>NC_060239.1:6434455-6749605 GCF_021155785.1 Neodiprion fabricii
GCGGTAAGTAAAAAATTCGTGTAAAAAAGTGAAAACTATAAATTTCGCTCACCGACCACCGTGACTGGCCTTCTCCGAGGCACGATACCGAATGAATATTGAAAAAGGCCTCGTCCGATCGGCAAAACAGGTGCGATCCCCGTGAATTTTCTCAGCATCTCTTGCAGATACCTCAGTAACGATCCTTCGGGATTATCGACTTGACTGTAGAGGTCCGTTTCTCCGAATGAAAACACTGGGACCAAAGGTGCTCTGAAAGTTGACGAGTACACGGGTATAAATTTAAAAAGTACAACGATACCAACAACGGACGACGTAATCGTCGCGTTTTTTCTTTTTTCTTTTTCTTTTTTTTAAGCAAAAATTTACTTGTTTCACTAGAATTAAGTGAATTAATTTACTTCAACTTTACATAAAACGGATAATTGATTAATACGTAAGCAAGTCAAATTGTTTTTTATGCCTGGGTTACTGGTGGTAGTTTCTTTATAATTACGTCCAGAAGAACAAAAAAGGGGTTTCTGTCACTCCGTCTAAACTTTGCGATTGCGATCGTTGATTAGATGTATTACGCCAATATGGAAAAGTGTAGTTTGTTCTATTCCTGAGACAGAAAAGCAAATATCGTACACTTTCCACTATCAAACGAGGGTAGCTAATTTTGAGTAAATTTGTTAAATATAGACTATAAAAAAATGTCTCGTCGACTTCTGTAGACTGTAATTTGGTACGAATAATCCAGCACTATCATCGTTCTTTCGGTCACGGAAACAAAGATTTTTATATAATAATATTGAGGATTTTCTTCATTTTCGAGGCGAAAGAATAGTTATTCAACCACGTAGTCATCCAGGCATAAAAATTGGACCTTTATTCTCGCATGCTTACCCGTGCTTCAGAGCGATCCTGACGAACCCCTTTCGCCGCTTCAATATTACCCGATAGGTACCAGGTTTGCACTTGAGTGATTCCGAAGCACCACCAACGGCTAGAACAGTCGCTCTGCCGCCTCCGGGTACGGAGACCAAATGTTCTATGCTTCTGGCACTCGCGCTGCAAGCGCCTGAATCGAAGTTCATTAATCGGTGTTGATTAAGATTTCGATGATTCGCGTGATCGGGTAAATGAAAAAACGCTGCCAAAGCTCACCAAAACTGTAGACGAACTCCCTGAATAGGGGCATGTTGAAATGTTGACCCAGAGTCAGCATGCGGACCCGAAGTCCTGGGTAGAGTTTGTGAAAGCCGAGGACATCGGTGGCAAAAGCTCCGAAAGCTCCGGTGCACAATACACCGTGTGGAAACGTACACAGGAGGTAATTCTTCGACGGATCCAAGTCCGCCGTTTTAACCAACTTTATGGGAAAGTATGCGCAGAAATAGTGCCACCAGGCGTGGTTCCGCATCCAGAGGATCCACGAATCGCTGAAAATAATGGAAATAAATTATGAACGGACGTTTGATCGAGGGAAGTTTCACGTTTGCAGCAGAACTCACCTCCGGCCCCCTCTCTCACACGTTTCTCGATCGATGAAGAAGACCCAGGCAAGATAAACGAGGAGGAAGTATCGAACCACACTTGTGTAAATCAAAAGCAACGCGGTTATCACACAAGAGGTGAAACCGCCGAATACCAGCATCATTATCCACGCGGCGGCAGCCAGAGTCTGAAGGCGCCTCTCGAGCGGCGTGTTCAACGGAGCAAACTTTACTCCGAGAAGTTCCATTTCGATTTCTCGTCTTCTTGTCTGTCGAAACGTGAATAGAGAAAAATTCAATTAGATTAATACGTTAAATTGGCATTCACTCGTCAATTTACACACTGTGGAGCTTAATACGGATAATTATAGGTGTAGCAGCTTTTACGCTTTTTTTCCAGGAAGAATTGTATGAAGCGAGAACCCAATATTCAAGTCTGTTTTTTGACGCCGTTGGCTTCAAAGCTGAACCAACGACGATCACCCGCGATTACAATTTCAAATAAAACTTGGGCATGGTCTGTCGAGTTTATAAAACAATCGGTTTGAGCAACCAAATATATTCAAAAAAGGCTACGAATAATTTCGTGTTAGCTTGGCGTTGTTTCGAACGGCGATTCCAAGTATGTACGGACTGAAAACAGTCGCTCGAGAGAAAGAAAAATGACCGTGTTTAATTATTGAAATTTTACCGCACAACCGCGACTCTAACGTTAAACTTGTAACTACGGTAGTCCGACAAAAATGAAAGAGGGAAAGTTGCGTCGTTAACGCGTGAGAATGCGACGCGAAATGAAGATATTTGTACGCTGTACAAACATTGAGCAATCGACAGAACGCCGGCTTCTGTGAAGCGACTGTAATTTAAGGTGCATACGCACGATTGAAAAACATTACGCTACGATAAAACTGTAACGTAGACAATAATTGTTACAAAACGTTCATCTATCACCTTGTTAAGATTAAGAAATCTCGTCGACCGACACTTTGTTTGTCCTACTTTTACAACTATCGACGAGCAGCCTGCACAACATTCTGTTGACGCCGTATACGTATAAATTAAAAATATTTTCCAAACTGCATTATGGATTTTT
The DNA here is from genome assembly GCF_021155785.1 of Neodiprion fabricii. Classification (NCBI taxonomy): domain Eukaryota; kingdom Metazoa; phylum Arthropoda; class Insecta; order Hymenoptera; family Diprionidae; genus Neodiprion; species Neodiprion fabricii. The sequence continues at coordinate 6,437,027 of NC_060239.1, forward strand.
CCACGCTATCAATGTCGAAGATTTCAATGCGCAAGTTAAACGACACAGGCACTGCGACTTGTCGAAAGCTACTTCTTGAAACTAGAAATATTTCTTCGCACCCACGAGAGACTGAAACAGCGATGCGAGATAACGGCTATTATCTTATCCGCAAGCTTCGCGGCCACACCTGTGACGAGAAATAATTAAAAAGATGCTGGTTGTTAAGCGAATCGTTTGCTGTTTCTCGGCGAAGCTAGATTTTTTAACGATAATTAGTTACAATTAGTAATTTTATTATTTATAATAGTAAAACTTTGTCACATGGAAGTAAAGAGTTTCTGGGTAATGTATTAGCGCACAATTCCCGAGTTCGTTGCTGTTTTACCTAACTGGTTTGCATCGTTTGAATTCACCCGTGAAGTGGAATAATAAACACGAACGTATAGCAAGTATTTATTCCCATGGCCGCGATTGGTTAATCGCATGGTAATCAGGTGTAGAGTTCAATGAACCGGAACTGCTTTAATGGAAAATCGACGGAAAACGAGGAAAGGACTATCATACAAGAGAGCGATAGTAATGAGCGAGTCCCACATTGCGAATATGCAAAGGCGACGCGGTCGAGAGAGCGCGTATTTCATTCCGTTATTCAAATATCTACGCCGAAAATTGGAGAAAGCTGTAAAACGGTGTGAACGTATGCATTGATAAAAATTTCATTTGTTACAGTAACTGGAAAAATTTAGTAAAACATATATCGTTAAAAAACTGTTTGAATATTGTTGGAATTACGAAAAACGAGGTACGCGTAAACATTTTGCGCTATCGTCGATCCTTTTTTTGTTATTGTAACGCAAAATCAGTTTGTTCGATTTACTCTACTTTTTTAGTCGAATAAACAGTTGCAAGAAAATATAGCAACAGAGTACGATAATGATACACAACCGACAAAGTCCGACGAGGAATACTAATGAGGCTCTAATCGAGCGGTTTATAGGACACTTTAAAAATAGTCCGACCTTAAAATAGGAGTGAAAGAACCGAGTGTCGTAGGTCATCGAGGTGAAATACATTATTGGCATATTTGTAAATACGAAGGAAACGAAATTCATTTCATTTCCGGTCGGAGACTTGCGTACATAATTGCACTGACAAGTGTTTTAAACTATAAACCGGTACAAAGATGACTGATTCGATAATCTAATAGAGGGAAATTTAAAAAAAAAAAAAAAAAAAAAGTATCAAATCCTTGATTACGAGTTACGAAGCAGGACGGATGACGAGGACTTAAACCACCTGTCGAAGTTGGATCAGGTGATTCGCGAGAGAACTGCCGAAGGCTTCGCGGCATTTTAATCATCGTACGTACAATGCCTTCAAACGCACACACGCACACACATCGGATAGAGAGTCTGGATTTTCGCCAGTACAGTTGTTTAAAAATAGCATCGATGTTGTAGCTGCTGTGCACATATTGTAATATCACGTGTGTCGCACATATTGCATTGTAAATGTAATAAAATTCCGGTGAAAGTAGTCATTTACATATCGTATAATTTAAGAGATATGCAAATGTAGGATAGTGTGCAAAGGCGAAGGTTACTTGTAAAAATAATTACAGATACGTCAATTAACATCCAACGCTTAATACGTGCAACAAGGACGCGCGTTTTGAATTATTATACATGTATACCTATAGGTATGTACGCACGTAAACTAAGAACTTCAATTTACACAAATCGTTACATTATACACAATTGCACACGTGTTACAACCGCAATTTCCGTGCAACAATCGTATGCGGGAAACGACGACAACGATAAACGAGGGTCGACTTTAACCGCAAAAATACTAACACTTTACTCCGGCACGCGACGCGTTTGTATTCATTCACAGCCGTATTTCTCACGCGCAACACGCAGCGATAGATTTTCAATTTCGCTACATGCACGTACAACAATGTACACGGATCGTAAGATACGATCGTTCACAGCATCGCGTACGTGTTACACGGTACTCACTAGGTTCGAAGTCTGAATGAACGAGGAAACGGTTGCGCAGCTGATATAGCCAAAGCCTAGCCAATAGCGCCGGATCCGATCATGACGATCGGATCGGAGATCGAAGATCGACGCACGTGGTTCGCAGCGCCTCGATATTTTACCTGAGACGAAAGAGTTTCCTTCGCTCCTTTGCAGAGCGCGTTGAATTTTTGCTGCGCAATTTACTCCCGACGGTTAGCGACAAGGTACAAAAAATTACTTAAAAATCGAAGACGAAAAAATTTAACCGGCGAATCGGAGCCGAGATGAATGGAGCAAATACGATTGATCTACGATCGAATTAACCGTCGATCACGCGATCCTTTGAATTCGACGATCGCCACCGATTCGCGGATTCACTACATATATCAATTCGAGAGGATTTTACAAGGACTCCGAGAAGGCTTCGACGACTCGTTTCTCAAATGATTCTTCCTGCTACGGACCACGACGACGACTGTCGTGTAAAACCGACGATGGATTCCCGTTGAAAATACCGACGGTTCTTGTTGGTGTCACGTGCCTCTCTCTCTATCTCTCTCTTTCTCTCACTCACACACACACACACACACACACACACACCCACAGACCCTATCTTTCTACCTCTCTCTTTCTCGGATGTTCACAGCAGGGACTTTATGTATGAAACGTTCGACCGATCTCTCCATTGGCCATGAGGCGGGGCGGAAACACATGTGGTAGCTTTACAACTGACGGTAATCATCCCGATTTCTTAATTTTCCAGCAAATATGTTTACCTCCTCGGTTTTAAGAAGATATTGTGGTATTTCTATAGATGTACCTTCTATGTACGCACATGGATATATTGCACGTAGCGTAGCCCCGTCATTGGCGTGGATACAGAAAACTCAAAATGAGAAGAATTTTACTTGTTTGACGGTTAGTAATGAAAATTATCTTCAAATGTTGGTTTGCGTATCGTTGGAATTACAACAAAATGTTGATACAAGTAACCGTGTTTTATAATCCGATTATAGTTGCCAATGTTGAATTCTCTGGTTATCGTAACTTTGACTCGGTTTGATCAGTTGAGTAGATTTTTTTTTTTTTTTTTTAAATAAACATGCAACCTCGACATCAATTTATAGTTTTATACATACGGTTACAAGAAAATATGATACGAATAACCGTAATCTAAAATATTTGTAACGCATACTAGATTTTCTGATTACTGCTACGTAATTAATTTTCATATTGTATCAAAAACCGTGTATTTCGGATATGGTAGAAAGTTCGAATATAGCGAAGAAATGTGCAGTAATTATACAAGTAGAAATTCCTCTCTGTGCATCAACGAAACTAATCAAAACACAACCGTCGGAATTTTTATTTTTTTGTGTTTTTTTATCAATTTTACGTGCCGGTAATCGTTTCAAATAATTTTTTCTTTCTATATTTAAATCTGGACAATCAAAAATAGAAGAAGAAGGAAAAAAATCAACACCTTCGAAACCAACAGAAATATTGAATTTTTGCATTGTTCAAAATCATCGGATGCACGATGCGGGCTGTTTTCAGAACCGTTAAAACGAAAGTTAGAAGACCGAAAATTTCGTCCGATTTCATGTGACAGACGATTTATCACCCGAAAACAATCATCTAGATCGATTTGTAATAACGAATCCCTTTACATATTGAAATGGAGAATAAACTGATGGTCTAATTTATATTACCGAATTTCGTCGAGATTCTTTCATATATATGTACGATATATAAATCGGTAAAATTTTTCTGTTACTCGTATATTGTGTCGAATAGACGCCATCTTATAAACGGTATTCGCAGGAGTTTTACCGTTTAACGTAGCTGCACACATTGATACGTTTAATGTGTAATCATGTCATGCACAAAATACTCAATTTCACCGCAAACTTTTCGGAGAATTCGGTTATTAAATGCAGCGTCGTAAGTCCCTCAGGAATTTGAAACGTAATTTTTACCGTCTATATGTCTATGCATTATCAGCAATCGTCAAAACACATATATTGTGCCTGTAAAGAGACGTGTTTTATCCAATTCTAACTTTAGGTTCAAACAACATCTGTCTAACAATCGAAACAATCTCGTATATATCTTTGACATTTGTTTTAAGTCGAATTTGCGGAACATATGTTTCAGATTTCGCAACATGATAATCGCCGACGCTCTTAATGATCCTAATTCGTTACATCTACATGCTTACGACTTGCGTCGATATGTCGATACGGTAATACAATACATACATGTGTAACAAACAATTTTTCATTTTTCCCCCTTTCTTTTCATTTTCGTCGTTTATCCTTTCATCCACTTCGCCGTTACGAATTCTTCTCTTCATTCGCATAGGTTGTTATCTGTACAAACCGTTATAATATATGTATATATTGTATATTTCGCACCACTCTTCGTCAACACACACATTATTTTTATCTATAAAACTCACTTCGTCTTTATCCCGACTTACATTCTGATATTGTAACAACTATTATACATTATTCTATGGTATATAAGCCAGCAATATTGTTTAGTGCTCGTTTGTCATATAACGTTCGTAATTTTTCTTTCTCTTTTACATTATATACCTTCTCTTGTATACTTATATTATATACACTACGCTAGATTTGTTATTCGCTTCTTTCATACATATTACATACGGTATCTATTGTTACAAATATACATTACTTACAATTAGATTATAGGTAACTATTCGTACAGATGTATCCTTAGACACCTTGTTATATTCATTCGATTTATTACCCTACGAATCATTGTCGCATGTTTTTTGTATTCAATTACACCGCGTAGTGTTATGAATAAAATAAACCATGTAAAACCTGCGTGTGTAATACGTACACATATATGTACCTGCAGATTGGAACTTACATCTGCATACGTATAACTGACTACGTACGTGTAAATTGTAATAATACATAATACATACATACAGGTACATACACCGGTTGCATATGCTCGCCCATATAGATCGGATTGATTCAATTTTAAATTACTACCGTTGCCCGGGAGAATGGAATTTTTAATTTTGGTAAGAGAGTAGAAAAAATAAAAGAACGGTAGGATTCTTTTCTGCGTGTTTTTTTTTTTATCGTTTGTTGCATCAATTTTAAGTACGTTTTTAGTCAGCGTACATTGTTGTTGTATATTTAATATAAACCATACAGAAAAAGGTATAAACGAGGAACTTAATTATTTTTACACTGCGGGAATAATTATATATATAAAATCTTCGAGGTTCGATCGGATTGATTTTTTCCTCTCTTGCTATTTAATGTATGATAAGTGCACACGGATTTTTGTACTGACGTGTGAGTATTAAATACGGGATTAACATTACAATATAAATAAATAAATATACAATATAATATTATATATGTATATACTACATATCTATAATTTCATATAGATACATATTTATATAGCATAGATATATTTTGACATTTCATAAAAATAATTAACCATATTTATACGTTTTAATATTTTCTTTCAATTCTATTTTTATACTTTGTTAAACTTCTTCTCGTCTCCCGTTTCTCAACTAGTTTGTTCGCTACGCTGTGTTTCCTTCTCTATCTCTTCCTCCTTTTCTTCACGACCCTGGTCCGTAATATCCGTAATAATATACAATATACATATATCTATACATATACTTTGTTTTTTTCTATTAACAATGGCCATTTTTATACTAAGTTATTACAAGGCCCTGCAAGGCTAAGTCCGATGCTCGTTCGTCCGAAGCGCAAATGATCACGGTAATTACTTTTTAGTCAACAATTCGATCCGACTCGTTACGCCGAGTTCTAATCATTTAAATATAAGATTCATAATATTCGCGATAATACAATTTTATCCATTTTATGCTTATGCGCACGATTCCAACTGGATAATTTCATTACACTCGGTGTTTGATACCTTTGCGTTGCATTGAAAAGACAAGCTGATTAAAAATCAAAATGACTGCGTAATTTTAAGTATAAATTTTTGTTACACTTGACTGTATTCCATTATTGAATCTCTGAATAATTTCACGTCACGATTTAACGACGAGCAATCATATTTGTAATTTCGTGTTTTTTATTTCTTTTTTTTCTTGTGACATTGATAAAAACATTACTGTTATTACTATCAATTTCCAAGCAAGTACTTTTGAATTGTCTTCACACAAAGTGATGCAGCCGACGCTACCTATAATTGATTTTAACAACACTAATAATAATGACAATAACAATAACAATATCGATAATCACAGCAATAAGATTTATCGCGTGAGCGGAAATGTTGTTCCGATATCTTCTGTCGTTCTGTGAATAGGTACAAGTTTAAAGAACAGAGTTAGTACAGAGATTGCTTTTGATATTTATCGAAACGAATATGATTATCACTATTTACGTTATTCATTCGATGAATGAAGACTGAATACAAGGCTGAGGCAAGGTTCAAAGTGTGAAGTTATTTCGCGCGAATGATTACTGCAATATATCAAACACCACACTGAACACGGACGCTTTGTTGTTTTTTTTTTCTTTCTTCTCTTGCTTTTTACGACTTGTTTTTCTATCATCAAAACGTTCACTTTCGACTTTCTGTTTTTGTAATTAATATACATGTTTTTGCAAATCGAAAAGAAAAGTACGAAAAAGGATATGTGTATGTAGATATAAGTACATTAAAGATATAAATCATTGTTCGGAATTTTGAATTGTAAATCATTAGGGAAGGACACAACGAGTTTGTGAAAAAATAAATATTTCAAATACGACGATGAGAAAGAAAATAAGACAGTATCAAATAATAACGTTAGAAATATATTTATTAAAACATGTTTATACTGTATGTACCTTTATATCGTCTGTCTTATGAAATAAGAATAATCCAAGTGTTGAGTGATACGATTATAATGAATACGGTAGAAAATCTAATAAAACGAAATTATGAGGTAAACGATACGATAAATAGGATGGCTATGTGCCGGATGATGATATTAGTTTGTAGATGTACTAAACTTGAATATATTGTAATCTATAACTGATACGATAATATGAATTTAGTAATGATAATATATTTTTCATCAAATACGTTTAAAATGCATAACAGAAAAATCATATCGATGGGTAATGGAAATAACGAGGCTACGGTCGGAAATTTAAAACAATGTAATAATGATTGAGATGATAATACAAAACGTTCTTTTTCGCTTGTTACCAGTTACTAATAAAAATAAAGTGTCGTATCATTTCGAATACGCGGAGAAACCAAAAATATAATCGATTTCAACAAAAGAAAAAAATGTAGAAAAATTATATCAAAATGGCAAATTTTTAATCGCACCAACAAAGTTCACGCGATACAAGGGAAGCGTTTACGATTTATTACTTCACCTTTCTATTCAGTGATTCTGAATTCAAACACAGCTATTGAATTTATACGCTGATCGGCATGATTATACATTCTTTCGCACAATTTCTAACACCGAAATCTTGTCAAGAAGAGCTCGTAAGCGATTTTTTTCTCACAACTATCACTCGATTCTATTCTTATCAACAATTACTTACTCGGGGGTAAAAAATGTTATTCTCGCGTTATCCGATTTTTGGTGCTTTTTTTTTTTATCTAGTTTAACATAAATCAATATAGTTATGTGAAAATATTGATATTATATGTATGCGGATAAAATTACACATTATACAGTGTACGTATCTATGTGATATTGACATTGAAGGATCTATTTAAACTATATCACCATTAATAGATAGAGAGAGTCGAAGCCGGCAGTCAAAATAAGAGGGTAATCGATTTACGTCAAATATACATGCAATCATACGCATACGTGTACATATTTACGCATTGCACGTGAAGTGTTTTTTTTTCCCGTTATTACCATTCGTTTACTTATTTAGTTCTTGATTGTAATGAAATATAATGTAAATACTGATTATTGGTGTTTTGGCAGGAAATTGTTTTTTCTTCATTTCTCTTTCCTCGAATGTGAGTTCTTTTACCATGCTTTTTTTTTATCACACCCAAGCTGCAACGTGTTTAGATATATTGTAGATCAAAGTAATCAAGAAAAAAAAAAACATAAAGTAAATGGCAAAACAAAACAATTTATCGACGTAATCTAAGTCAGCGAACAAGAATTTAAAATCTATCTTTCTTTCGTTCAACTTGTACGAATTAAATTTCTTACGTACGTATCGTACTTATAACTAGTTAAAATTAGGTACTTTATGACGAAGTGTTGCTGCAGCAAATGTGAACTGGCTATACATTTTCAAAATGTTTTCTAACAACTCGATTTTTCTTTCAAGTATCTCTTCTCCCCGAATAACACATCGTTGGATTTTTGGATGGTCATACTAAGAATAGCAATTGATAATAATAATCATTTATAATATTTCGTGATTGCAATTTCTAATATTTCAAATATATACCTATGTTTTATATATATATATATATATCTGTAATTCGAATAAAACTCTTACCGATTCTTTTCGTTAAATTTTACATAATATTTATATCTATACCGTCCAAAATAACACATCGCCTCTCACACTATAGATAATATAATATATAATAATGTAATATTATGTCGACAGAGCGCCGCATTTAAACAATCATTTTTCGCGCGTCAATTTTTCTCTTCTTACGGTCAATCAGATAAATGAAAATCATCAGTCTCTCGCCTAGAAAGGGATAATTTAACTATTTACTATAATTATGAAATGTTTTTTTTTGTCTGTTTTTTTCATCCTCATTCTTCTTTCTTTTTCCACTTTACCTAAGGTCAAATATGTTCAACAATTAAATTTTACCGCGCCTAAGCACACTATCGTATCACCTTACATGTATTAATTAATAAACTAATTATAGTAATAGTATATCTACATGTCTACATTGTCTAAGCGTAGTGGAAACGCTGGAGCGTCATTGTTGATGTTTCTGTTTTTTTCTTTTTCTTTTTTTTTTCGTAATTTCTCTCCCATTTTTTTTTTTCGTCAGCGATACACGTAACCAGCATTAGTCGAATACGCCATACGTATTTAGAATATTTTATACTAATGCTAAATATGTTTATTAAAAACGCTGGTTTTCATGCTTTTTTTTTTTTCTTTTTGAAAATTAAAAATAACGATTATCAAGTTGAAACGAGACTCGGCGAGTGTTGCGAGTTACGTTGTCGATTGCGATGTATAATCAGGCTGATAGTAACGCAGCCCGTTTATCTGAAACACAATAGGTAAAACCGAAAACAGTTAAAAAACAGAAAACTGAAAAATCCGGCGAAACGAAAGTTTTTCGGGTACCAAATGTACGCGGTAAAAATATCCTCTCTAAAAATCAATCGGCAGATCGAATTATCTTACCGTCATATCGTATTCCGTTATGTAGGCTGGTATTTCTAATTGATCGGGAGACATAACTTCGTAAAGATATTCAACACCTGGCAGATTGTGAACCTTCTGTTTAATCGCTGGCGCCATGAAGGTTGTGAACCACCAAGTCATCATCTGCAATATCGAATGAAAATTAATAAAGACTGTATTCAAAATAGCGAGAAGTTTAGTAATTAAAGAGAAAAGAAAAAGAAAAAAAAGACCCGGAATCTGGAGTTGAAAAAAATCGACTAAACCTTGTTTTAATTCAAGTAGTTCCCAAAAAAAAACAGGCTAATCACTTCGCTGAGGAAAAATAGATCAATAATAAACAAACTTAGGCAGAGATTTCAGGTAAAATAATAAACGTATAACTTGCTTTTTTCCCTTTCTATCGGATTAAGACTCCATTATTGCAATACCATTGTGTCAGTCAATTACGGTAAGAAAAAATGAAAAGGAGAAAAAACATGAGATTAAATAGATGTTACATTTGTGCTTGAAATGGAGCTTTTTGTTTTTGTATACCACGTATGAAGCAACATCGGCTGCGTTTTGAATTATATTATGGAGGCTGGCTAGCGTTTGTATTACATATACGTGAATATTCAATGTAACGTTCAATTAAGTCAATTAACTGAACTTCCTATTGCGTTTCCACATCTCGTTGTCTCTCGCAACGAGGCAAATGCAAGCATTGTAATATATGATCGGCACGAATGGCAAATCATGAATAATATTCTCAGGTCGGTTCAAGGTTGTCGCAGAATAATGTTATCCTCTATCTATCTCTCTCTTTTTCTGTCTGCAGACAACTTTATACGAGTATAAAAAAAATTTTTTGCTCATAAAGTATGAGGAAAAAAAAAAAAGATTATGTAAATACAGAATACGCAAGTAGAATTGATTCGTTGATAATCACGGAAAGATTATTTGTAAATTGTATCATAATCTGCACGGACAGAGAAAAACACGAATCGTATTACTTTGTTACACGTTTGTACAATAATAATAAATCCTCGCAGCGACATAATACATGCGCATATAATTGAGTTGAAACAAAACTTTCTATTCGTCGATCTAAAGTGACAAAGCAAATTATTAATTCAAACCCAGCTAACAACCAACGCAAATCTGTTTCATCTGTAATGATAAATATGGTAACAACAGCCTCGAACTGAATTTTTCAAACACGTTCTTTTTCCATTGGTTTTTTTTCTGTTTCGCATACAGTTTGCAAGAGAAATATTAATTCCACCTAACGACGAATCCGATGAATCGGTAGGTGTTGAAGATGATTTACGATTCATTCCGTTTTCATTTGCGTTCCGGGGTGATTGAAATATCGTGTAAGGTTGAAAATTGTTTTTCATCACCCTTGCAGTTCCCGCTGGTATCACAACTACACACCAGCTGTTTCGTGCCACGGACCGGCAGACGTTAATTTCGAACAAAACAAGTTCTGCGAACTTTCGACTGTGTGTGTGGTAAGATTAATTAAGTTAGATGACGAATCCAGTAAAATACACATACATACACGAATACACAGAGCGCATTGTGCGTTGTTTCCATTCTCAAACCGCGTGTGATGTATCAATTAAGTACAACGTGAGGTTATTAGAATGGGGATTGTAGATACACACATTGTAAAGATAACGACGAGGATGATTAATTTAAAAGTAATCGTGAAAACGTGTAAACTGTATACGAATGTTTTAATTGACGCGATTGTTCGCCAGTTTTATATCAGGCAAGCTGTACGTAAATTATATTGTGTGAAATATAATAGCATATTAATTGACGAATAAAAGAGGAAATGAACCGCGGATAACCGTAATATAATTAAACTGTCACATTATTCTTAGCTTTACCGACCTTTGTCCAGAACGTGGGATGAATTATGTAGAATTGCTTCAGATTCTTTTTGTACCTGAAACACAGAAGCGCGTGTAACACGAATTAGAGATATTATTTAAACCTTTGATACAACGGTGATACAGGAATAGACGCAGTACGTTATGCGTAATATTTTTACAAACAGTGAAGCAAATTGTGCAAAACTGTGTCAATTTTCATCATACGTATCGTTGAATATTTTTTATTTGCACAAGTGACGAGCTAAAGGGGAGAAAAATAAGTTTACATCGATTTTAATTCGTGTCACGAGTCGTTGCTACTACTTCGGAATGGCTGTAATTATTACTACATTATAATACGATATAATACGATTCCGAAGATACGTTAGTTTTTTTCCAGCCTTAATGGATTCGCTTCGTCAAATTTTCACGAGGTATCAGATTTATAAAATATTTCATGCAAAATCTACGAAGCTTTGTACGAATGTGATCTATACTGACTTGTAGGGCAGCACGTTGTAGACTTCCCTCAGCCAATGGAGTCCCGGATAATTATTGCTCGTCGTCAATGTGTGGAAGTAAGCGATTACGTAATCTCCCTTAACGATGGGATCTAGAAGCTGGATTAAATACAACAAGGCCTGAAACATAAAAGGTAATGCGAAAGATAAGTAAACTTCGATCATTATCGACTTGGGTAAAACATAAATTACAAAAATTACGAATTCTCTTAAGATCGATGATTTCGCTTATTTGTATTCATCCTTTTTTCCATATATATATATATATATACGTACATGTATTTTTTTCTCACGAAATCTTTTCAATCGTTCCCTTCTATACGGAAACATACGACCTTATCACAGAAATTCAAGAAAAAAAAGTGTCTTTTCGAATTCTGAGTTAAGAAATAAGAATCCTCGAGTTAAATGAAAACAAAATCACAAATCGGTACACGTGACAATCCGTTTTTTAAAACGTAAAAAATAGATTTATACGTAACAGTTCGAGCCTAACGTTATACAAGCCGATGATTTATCGCTTGCTACTAGTAGTGCATGATTAATAATGCTTATTTATGCGATATATTTTATGCAGCTAGATATTACGCAGTATTGTGATATATTTTAATCGTCCTTAATTATAACCTTGTCACAAACGATTAGTTTCATTTCCATTAATTATTAGTATATAATCTATAATCGACCGCAAAATATCATGTGGGAAAAAAAAGTTTTTCCAAACTATCAATAAAGTTTTTTTCTTTAATTATTTTTCAAGTCGGTTAGTTTAGCTTGCAAAATCCCCTGAGTTATCGATAGGATATATTTCGACCGAGATAGACGAACTTGTAACCGTCATGTATGTAAAAATGATGGAAGTATGTCAATGACCATTTAGTGATTCATATTATTGGTGTCATAATAACTGTATCCTTTACCGAAGAGGTGAATGTAGTTGTATAAATTTCTTGATTTCAGTCTCTCGCAGTTGCTTAAATAGAGAAAATAAAATAAAATAAAATAAAAATAAGAAATAAAAGTACCAAACCGCACGAAAACTCCCGATTAAGAAAAGTACGTCATCGAAGACGAGACCAGACTAATTATATACGTATACCTTTGGCTTAAAATAAAATTAGGACATAAGAAAATGAAGAATTAAAATAAATCGACCACATCTAGTTCAAATTGCCTCAATTACGAACAATTCCAGAAGGGACATCCTGTTGTTAAACACACTCAAGTTTACAAAAAAAAAAAAAATAAGTATACACGAATAACAAGAAGCAGCGTAGATCGTATATTATATGTATATATATAATATATATAAAATAAAAAATGAATTAATATTATTATCATCACCGTACAGTTAACCCAGATAACGTATACATATAGTGGTTTGGAAATTCATCGGGAAATCGAATAACAAAAATTACATCTCTTAGAAATTTTTCACCCCTCCCTCTTTTTCAAAAACGAGGGGTAAGCGACCCAGATTATATCCTTGAATTTTTCACATGCTCGAACGGCGCGTAGCGACGGTTTGTTTAACAATAGATACAAACACGTTGAAAATGTATTCAGGTTGATTCGAGTGTGCCGCAGGGTACATGATCTATACAAGGTGCGGGTATATAGATGTTACATATCTCGACATATATGTATATATATATACATATACATACCTAGGCGAGAAATGATCGTCAACGACCTAGTTTCGCCGTGACATGGAGCAACCCTACCATCCTAGGCACGTTTGTACGTACTTTAGATGTTGTATAATGTGTGTGTGTGTGCATAATGTGCACATACGTATATAGGTATGTACATGCAAAGGTATGTATATGCATTTTGCTATATTGTTATAGGCACCCAACAGCGCAATTCCGAAGGGCCAAGCCTTGCGCCTAGAGTTCGGCCAAACACGAGGGAGCGTGTCTGGGGTTATTTCTGGCGTTTCTATCGATCAGGGAGAAAGAGAGAACGAGTGTGAAGCGAGAGTGAGAGGGAGCGAGATAGAGAGAGAGGGAGAGAGAGAGAGAGAAAGGAGGAGGGATATATAAAGCTGATATAGAAAAGGACGGAGTTGCGACTCGGTTCGTCGCAATTCGCTGCTGCTGCTGCTGCTGCTGTTGCACCGCTGCACCGTCAGAAATGCAATGCTTGGTGAGGGCATTCACCGCATCTCGGGCTTTCAGAAAACTCCGGGAAATTTGGATTTTTGACGATGGTTTATAACCGATGCACGGAGAGAGAATTTAAACAGCGAATTTTGCTCAAAATCAGGTTTTTTGGGTAAAATCTCCTCTTTTTACATTCTCTCCGTGTGGGGTGAAAATTTTTGAAATTCATATCATAACGGAAAAAATTTTTCGATTATTGAATCGCAAACGAAAATGATGAGCTACGATTTGTTAACATTGAAGAAATTGTTGCATTATATTGCCATGAGATTACAGGGAAAGAAAAATAAAAATAGTTACTTCAAGGTTTTCAATGACTTCCATTTTTCGAATTTGTAATTCAATTTTTCACAAATATCTTTTTATCTGCTCGGTTGAAATTTTCTTTTTTTTTGCAGCTGAAATTTACCATTTTTCTTTCAACTTGTTTCCTGTTACGTCAAATCGCACATATAAGGATGCGGAATTACTCATACAAATATAACGGAATCGAGAAAAACAAAATAATAATAAGCGTATGCAGATGTAATACAGGTGGAATTATTATGAATAATAATGATCGTGATGTGAAATTCGTGCATTTGTTTGTTCTTCGAAAACTTTTTATCGTTATTATTATAAATAAACTTGACCCAAGAATGGTAACGGAGGGGTGAAAAATCACCCCACGCGAATTAAAATTTCCTGTCGTAAAGTAACAAACCTACGTTTTCGACTCGAGACACGTCAATTTTTCACCCCATTTTTTGGAACTTACGCATAAAAATTTTTGGTCCGCGTGATTCTTCGCTAAAAAACGAAGGAAGTGAGGAAATACGGAATTTATACAAGATTAAGGCATTTTTTTCATACACGTATAATGCTGAGAAATATATAATAGCAAGCATTATTATTTTCTCACATAATTCAAACAAAGAAATAAAAGTTGAAGAAGAAAATTGTTCAGATCTTGTCGATATGTTTGTACAGAAAATATTCCACCCCCAAACCTCCACGATTTATACCGTTCACGTGACCACTTATCGTCGGTGAAATAACCAATCATCAAATTTGCGAATGAAAATCTATTGAATACCGTATTCGCTTTGGAATTTGTGAAAAAAAGAAATATTAAGTCTCCGATGCCGCCATGGCCGTATATAAATAATTCTCGTAGTTCCCGGCGACGCGCGATGACGAGGATCACTGCATCCGGTCCGGTAAAAAAATAACGCGGAAGATATGACGTACGTATGAGTTTCCGGTTTGCAGTTTATCACATACTCTCGCACACGCGCACGATATAAAAACTAGATGAAACAAAGAAACGAATGAAATTACTTGTCATTCACAGGGTGGCCACTCAATTCCGCTCACGGAATTCCCTGACATTTCCTGGTTTTCCCTGACTAAAATCACTATTTTTCCCTAACATTTTGATGCACAATTTGTACAGAAATCACTAACAACTATAGTAACCTAGGTACAGTATGGCCAAATATATTAAAGTTATAAAAGTTTTTAAAAGTTGTTCATTCCGTTCATTGTGATTTTTGAAAGTTGACAAAAAATGAAAATTTCCATTTGCTTGGTCTTGTTAAGTATATATTTAAGAAGGGGCTCCAAGAAGCGAAATATTTTTAGAGCTATTATTTGAACATTTATGCTGTTTGCAATGAAAATCGAGGTTCGAAGAATTATGACTAATTAACGAATGTGTAACTTTTTGAAAAATAAACTTAAAATTTTTTTTCCAACGGGACATTTTTCTTTTAAGTGTTAAGAATACACCACCATTTATACAAATTTTTAAATTGATATTTAATACAGCACGATGCGGTGATAGTATCTCAATTTTATGGACAAGGCTTTTGAAATCCGTGAGTTCTATAAAAAGTCCCTGACCAACCAAAATATTCCCTGACATTTCCCTGACTTTTCCCTGACGTACAAAATTCCCTGACATTTCCCGGTTTTCCCGGTTTTCCAGACGGGTGGCCACCCTGCATTCAATACTTGTTTCATCATTTTCTATTTCTATTTTTCCTTAGTTTTCCTGGCTGCACTCACCTTGTCGAGATTGATTTTATTGAAGGGAAACCATTTCCCGACGAACACAACAACCGGACGACCCTGACGATCGACACCGCTTTGGTAAAGGCAGCCAATTCCCGATACCTCCGTTAAATCCTCGGTCTTCGCCCGTCGCAAAAGACGCTCGTACCTTGAATAGAAAATTCCATTTACGTACATGTACATAATGAATAAATTAAAATGTAAAACAATATGGAGGGATAAGATTTTCGTCGGTTGAAAAGTAAAAAAAAATCCACATCTTGTCATCGATGGTTTATTATTTTATAATAATGATCCCACGTTGAAATTTACGAAAATTTTCATCGAAATTATCAACATTTCACCTGCTTATATACAAGCACAGATAAAAAAAAAAGATTTCTTATACTTGTAATACTATCTGGAAATATCTCACAGCGGATATAAGTTCAAAGAAAATTATTCACGTACTGTGATAAAAATAGACTGCAGTTTCATTTTGTATACGCGATACACTACACGATATATATATAACGAATATTAGCATACCGAGTGATAATTTTAGATATTGCAATGCACGTATGATAGGTAGGCATAATTATACAATATCTAAACATGCAAGTCGAGTGACTCAACGATCTGCAGTTTGCAATAAAAATTTCGCGCGAAGAGACATAGAAAGAGAAATATTGCTTCTTGTACGAGGAAATAAAACCGTGGAGAAAAGGCGATTGCGTGAATCAAATTTTTCGTACATTATAATTAAAATACGGCAGGCTTTGTTTATTTCCTGGTTTCACGGTAAGATTGTCCCTGTCGACGGGAAAATTTTTTCCTCATCGCTATTGCGAAAAATCAATCAAAGTTCATCTGTTACAAAAATGATAAATGAAATCGCAAGTTCAATACCATTAAAACGATTCCACGGTTAAACAATTTAGGTATAATAATACAAGATCGCGTTCTAGTTGCATTTTGACCTAATTCGTTTTTTTCCCCTCTTTGTCATCATTCTGACGCCACGCAAGAAAGTTGCAAATATTTACACGAGTCAGAGAATAATAGGCGGGTATGATACACGTCTAGATATAGAATAGGTATGTACATTAGCTGCGGCTGGATAAGGTATATCAACGCAACACTTGAGGGCTTGCTTCGACCTTCAGCAAAACGCGGCGACCACGTGGGCTTTCAATAGCTAAACAATTTTCAAAGCTCGCTGCGTTATGTGCGCAGCTTTTCTCTCTTTTTTTTTTCATGTCGTCTGGTAATTTATTCATCGCACATCTGAGAAAAATAGACGAAAATTAAAAAAAAATATGAAAACTCCAAAAAAAAAACCTCCAAAATTTCACATCACTTCTTTTTTCATTTTTCCGCTTACATAATTGTACAATTTACTTTATCGAGTGAGTCCATTTCACGATTGCATTATTTACAAAATCTCTTTTGAGATTCAAGCAACAAAAAATCAAATGTACGATATTACTCGTCGGTATAGTATATTAGTATTTGATGGGAAAAATCGAATTGTGCAGGAGGACAAAACTGTCGACCCCGAACGAAACTTAAATCGCGAAAGAAGAACCCTTCGGAGGGGCCTCTTATGCGTGTTAAAAGTTAAAAGAGGGTAAGTGTGAGGTACGAGAGGATGGGGTGAGTTTTATACGCCGCGAGACTTGCCACTCGGCGAGGTCAACGATCGGTGACAAGTGCAAAAGGTAAAGCATTATACCTATATTTCTGGACGATAAGCGAAAACCGTACTTAAATGTATCAAATTTTCGTCCCACGCAAAGTATGAAACAATTTGCGAAGCATTGATATTCGTGTATGATACTAAAATAGCAGCAACTAAACCAAAAAAAAAAAAAATGGAATACTTGTTTGACGGAGATTGAAAAAAAAGGAGGCAAAGAATCATCGTCGTTACGCTTTGTTTAATATTTCAATTTCACTATTTATACCGCGAGCAGATTCAATTACGTTGATGAAACCTGCACAGGGGTTATAAAACAATAATAAACGTCACGTTGAAAATGATCGTATTACGTTTGCGAATATAATCGAAAGCGCGAAAGTGATTTGCAAGCACGCGATACGAATGCAATAATATCGTGTGCTCGAGGTTCGAATGAATTCAGTAGTCACAACCCCTGAACACGCAAATCGTTAGCTGAATTCAGGTGTCGTGACGCTGCTTTTCGAGTGCAGTAGCAGCAGCAGCAGCAGCAGCAGCAGCGCAGGATATGATAATGAATACGTGATCGATTATTCTAATTAAATCGGCATTAAACGCTGAATAATCGTGTGAGATTCTCGTTCACTTCCTCGTTGCACAACGGTTACTTTTTTTTTCCACCGGGAAGGAAAAATAAATAAATCGTAAAGCACGCGAAAGGTTTCTGATCCAGAACGGAAAGAAATCGATAGATAAATAAAAATAAAAGAAATCGGACAACCGATGCGAAACGTTATTAAAATCAACGTACCGATCCTCGTCGTCGATAATGTCGATCATAACCATGACGATTCTGTTTTCTTTTTTTTTTTCAGTCTGAAACAACGGATCCGCCTCCTCCTAGTTTACAAATCGAAACGCAGCTGTTTGTTGTTGTTTCAAAAAAAATAAAAAAAAAAACACACACACACGCACAGAGACACAAATCACGGCAGGCAGCTGATACGTGATAAGATCGCTTATTTCTTTGAAAACGTTTCCGTTGCACTTGTGGATCCGGGATTCGAAATGAGCGTAAATGGAACAAAAGATAGAATAATAACAAAAAGGAAAAGAATCTCGAAAAGCAATTCGATTCGGATGAGTTCAAGGCGAGGAATGAAAGCACCTGCCCCGCTTCTAGTGTCGCTGCTTGGCTGACGCGTAACGGCGCACTGACTACTTCGAAGAACCCGCAATATTCGCTCGACTCTCGACGCCTTATTTCCTTTGCTCGGTCTGGACGACAGTAGTAGAAGCCCGTGCTAGTCAGACGCGACGCCGAATCGCACTGAACCAAAACAGGATGAAAGACCGACGCGACGGCGCTTTTGTGTGGGGGTAACGGTGGGGGGTGGGGGTGGGGGTGAAAAATCTAAAATTGCTGATTGACGGAAGGGTACACTGAGAAAAATTTCATTTGTTACAGTAACTAGAAAAATTTAGCGAAACAGGTATCGTTAAAAACAAACTGTTTGAATATTGTTGGAATTACGAGAAACGAGGTACGCGTAACCGTTTTGCGCTATCGTCGATCTTTTTTTTGTTATTGTAACGCAAAATCGGTTCGTGAGGTTTTCTCTACTTTTTTAGTTAAATAAGGCTTTAACGTCAATTTATTGTTGGACAAGCGTTAAATCTTCGCAACAGTTGCAAGAAAATATAGTAACGGTGATCGTAATGAGAAAGAATAGTAACGGATAATAGAGTTTCTGGTAACAGCTACAAAACTAATTTTCATTTTGTACCTGGAACTATATTTTTCGATTGTGGTAAAAAATGAAAATAGTTAAGGACTGAGCGGTAACCGGAACTAAAAATTTGTCTAAGCGTACGGAAAACGGAATTTTTATATACGCTTAAATGTTGTTTCTAGAATTTGAAAATTTGGAAATTTCAAGTATGTACGAGAAATTGAAAACACAGTAAGGTCGAAATACAAGAAAGACAAAGTATAGAAAGGTAAAAAAAAACATGCTACTGCAAAATCAAATATATTATTGAGAGGAATTTTGACGATTCTATTATATAGTTTGGCATTCTATGTTCTGACGTTTCTGATTTTTTACTTCTTCATACTTTGACTTTCACCATTTTTAAATTCTGAATATCGAGTTTTGCCTTTTTTAAAAATTCGATGTCGGAGCACTTTGATTTTTTTACTTTGAGTTTTGACTGAATTTCGGATTTATAGAGTGATTCAAAATCTCGTTTCTTGAGTATTAATTACAATCTGATTCGGAATCGTTGCAGAATAATAAACATAACACATCACCGATAAATCACACATTTAACAGATATTTTGTTCACCAACCAAGAGTTATTGGCTAACGAAGTGCATTTCTTGTAAGAAAATTAAAATTCTTTTTTTTTTCATGGTGAGTAAAATAAATAATTAATCTTTAAGTTCTTGCTTGTATATAAGAAATAACTTTATTCAAGAGAATAACCATGCACAACAGAATATTTATTTTCAACGATTTGTTTTTTCGTTCTTGATATTATAGACCCACCGTCACATAATTTATTTTTTCAAACACGTATTTATACTCCACGTATATACGCCACTAATATATTTGCGTGACGAAAAGTAAACATCGTTTCTTTTTCCCTCTATTTTCGAAGATTTTTAACAATATTGCAACACAAATGTATTTAGAGATGCGACGAAGGTCGGAAAACCGAGTGTATAAAGGTACGTAATAAGGACGTTGAAAAATTTACAACTGTTTACTCAAAAAACGAATATACAATTTACATATATTCGTTATACCAATTACAAAGTAACAATTGAACCTAATCACTCAACAGTTGTATAATAATATCTATATTAATACGCCAATGTCAGCTGATTATACTTGTAAACAAGCGTAAATAAGCGATACGTTGTTGCGTTTAGTTTAGCGGCGCAATATTTCTTGCATCCTTTCAACAACGTGAAAGAAGAAAAAATAAAGTGAACAAAAAAAGCAAACTGAGATCGGAAGTTTTGCAATAATTATCTACGAATGTTATTTCTTCACGTCAAAAAAAATTATACCGCCAGGAGAATTTTAAATACTTGCCTTTTTCCAGGGTAAGTTAATTAAGC
The DNA here is from genome assembly GCF_021155785.1 of Neodiprion fabricii. Lineage (NCBI taxonomy): Eukaryota > Metazoa > Arthropoda > Insecta > Hymenoptera > Diprionidae > Neodiprion > Neodiprion fabricii. Next base: position 6,457,826 of record NC_060239.1, read on the forward strand.
ACCTTTGATCTTCGGAAATCAATTTTTAATTTTAATAAACACATACGTGGTATTTACCACTATGTCAGAATGTATCTATATCTATGGATACGAATGCAACATCTTTTGATTCCGTGTCCGTTTTAGTTTCTTAATTTTATTATAGTTTTTTTTTCTCCCCTCTCTTTTCCTGACGCACATTATATTTAATCGCTCGGGTCGTTGCAGTAATCGACAATAAAGATATAATATAGATTGAAACGAATATTCGCTATTCCGGGACACATTTGTCACATGCCGAGTTACAAATGATGCGTATGACTATGTATACATATGCATTCAAGTTTGATTCACAGCTGTACAGTTAAAAGCAGTTCGCAGCGCGTAGAAATGTCGAAATCTGTCTGATATCTCAATTATCATTAAAATCGCGTATATTACAGCATGAAACTCTCACCTTTTCTCAGTAGATACCAAAGACTTTGCGATTATCGCAAGTTTGGGCTCTTTAGCGACCGTGACTCCATTTTTTTGCTTCTTTGGTTGCATGTTGAAACCTTGACGTATATATACAATATATATACGTGAATATATATATGTGAATCGCTTATGCAGTCGACAACACAACGGTTTAATTAAAGAATATATGCCGTACTCATTTAGTGTAATTCACGTGATAAATTTATCAACAACCAATCAAGCAACGACGAGCGATTAAAAAAAAAAGTCGAAGCTTTTCTCAGTTTCTTATTCTTCGCAATGAATATACCGTCGATAAAGAAAGATATTGTTCAAAGATAAGAAAATAAAAATCGTTCTTCGCGCACCCTTCGCGATAATCAACGATAATAATCATCTACTAAATTGATGAGACAGAGTTTTTCGTCGGTGATATACCAAGTACAACGATCGAGACTGGCTCTGAAGCGCAGGGAAAAAGGGGGATGAAATTGACTCTTGTAAGATCCAGGGAGAACTGAAGCTGCGGAAAAGCAACGTCCGGTATTATACCGCAAGCATCGACGGGATGGCAGAGAGAAAGAGCGAGAGAGAGAGAGAGAGAGAGAAAGGGAGGGGGAGGATGTATAAATGGTTAAAATATGAAATTGTTTACGATACGTGTGAAGCAGCGTGGGCGTTTCGAGGCTCGTGGGGCAATTGCCAACTGCGATATTCCATGAAAGATTATGGGAGCGGCGGCGTTGGGTTAATTCGGAAAAACGCAATATCCTCCTTATATATATATACATACATAACGATATATACACACATATATATATATATATATATATATATATAATGAGAATCCAATATCCGAGAAGTAAACACGAAGAGGTGGTTGCCCGGCGAAACGGAAACTAACGAGGAAAGAAAAACAAAGAATGGGAGAAAAAGACGAAAAGGATAAATAAAAACGATAAATTGTTCATGCATGGGTATATAAGTGTAAAAAAAAAAAAACAAAAGGAGGGAAGGAAATTATGAGCATTCTGAATGCAGCGAGGAATACGCGGAAGCTTTTGTTTAATGTTTTAAGAGAGAGAGAGAGAGAGAGAGAGAGAGAAGAAGACGATAACGGACGTGAAGAGATTGCGAATCGGAATAGAAAAGAATCGGTAGTAAAATTGTATAAACTTTAATAATAGCTACGGCGCGTTACTTGAAAATTTTGTGTTGTATGCATTATGTATATGGATTCTTACTTAATCCGCTGTACGCGCTGTTCCAACGACGAATAATAGATATCTGACTCATTTGTAGAGTTCCGTGGAAAAGAGAGGAATTCCCTAACAACATCCGCATAGTTTCTTCTAACAGAATCATGCAATTCGCTTTTACAAAACTTCCGGCCGACAGACTGAATACATTTTATATTGGATATTTATAACCTGCTTCAGCGGTGTATTTATTATTCATAATTTTTGAGGGGGATTCATTGCAAAAAGATTTTCAGGTTATCTCTACGTATATTTTCGAAGCGTCGTATTTTAGCTTCGATCTGATTTCGATCAATATTATTCTACACGATTCAACAAGTACACGATTATATGCTCCGATTCATGTCAGATACGTAAAAACGCTGGAGGCATGATCTTTAAATCCATATTTTTCAACTCGTCTCCGAGATTCTCGTTATTAACAATCTAGCAGCAGCTAGGACGAATTGTGATTTGAAATAGAACTTAACAAACGTTGAAAAACGTTGAAAAACGTTTCTTTCAATATTCTCGATGGATTTTTAGTGAATCAAATTGTAATCGAATACGCCTTTGAAACGTACCTATACTAGATTTTGAATGTTGAAATTTGTTACAAATGAAATGAAATGATAAAAATACAATTGTACGCTGAGAGAAATTTTTAGTTCCGCTTAAGCTCCGTCCTTAGCTATTTTCATTCTTCACCACAATCGAAAAATATAGTTTTAGGTAAAAAATGAAAATTATTTTTGCAGCTGTTACCAGAAAGTCTAGTATCTCTTACTATTCTTTCTCATTACGATCATCGTTACTATATTTTCTTGTAACTGTTGCGAAAATTTAATGCTTGTACAACAATAAATTGACGTTAAAGCCTTGTTTGACTAAAAAATTAGAGTAAACTGAAGAAACTGATTTTTCGTTGCAATTACCAAAAAAGGATCGACGATAGCGCAAAACGGATACGCGTACCTCGTTTTTCGTATTTTCAACAATATTCAAACAATTTTTTCAAAGATACCTGTTCCACTCAATTTTTCTATTTATTGTAACAAATGAAATTTTTCTCAGTGTAAGGAAAAGAAACTCTCTAAAAAATATTGCGTGGCCAATTAATAAAAACTGAAAAGTCAAACTGTGTATCAGTTACAAATATATTGCATACAAATAAATTTATCCGGAGAAAAAATCGATAAATGTAAAATTGAACGACCAAATTATCGCAGTGTAAATCCATAACGGTAATTATAAAGCACCTTCTAAATAAGTCAAAAGGCGTAGAGCGCGCATCTGCAGAAATAAACGCCGTTCAAAGCGCAGCAGGAAAAGTAATAAAGCTTAATCTTTTCCGTCGAAATCTGAGAAACGGTTGCACACATCATCCGGTTTTATTTAGAGAATACTCCTGACATACGTCGACCTACCGTATTTTTCGGACGATCGTAAAGGATTGATTTTTTCTTTTTTTTTTTCAATTCCACTCGAAACGAGAAGAGATAAAAAAAATGACCTTTACCAATCGAACGACTCTTTTACTGCAGGTATTCGAGATAAAACTATTTGCGCAAAGTTTATTTAGTCGCGTGCATAAACTTCATTTATCATAAATTTTCTGAAGGTATGTAAGCTGAGAAAAGTTCCATTTTTTTTTTTTTTTTTGTTTCATAGTTAATAGCTGATGAAAAATTCTAGTACGATTGTAAATCGTAGCGGTAACGGTTTGAAATATTGTTGAAATTACAAGGTAATGGTGATAGGAGTAACTAGTTTGTATGATTATAGATATTGATACGAAATTTTCTCGTTATTTCGCAGCGTTGAATCAGATTGTTTTACTACATGTTTTTTTTTTCTCCATTCGATAAAGCCTCGAAATAAATTTACTGTTGCACCGACATTAAATTATTGCAATAGTTATGAAAAAAAAAAATATTGTCCGCAAGAGCATTGTCAAGAATTATACAGTTAGAAAAAAAATTATCATTTTTTCCCCAGAACAATGTAATTGAGAATACTGATAAAAATAAAAAAAAAAAAAAAAAAAGAAAAAAAAAAGAAAAAGAAGGCAACGACAATTGTACAGAAATTTCTCTGCATTCGTGCATAATCGGTCGACAATATCAGAAGAAGGTTCGGAATATCGTTCATTCGATAAAACTTGTCGACAGTGGTTTTGTTGGCCTTAATATTTAAATGGTCTCGAATTTTCGTCAGTAATCAAAAGTTAGTAAGATTTGATGTCAACGATTCTAGTCATTTATTTCATCGACATTTTCATATATATTCACGACTCAAAATAGTAATATTCAAAGGTAAAGTTGGATTCTTTTTAATATCTAAACTTTGTAAAAAAATTGAAAAAAAAAAATAAAATAATAAAATAATACTAAACAACTTGACAAAACCATTTTTTTTTTTTTCGTTGTCCTTACATTTTCCCTAAATTTTAGTGTTTATTGAGAACTTCCGGATAAAATCATGTTTGCATTATTCGTAAATTCATTCGTAAATTCTGCGTTCTCAGAAACCGAAATTCACTGAAAGAATCAGGGCAACAAAGTAAAAAAAAAAAAAAAAAATTAAAGCTGCGTAATCGATCAACGATTTGACCATGGCGTGACTCGCTTGCTTCGGGACGAAATCACTTCGCACAAACACACCGACACACGCACACCGGATGATCGTCTCCAGGTGTGTCATACCGAGCCTATCAGTGACGTCACGAGGAGAACACCCGCTTTCCAGAGGGAACTACTTAGTATTGATCTCTTTCGAGCCATCCCGGCGGTTTTCCGCTGGTTGGGCTAGGTCGGAAAGCCGGCGAACCAGGTGAACGACAGCTGGCTCTGCTGCACCCATAACCGAGCTTTCAATATCCGCCTTGCGCCCCGCCGAAAGCTCGTTACTTAGCTGCTGATGCCCCGTGCGTGTCTTACATTCCCAATTTTTTTTCAACCTAGATTCCCGCAACTACCTAATACACGTCACTCTCCTATGACTTAACGTCCGGATGGAATTTACTTTTGTTTACGATATATGTATTCGTGTACGTACGTGCAAGCTTTTATAATAGTTTACAGAATGGGCAGATCTAGGTTTACGCGCGCGTTCTCGTTATTTTACGATTGTTTATTTCTTTTTGTTTTAGTTTCATTTCATTTCATATCGTTTCATTTTTGATTACTCAAAATCGTCGAATGAAAATCGGGAACGCGTATGAATTAATTAGATTAGAATTTTTCATACGGCCGTAACAAAGTTGTCCTATTTCTCAATATCTTGACTGTATAAATCGTTGGAAAAGCATGTTGTAAAGAATTATATTTGTTGAACGAAGAAAAGAACAGAACTTTGACAGAAAAGTATTTTACACGAAGGTTTTATGTTTGATCGTTGTAACTATCGTTAGAAAAATTGGAACTAACCGAAAAAATATAGCGTTTTAAAGAAATTTGTTTTTTGTTTTATTCAAAGAACAACTGCTGCGCTACGAAGAAAATGAATCCGTTAAAATTTCCCGAATTCAAGAGAAATATAAGTCTTCTTGACCGACGGAGAAATAATTCTTTGAACTAACGTGTCGATAGATTTGTGAATTAATTAATGAGAATTAACTGAACTATTAAAAATTAACTGGATAATAAGTGAATTATGAAATTACTTTCTATGAAATCACCCATACATATTTTTCCCATTTGTCAAATTTAACTTGTATCATATAAATTATTGTATTGTATACTATGTTTCAAAAAAATTTACTTCGCTCCTTACGTAAAAAAAAAGTTTTGTACCTGTAGAGTTACTCCGGACTTTGGAAAAAACCGTGTTTCGAATCGATGATTACATAGCTACGACGAATAAAAGTTTATACTCTGAAACGAATCGCTCCCTCCGTATGTGATATAAATCACTGTCAAAGTACAATCGTATGTTCTTCAAGAATGAAACAAGTAGGCAAGTAAACAAAACTCAAACGTGAATTATATCTAACCTGTGTATATATTATCATGTATATTTTCTCGAAATAATCAATCGATCTTTTGAAGAACCCTGCAAAGTATTTCGCTCGTCAACCGTCGACATGTTTAGAGACTTACAATAGTGGAGCCAATTTCAGAATAACTTCAAGATTTCTAAATATCGCGTATTTCAGAATGCGAGGGATGCGAATAGATATAAAAAAATCCGAACGAGGGTGAAGTTAGTGACGCGATTGTAACGATTAACGTTTCGGAAAAGCGGTTATTTCGTAATTTTAGAAATCTCTGAGATGCAATAAATTATAATAAGGCAAAAGTAATTCGTATTATCTTCAAAATTTAACCGCTTCAAAGTCACTAAAAAATTACAAAATGACAAAATAGTGATTTTTTTCCCCACCTTAACGTTTCGAAACGTTAACGTTACTAACTTCAGCCTCGTAAAACAGAATTGAAGCGGATCTCAGAGCATTTTGGAGCAAGTAAACATTCGCACACACAGACACGCTAAACTTTATCGGCACGCGTGCTTGATATGCGTTTAATGATAGACGGGAATTATGCCATGCAATTAACGTCGTTTCAGGCCAATGTTTCTGATTTGCGAGCTCCGAAGCTTTAGTTTAGATGTCCCCCTTTTTAGTCACGCCTTACTCCCAATCCCTCAATATTTTTCGACCCATATACCGATTCGTTATATATATATATGTGTAAGCCTAGATACCGGAACGCCACGCGCTGATCTTTTATAACAACGAACGGTATATTTTTGGAAAACGTGTTAAATTTTTCGTGATACGTAAATACGTCGGATCAATATTTATGCGCTTCAAGGATGAGTCGATATCAAACGTTTCGAAAAGAGGAAAACCCGTGCGAATAATCTCCAGTAATGTTATTTGTTGCGCTAATGACAGCGAAGACGAGTAAAACCATTCGCGTACAAGTTCAAATAATTCAAGTTAACGATAATATATAAACGATATATGGAAAGGTTTTATAATTAAAACGTTCGAAATGATAGAACCTTGATGTTTATTGACCGGTTTCAATGTTTCGGGCTTATTTTAAGTTACCTCGAGAGCGAATGAAAATATATTTTTTTAGGCACGGTATTATTGCAACGGAATAATAATATTGATCGGTGATTAAATTTTCACGTTATAAGTATGCCGCGGTGTGTAAGATTTTTTTCAATGTTTTTCCTCTGCGAGTGACGGAAACAACTAAAAAACTTCCGATCGGATAAAGAAAAGTCCAGAGTAGAATAATTTTCGACGTCTTGATCATGTAAAACGTCTCCTTGGATTGTTGAATATCTTATAACTTATTAATATTCGAAGTTGCTCACAAGTTTATTTCTATTCGATTATTAAAAATAATAAGAATGTTATTTAATTGTGTTCACTATCGTTGGTGTAAATAAAGTGAGTGGAAATTTTTTTATTTAAAAAAAAAAATTATAAAAACGCGGAGCCAAAACATGATTAAAAAACAAAGTTAGAAAGAAAAAAAACTAATTTTTTCGTCTTTTATTATACCGGAAATCAGAACTCCTGTCAATGTATATAAATTATTTATTTGCGAGAGATCGTCACGTATATTTATTACTTATTAACTTGAACTCTTTAATATAATCCTGTAACAAATTAAATGATGACAAGCAAGGAATTTAAGAACAAATTTGCTTGATAAATATTGGAAGAAAATAAAAATCAGGATTATTACACGAATATCGTGCATTTTCAGAGGATATTATTAAGTAAAATTACGTGTTTTACCTTATAAAATTTTTTTCATCTTCATAAATTTGTGCATTCTTGCAAGAAAATGGTGAATAAAAATACACCTGCCATATACGCGTGATATACTTGAACATACAGAAAACGAAAAATAGGTGTATACTGTATACACGGTTTGGAAAGATTACGCCTATCAGAAAATCGTATCGTAAAATCTGTGACGATTTGTTCGAATGACGCATAAAAAGTTTTACATTAACGAATCCTATAATTCTGATAATGCTTAAATACATATTATACCTAGCAGTGATTCAACTAGGTAAAGAATGTCGAGAACATGTAAAATCCGCAAGTGCCTTTTATCACCAACGAAGAAAGTCAATAAATAACCACTTCCAGTGATTACTTGCAATGCATCATGGGAAACGATTTTTCGTCATTCACGCATTTTTTAAAATTATTTTCGTAGAAAAGAAACCAAGATTTCTACATTGTGACGTACCGTGAGGTAAAAATAATAATTATTATAATTCTATGAAATAATAATAATTATCAATATTAAATTACTAACAATTACTAACAATTACTAACAGCAGAATGAATTTGCTTACGAGTCTGCGGATGGTAATTAGAGTGCTTGTGAATTCGTGTTGAAACAGATGATACGATTTAAATTATTATTACCATCTTCGTTAATTTGCGTCACAAGACAACTGTCGTGTGACCGTTATCTTTGTTTGACGTCAAGAGAAGATAGCTAAAGAATCACAGGTGTTTTACAATATTCTTATAATTTATTTGCTAATGTAAAACACGAGCTGGCCATTAATTATTCCGCAAATTTGAAAGCATTCCAGTTTTCGACTAACTTTGATCAAGTGTACTACAAAAGCTTCGCAGACTGTTCAAGACTGTCAAAATATTTCTATAAAAAATTTCATACCCATGAAGAAAATCGTGTGATAAAAGCGGTAAGTAAAAGTTATTTTTACCGCGATAGGATTTCAGGCTCACGGAAAAATTAAACGTACGTGATATAATTTTAACTGTTTATGATAGAGCATATTTATAAGTTTCGGGCAACGTCTGACGTGGTGGTCGATCGGTAAGAAGATTTACAAAAAAAAAAAACATCGATAGTCTTTTTAGATCAGAATTTTTGAAAGGCACTAAATTCTCGTTTCTACGAAAATTTTCATTCAGTCGGGATATTGAGAAATTTTTATTGAACACTCAAGTGTCCATGCGCATAGGTACACATTAGTTCTCTCATTAATGTTTCCGCATCCGCACGTGGAGGAACTTTGAAATTGGAACGATGGCACGAAAAAACCGTTTATATTTAGCGTAGATTGCCAAATCCGGATAATTCGTGCGTGCGTGTGTGTGTGTGTCAAGTATTTTAATTTGGTAAACAATGTTCGAGAAAACAATTTTTCATTAGGTAAAATTTTTCCTTTTTTACAACGTATACAATTTCATTGGTAATATTCAATGAATCAAAGAAAACGACGACAGGTTCCAAGATAAATTGGTTCAACTTTTTATCATATTCCTTGAAAATGATTTCTTTTAATAAACCTGGATCAGGAATTGATTTTATAATTACCGGCTAAAAGTTTGATTTAATCGACGAATAAGCTTTCATTTTTTTTTTCTTTTCTTTTTATTACTGGTGTACGTACGCCAAAAATTTCATTCCTCGTCCAACTTTACGCGAAAACAATTTATTAAACGATTGATAATTATAATTAACGATTTTGTTCAATTGCAACACTTTCAAAACACTTTGAGAAAAGTTTTTCTCATTTATCCGGAACTGTATCTTCATCAAATAGTTTTCTTCTTTTTTTTCCCAATATGCTTTAAATTCGGGCCGGAATCACTGCGTACATGAAACGTGATACGTAACCAGAGAACTGACTTACCGCTCTTTTTCTTGCATTTGCTTCAGCATGATGTCGGCTAGCGGATCTGCAAGCGGCCTTTCACCAAGGAGCCGTTGTCTGTCCAAGTCGCCTTGCATCTGCGTAAATGCATGTTCACCCAGGCTGACCGAAGTCTCTAGTTGGTTGGATATCTCCACGGTTTCATCGCCTAAATAATGTAACAAAAACTTCATTGAGGTATGGACACCAAGAATTCAAATTCCTCTTACACGTACAAAATCGATTTGTTTTTGTTCTTTTCACATTCTCTATGGGTCAGAGAAAATTAGTGATCACGATATTGTTTGAATCTGGATTCGAGGATGGTTTGTCGAGTTCATCGATCTACTTATCGCATTCCAATTACAGTAAGAGGAGTATTATTTTTTGCCTGTCCAAGTTCAGTTACAGAAATCTTGAGTAAGAACGGATTTCCTGATTGAAATACAGTTTTCAACGGATACACATTAATTTTGACTTCTTGATTTTGATTCTACTGCAGTATTTCAAGACATTACACTAAGAAAGAATGATAAAGTTTCTATTTGACGCAGAGCAATGTTCGAAAGAAACTTCAAATTGAAAGCGAGTGTTTCGAAAATAAAATATAAAGATTACTGACGCTCTTTTCAAATTTGTCTATGATGCATTGATGACAAGTTGTCGGGAATTTTTTTTCACGATAATTTCGCCATCTCTGAAATGATAAGTATTCGAAGTGATAACAGAATCTCGATGTTTGAGCACAAAAATTCAATGCATGTAGCGGACTTACTTAACATACTTAAATTTGAAGATAGTCACAACGTAAAATAAATACCATAGAAAGTTAGTCAAAAATCTACCTGATGAAAATTGAACTTTTTTTCCGTTACGTAACATTTTGATATTTTCAGGCAAAACTTTCACGTCTTTAGTAGCATCGACTACATCGCTAAAGTTCGCGGGTGGGATATTCATTTCTTTGGACAGATCGAGCGGCTTGTCATGAATTTCAGGTAAAGTATCAATGTAATTCAAATTATCAAGCTGATTTTCTGAGATTCCGATCGAAACGTTAACGTTCTTGGACACGCCAGCTGCTGTAACTGACTCTCTTCCAAATACATCGCTAACATCTTTGGTAACACTGACAACAACGTCAACACTATCTTCACAAAACTTTTCCTCTGAAATGCCGCTTTCAGATACATTTTCTTCACTTTTTACCGACATGTCGACACAAAGAAATCTATAAATTTCACACAAAGCGTTACTGAGGTGTGATTTCAACAGGGATTGACGATTGGTCACTGCCAACCTCCTTATATAAACTTATAATCTTATCAATGCGTCAGCCAACCAGATTGATAACATCAATACGGATAGACATCTTAGTCTGTGAATTCGGAGAAAAGCTTGGTGGGAAAAAAATGAAAATACTTAGCATAGATAAGATTTCATCTGTTCCTCGAACAAGATATGTTTTGTACTGTTTCACTGATTAATGCATTGTTTTCAGATCAATTACCGTGCAATGCGTGTTGCGGATTGTCAATAATTCGGATCTGTCGATCCGGTAGCAGAGGTTCGCCGTCCATTCCACCGATATCACTTGGAAGTTGCCAGCGAGCGTTTTCCTGTTCCGCAGGTGTCCTCGGAAAATAATGCGGTAAGAGTACCTCGTAAATTCCTAGATCACAGGCCTCTAATACAAAAACTATGCAGGCTATCGTGTCGCTGTATTGCTCCAAGAATCTTCTCACTGTTCCTGTTGAGTAGAAAATTAGAAAGCATGTATTAAATTCAATTTTTTTTTCAAATAGACTTCGTTCAAGGACCATAAGCTGGCTTACTATTTTATCTAAGAAAAATATATATATATATATATACGAAACATTAACCGAATAATTCGTGAGAAAGTCTTGTTGGTGATTTTTAAATTGCTTTTCTTCAAGTGGCAGATGACATCTACTTACTAAGCGCAATATGTGCCCCAGCATCGGGCGGATAATTTCGTCTCACGGAATTAATCACTGGCAAAGCTATACTATGTAAGCCGAGCTCCCTCGCTTTGTGTAAAACGTTTCTGAAACAAACGAAAAGACGAGAATATGAAGAAAAAAAATCGATAATAATGAGAGAGAAAACGTACATTATTGATCGTATTTTTGGATGTGTAAAAGAAAAACCTACCTGTAACAACAATGTAACGTATTTTGAGCTGCAGTTTGATATTTGATGTTGTAGATGGGACCAACTGTGTGTATGATGTACCGAGCCGGCAGTTTGTGACCCTGTGTAGTTCGCACTTCTCCCGTCTTACACTCTGCATAAGGGAAAAACGGTAAGTTGCAGAATTTAAAAGTCAAACATAGAGATATGCCATCATCTCATTCTACCGAACTGAACTGAGTGAGCAACGAAAGCAAAAGGAACGTTTATGTTTCATGGGAAATACTCTATCTCAATTACCAAGTAATTTATCATTCAGTTGATGAAAGATTGAGTGCAAGAAAAATAAAAATCAGTCCTGTCTTGGGTTTGCCAGTTGAAAGAATTTAGGCTATTCAACGATTCTGATAAGCAAATTTTTGAAAATTAGATTTTGAGTGACTTTAGCAAAATATTTTCCAGCGTTTTCGAGTCATTCTTACCACTGTTTTACCAAAGAGTTTAGAAGTTCAATCACTAGATAAACTATAGAAGAAAAGGACAAACTTGAATACCAGTTGACTACAGATATGACTGTAAAATTAATTAATTTTTATCAACACGTGTTGATGAATATTAAAAAGGACACGAATCAGGTTTTATTTTTTTTAATTCTGTGAACGAGTTGGAATCTATTCGAAAAATTAAGCAAAGTGATTTGTACATCAGTAATAATGAGTAGCTATGTAACTGGGCTATAATTGGACATTGGCTCTTAAGGATTATGATCCCACTCTGAAAATATTACATCGGTCATACAAACGTATAAAATTGGAGTAGGCCACTGATTGCTTGATTAATTAGAATGAAGCTTAGATTAGTTATGACTGACTTTACTGCTAGTAAAAGAAGTTTGTTCAAAATTTTTTCATAAAGTATTTGTAAAAACTGATTGACCAACAAGAACTATCTTATAACCATTCTCCAACTGCTGATAAATCTTGCCCATTTGTCGAACCTCTTCAAGATCAGTTCTCCCAGATTTACACGACGAGAAAAATGAACAAACAAATGTCTGCATTGTTTGGAATGGTGTTAAAAATAAAAATAAGCCAATATATATCGGTACATTTCATAAAAAAATCTTTTTACCAAGCCCAGAGTATGAAAGTTCTAATGTTAAAGAATTAGAAAAAAGATGTGACAGTTAAAATCGATTGTTATTGTATACAGAATATCTGTAAATTTAATGTTTCGATGACAGTACCTTTAACTTCGTCGTAAATTTCTTCTTTCAAAGCAGATCCTGCTCGAGCAAATATCGATTGGCATACAGGACTGTAATCATCCATTGTCTCATTTGTAGAATTGACGATGGAATCCATCTGGAGTACGGAAATGTCTCCGGTCCTGTAATAAGCAATTTTTACTATAGACAAAGAATAGTTACAGTCTATTAGCACTTTACGTGATACTTTTAAGAATCATGTGAGACACGGTTATGCGGTACCGCCAGAAAAATATTGTAAATAAATATTGAAAGGAACAAATTGTGAAAATCCTCTGTTTACCATAGTGCAATTTTATTGTTGAGCAGTGGCTGGCACGGAAACGGACTTGCTGGATGGTGAGCAGGCTCCCCTTGGGAGTTAGAATAATCAGTGAATCGGTGCTGGACAGGATAGTCTGACCATCGTTTCAATGTCCCAAGCTCCACAACCTCCGGAGCCACACCCAATGGTTCCATCAGCCTCATTCAGCTGAAAGAAGAAAGGCATAGAAATAATCAGGATGGTTAGGTAAATTTACAATCAAGGTATATAACAATTTAGAGCATTGTCGAGAATTTCCTTTGGTAATTGGACACTTTTCTTATTCAATAGAGCAAAGAATTGTCATTGTATTTGAAATTTTAATCATTGATAAAGGTACGATGAACGTTTTTATTTCTACTAGTCAATTTCAATTCTTAGTCAACTACCCAGCATTTTCTATTGAAACCTCACTGTTAAAATTCGCAATGACACAGTGACGAAGTAAATTACTATTTTGCTACTGTCGAATTTCTCAAAGGTTTTTTAATAGCTAAAAGTGTGCATGATTTGCTCTGACAGAGCCGTATTTCAACGTTTACTGTACTGCGCACTATTCTAACATTGCAAAATAGCAATTCCAATTAAATGAAAATTCTTTAACACGTTAACGTGATATACTTCAACCTTGGCAATCTATTTTCAAAACACAATAAAACAAAATAAGATATGTCAAAGCCAGAATTACGCAAGTCTGGTTTCCCGACAAATGGCTTTTGACTCCCTGACTTTGAACCATTGATCAACATACAATTCCGCTCTGATTGTCAAGTCCGAGGCAATTTTTATCTTCGTGCACTCTTTATTATCAAAACCGACCAATTACCATCTCAGAATAGATCCAGTGTTTGATTGTTTATAGATGCGAGTAAGCTTTGACCTGCGATGACGAATTTTCCATTCCCAGTGGAATATATTCGATTAATAAGGCATCCTAATTTTGCCGTACGCATTCATTGATAAATTCATCGATTTGTTCGCTCAGTCGCCAAATCATTGAACAAACGGTTCAGATAATCTTGAATGGCATTTGACGGACCGATAAACGAGTCACATGTACAGAATAATTGTTTTTTGAGAATATTAAGACGTGTATTATTGGACGAGAATGAGACATAAACGTGTAGTGTTGACAGAGTGGTTTCTAAACCTATGCGAAACCGTAACTTGCCGGAGGGTGAACCTAACCTCACTTTCAACTGTCACGCAGGCAGCTGTTGATCCGCAATGGCGCCGCAACTTCTCATCTCGCTGCGGCTGGTGGCAAGTCGAGGATGACGAGGAGGTAGAGGAGGAGGAGGAGAGAGGCTACGCTACTCTCGTACACTCGAAAGAGAGAGAAGAGAGAGAGGAGAGGGCAGGAAATCAATACCATACAAGTCGGGCGACTGATTTTTTGATTATCTCTCCCTCTCTCTCTCTCTGAACTCTCTCTAGCTATCTCTCACTCAGTCCCTCTCTAAAGATCCTCTCTTTGGCGGATCGGGGCGAAAACCTTCAGAGAATAATGCGAAATGACTGAATTAGTCGGAATATGATACTTAACCCAGTCGGTATAATAGGACGCTGCAAGAGGAACACGGCGATCAATTCGCGCTCATCATACTCAAATTGTAACGAAGTCTCGTTGTTATTAGATTTTGAGGAATATCAAAAATTTTACTAAATATTTACAGGACAACCTTTGATTGCCTTTTCAAAATTCTGAGCTTTATAGCCCAGTTGCTGTGTATGTACAATGAAAAAAGAACATTTGAAATTGCAATTTTTCGATGCAACTATTTTGCATTTCTAATGCTTTTTTTTTTGGAGACGGTCGGGAGTTGACAGTTCAAGTGCAGAATTTCAATCAGATTCTACAGTAGCTTCGGCCGCCATTTTTAATTCATTGTTTAGTTGTAAAACGCAAAATATTAATCGCAGAGACGTGACCATTTTTAGTCAAGAGTTTGAAAAAGACGAAAGCAAATTCCTCCAAAAATTCAAGACGACAGCCGAAGCAACTGCAAAATCTGTTCGAAATTCTCTATTTAGATTATCAATACCCCTCCCTCACCATCCGGCGATTATAAAAATAAAATAGCGGTATCGAAAACTTGCAATTACAAATATGCGTTCCGACCTGATTACATATCGGAGCACGCGAAACGAAAGCGTCGATCTTTGTACCTATTAAGCATGTACAGAAATTCTTCTGCTTCCCCCTTCTTTTTACTTCCGCATGTGACGAGCCGTATGTCAGTACATAAGATGCCTATATATCCAACCCTACGTATATACATTTGTACTTTATGTTCCGAACGAGCCAAGGAGCCAAAGTACGGCGCCGTCTGGTCGACATCCAAACTTGATATTTTCTTCGATAGTATAGCAAGAAGTATTATACTACACAACAATTTTATTTCGAGTAAACTGTAAAGAATTCTAAGTAATCGGAAGCCTGCACAGTGTTTGGTGTATGATTAATTGGATTGTTCTACATACAACCAACGGTGTCATGTGGGATAATAAACATGTATACATGTACTTTCTGTTTTTTCAATTATAGATTATAGATTACATGTATAAGAAACTTTTGAAAAGCATCAAATTTATAGGGTAAAATTTCTTTTCTTCGTCAGCACGTTCGTATGAATTACAAGTGAAGAGTAAATCTGATTTATGAACTTACTGTCCTCCCGGGAAAAACTTTTCGATAAAGAAAGAACGAACAATGCGATCATACTTGATTTTCCAAAATCAAACCGAAGCTAATTTTTATGCTGAAAATTACTATAATACTCAAAAAAAAACAAAATCTTGTCAAGTGAATATCGCGTGAAAAAAAAAAATTATGCAACCAAATTTTTTTCTGCACGAAACTCAAGTGAAAATTTGCTGGAAAAAGTAACGAGCAGTAACTGTATTTTTTAAAAAAAAAGTACACTAATAGTGATAAAAGTGATTGTATACCAGCTGTGCCGGAGAAAAGAACACCTGTTTTAACATTCTACCGATAGTGTCCATGCACACAAAATGTTGTACAAACATACGCAAATCATCCACACGATGTAGAATGTACCAGGTATACACGTATTGCCGTGTACACATGCATACTGTGTACACATTAATAACGCCGGAGAGTAAACGTTGGCTCGCAAAGCATCGATTTTAACGCTTATATACGTACAAACGTCACTCGGAAGTTACAACCGGAAGATATGAAATTTAAAGTACAAATACAACAACACTCCATAATTATTCACAAGTTTTCATGCACTAGATTCGTATGAAGGTATTGGCAACTTATTGAACATATGATATCCGCATATCGGTTGAATATCACTCGATTTTCGCGTGCAATTCTCGGACCGATACCTTAAAAAAACCCGGTGAATATTCGCGTTATAACATTTTTAAAACAACAGAATGAATGACATTATAATTATAAGATTCGTATATAATACATGCGATTGATTCAACAAATGACCGCGTCAATTGAATAAACGAAATAAATTATGCATCTCCAATGCTGAATTCGACGACTTGATCGCGCAAGTGTGCAAATATTATGCAAAAATCGAAGTATATAATTCGATCGAATACAAATATTTTTATAATTCTTCAACTTACCTCTCATAACATTAAACGTTTGTCTATAGAATATTCCACAATACATCGCTCACCTGTCATAAAAAAATGAAAAAAAAAAGAGAGAGACTTATTTTGCCTCGCGTATAAATTATAACATCCGTGTGATAAATACGATTATATTCGTACCTACGAACAACCGAAACTGAAACATACAGAGTATGAAAATCGAAGGAATGACGAAAATTATACGTCGTTACGTGAAACGTGACAGCGAAGGGTTTAGGTGAAACGACACACAATTGTGTCAGGCCGGTTGGTAAAAATTTCTGTGATAACCGCCTCCGGGATAAAATAAATTCACGTTTTATACGAAAATATGCGTGGCTATAAAAATCACCGAATAGGAGAATATCGGGAATGGACGGGTCAGCAATAACGCAGTGTATCACGTATACATACGTGTACAACATATCGATGGGCAAAGACTAACGACCGTGAGAATTACGCGACATCTTACCAGTCTTTCACTTTCTATTTATAATCAAAGGTAAGGAGGAGAGGCGGTTTATTGCTGCTCCACGTGTATATATGTATATAATATGTATATATTATATAGATGCATAAAAGCGGGTTTTACACCCGTGTATTATACGAAATATATCCGACTATGTAAATTTTTTTTTCAAGCCTCTACAGTTTCCCTGCCCTGATTCGCTCCGGAAGTTTTTAATCCAACCATACGGGTCGACCGCTGAAATCCAAGACGAATATTGACTCGGTATACAGGCGAATATGTAAAATAATCCATTTATCGCCGGGTCTATACATAAATATAAGTTCTGTTTAAATACAATACGTCGCGGTATCAGGAACAATAATACAATACACGTTGTATTAGGTATAAGAGAAATTGACGAATGGCGAAACACGACTAGTCGCGATATCGCGAGTTATTTCAAACGGTACGATAATAACTTTGCATAATTCCGTCTCTGAATCTGAGGCATAAGCAGACGGAATATTTATTTTTACCTTTAATTATACATATATATGTATATATAATATACCTGCATATAAACGTAAATCATAAGATGATGGTTTATAACTTGTAATAAACACGGGAGGTTTTAAAATCATGGGAGAAACCGCGTTTTTTTTTACGGATATCGTATCGGATACGTATGACGTATGTAGCTCGATTAGTTATACATACGTATATAACGTAATATGAAGAATCACGTCATCGCTAATATACACAGCACATCGTTGAAAAAATATTCCGCTAGAAATGACGGCCTCGGTATTGTGCAGTTCGATAAATAAAAAGTATATTTCAAATAATAAAGCAACGTGTCGGTGGATGCCTGTATAACAATGGTGCAGCGTGTATTTAGGTGAGAATAATATGCATAGCCATCGTGCCACGTACGGCTTACAATTGCGTGCGAGACGGTTGTTCCAAAGTATAATGCTACACACTTGTATGCTAATTGGATAGACAGACAGACACCCTGCGTGTATAATATATATCTGTCCGAGAGTAGAGCTTCTCGCTTAATTTTCTACTTGCAAAAATTAACTTGAATTTATACCTAAGGAACGTTTGCAAAGTAAGTAAAAAGTAAATTTGACAATTATTCTTCTCACGCTGCGAAAACCTTACAAATAACAATATTTCTAATCTCGACCGCAACGTAAATTAAGGATTTGCAGAAAAAATAAATATAACTTTCGAATATGTACGTGTGTGTGTCCATTAGACTGTATCAACAAAAATCGGTTAGTTTTTTGTTCAATATTCGATTAGAAAATATTGTTCAAAGTGACGAATAAATGACGCTGTCCACGTTTCAACTCTTGATATTGACATTTAGAGATGCCTCGTCGCGATTTGCTAATTCCGAGGTAAATAACATGGGGAATTTTTTTTTTTTAACTTTGTAATTTTATAACTCGTTAATGCATTAGCGTACCGATAAGACCAGAACGTATTTTTGTAGGAAATTTAACACTCTACAAGGAAAAAATATCTTGTCATTTTATGATAAATCTACTCTTTAAAAAGTTATTCGAGGTCAAAGGGTATTTCAGGCCCTTGAATATCTTTCGAAAGAGTGGATCAGACATAAAACGATAACAGACCTTTTTTTGTAGAGCGTTAGATTCCCTATCAAAATACGCTCTTGTCTTATCGGTACGCTAACGCATTAACGAGTTATAAAATTACAAAGTTTAAAACAAATTTTTCCCATGTTATTTCAACGGGAAATAGAAAATCGCGATGCAGCACCTGTAAATATTAATATTAAGAGCTGAAATTTGGACAACATTTTTTTTCGTCACTTGGTACAATATTTTCGACTTAAATTTTGAAATAAAATATTATTCTTGCACAAGCAAGATGATGATGAGAAAGAACAGTAACGGATACTAGACTTTCCGGTAACAGCTGGAATACTAATTTTCACTTTCTACCTATAACTATATTTCGTCAATTGTGGTAAAAAATGAAAATAGTCAAGGACTGAGCGGTAACCGGAACTAAAAATTTCTCTCAGTGTGCAAAAAAAAGAAAAATAAAAAACAACCGAGGGCACAGACGAAGAATACAAATTGTCTGAGAACATAGCTGATTGATTTTTCGATCCGGCAATGAAAGAAATACCGTTGCACACATCCGGCGGTGCGTAATCAATTATGTAAAGGACCAATCGATCAATAAGTAATTGTTCGCCAGTCATATACTTACCTCAATGTGTGCCAATGCCAAAGTTCAGTAGAGTTATAGGCTCTTATACGTACATGTATACCCCGATGCCAAGTATCACATTATATGATACCTGGATGATTTTTCCGGATATTAACCGCAGTCGCATACGCCTCGCGTGTATCCATCCGTACTATACATATTTATATACCTACACAATTGTACGCCATCGACGTTTATCGGCTTATCGCTTTATCGTTTTCACGTTTCGTTTCCTACAGTTTGCGCAATCGTTATTTAGGTCACTTATCAAAGATTCCACTACTGCAATTCGTCCATTGATTTCGTTATTGTTTTGCGATGTATATACATATATATATATATAACGATGACGTCCGAGCGTGACGATTTAGATAAGTACCGTAGTGTTTGTATCTTTTGTAATTTATTACATGTTGGGTAAAAAAAAGTTGATCAAAAAAAATAAATCAATTACGAGAAGCAACGAAAGATCTTTCACAATTATCAATTCGGGGAAACTCGAATGGAGGGAACGTGCGCGTGTAGTTTTTATTTTTTATTTTTTATTTCTTGTCGTAACGATGGACAGGATAATCGAGTTCCCTGACGTACACTCGTCTAATATTGGTTGTGCCGTTTCTATGCCAATTTAGTTGGCTATGTACGACAAAAGCGGCAAGCCCTCTTCGTACGTAACGTAATTACGTCAGCCTCGTATAGTTACACGTTATACGTGTATACATATATACATATATATATATATATATTTATATATATATACATGTACGGATATATTCACCTGTTACCTAAATTTAACAGTCGCATTAGCTGTATGTACGTGTGCAGTATTTATTACCCAGGAACGCGGTATAGAATAATGCAAAGTTGCGTATTATAAACACTGTAGTAGTTTTTGTTGGATTGCGAGGTGACCGACATATCCGGTGAGCGATAATCGTCCTCGTTACAATTTTCGAATTAATCGATAAACGACGAGACGTAGAAGCGGCAGAAAATAGATTATTCTTGATAAAAATAAGAGAAGAGTGAAACACAGCGTTACATAAACGTCCGAGTGATATTTTCAATTGCCGTCAATCGAACGCGAGGATGAAAAACAGGTTCTCTTCCGTTACGTAACAATAATTGCACGATTTAACTTATTTTTCCACAGCGCAAGACTTGTCGCAAAGATGCGTCAATTTTACACGATGCTATTACTGTATCAACTAACGAAATATCGATGACTGATGTTGATCGAAAAAAATAAAAAAAAAACAAATTAAATAACAACTGTGATTCAATTAACACCGTGTCTAGTTATCTCAAGTCGAACGATACCGTCGTTGAAATATAAATTTGTAATTTAATTGCACGTCGTTTATCAGGAAAAAAGAAAGAAAGAAATAAACAAATAAACTGGGCGATCAAACGATCAGAATTCGAATATGCAGGCATATATTTATACGTGATTGTACGCATCTCGCGTTTTTCATTGCAGCCTATTAAGCAATGTCGAAAGTGCAAATTGCACACACAGACTTCGCGACACTTCTAACACAGGCGAATAAATCTCTAGGAGGAAGAAGAAGCCTCTGCCGGTCAGGTATACACGTACGGTATTGCATCGCATAGCATCGTAACCGTCGCTCCCTAAGGTTTCCAGCCGGTGAATCTGTGCCAACGAGAATTTTGCCGACGAAGCGACGTTACACGCTACGTTATCATACATATATGCATGCATACCTATACCTGTGCGTACCTGATCTATAAAACGGTACATGCGATATGTGTTTTATACGGTAGGCTATACAATGCAATCAATTAGAATATAAACCTGAAGGAAAATGTTAACGATATTCGATTGGAATGAATTTTAACGGTATTAATATATGCGAAAAGTTGATTCATACGCTTCAAGCGTAAATGCGGTACGATCTTGAACACGAAAAATTTCACGTGCTGGGGAAATTTTTTTTTTTTTTTTTTGTTTAAACTTTGCAAAACTGCGTATTTACGTGTATAAGTCACGGAACGTATTTTGACGACGCGCGCGGATGAATTCTGAATGAAGGAATGACGAGTTTTTATCGTCATACGTATTTGTTCGCGCGATTAGTCATCTGCGGCGATAAACATCGTGAATCCTCCGCAGGTTTGCTCCCACCAATGATGCTCGCGTTATTAAAGACGCAAAGATGCTTGGGTAAAAATTCTGAGATTCGTCAATTGTTTATTTGTTTATTAATCTATTTTTGAAAAATTTAAATACAAGCGTACTGTAAGATATAACAATGGATTACGCGAGTGTTTTATGGCAGTCGAAATGAAAATATTTTATTGCGTGTATTTGAAACATCAGCAACGAAACTGTTATACAATGTAAATACATATACATGACTATAATA
Source organism: Neodiprion fabricii (assembly GCF_021155785.1). Lineage (NCBI taxonomy): Eukaryota > Metazoa > Arthropoda > Insecta > Hymenoptera > Diprionidae > Neodiprion > Neodiprion fabricii. Next base: position 6,479,589 of record NC_060239.1, read on the forward strand.
TTAGAGTTTCGATAGATTCTATTATAATAATATCGTGCGGTGATTTGGCCTGGATTTATTAAGCCTAATACCGATATCCCAGATTATACGTAGACCTGATTGTTACAGTTGACATATCCGCAACTATATCCCAAAGATATAACGGAGATATAAGTAGCAGTCATCGTCGCTCTAATCTCAAATCCGATTACTAACAAACTGCGCAACTCTGTATACTATACAACAATTAGGGCGAGATTATTCATATCAAATTTGTACGTTGATATCCACCTGATAATACGCGCACCGTCGTATCGTAAAAGCAAAGACGAGGGAAGTAAAGAAATTAGATAAGAACGAGCTACTCGCAGATTTTAATTACGGAGTGATGTAAGCCACGGTCTTATTAAATTACATCGCTGATTCGATAAATTATCCGATCGTGGATTATATATAAATCAATTATTTACATTACGAAAATAGTACGTAAATCAATTTGTCACACGGCCTACATATCATATGCATTAAATTTTATTATATGTATTATATTAATATATATATGATTCAAAAGAGGGCGGCGAGCGTGTTTCTTTTTTTAGTGAGTCTGGCGTTATAAAATAGCCTGAAATATATCAGCTGAGGAGGTTGTTCTAAAAACGATGCTGTACAAATGCTGTAAGCTAGCAGCTAAAACGATTATTGGCTATTAATAATTATTATAAGTTTAGAAATCTTACAGAATGTCATTCGTGTAATACGAAGATGTGAACTTTTTTCGCTTTATTTTCATATTTTCCACACACTCCCTCTCTCTCTCTCTTTCTCTATTCGTTCAAGAAATATTACTGTATATTTTGAGATGTGGTGAAAAAAAAAGATAAGATCAATGAACCGGAGGATTTATACCGAGTTTTCTTTTTTTTTTTTTTATCAAATTCAATACTGGATCATCTAATCTATCGATTGCAATGAACAAACAGAACGACGTACACGGCAAATAGATAGATAGATAATGAAAAAATGAGTAAATAAATTTAAGAAGAGACAACCTGGCTGCTGTATGAAAATGACAAAAGTAAACATCGAGTTTATCTTACAATTAGCAGACACGAAGAATAACCTCTTTGAGAAACGATATTTCGCGACTGCCTGCAGAATAACTGACAGAGTTATTAATAAATGATCGTAACAATGTCTGTGATAACGGTAAATTAGTATTAGTACATGGCATCGCAAACTGAATTGCAGAAATCGATCAAACAATGTACCCATCTTCCCCCCCTTTGTCTGAACTCACGAGATCATCAAGCGAAAGCCAAATCTGATCGATCGTAATAAATCATCCTTTTATCTGTTTAATTGAAAAAAAAAAATTTTATTTTATTTTTTTTTTTTCACATTGGTTTAACCCACATCTTTCTTATCGCAGGGACAATATAACGACGTACAACAACGGTAAAACATTGCCGACACTTACATATCCCGTAGACACAAAGCTTTTTATACGTGTAATTTTCTCATCTTATCTAATTGTAAACCGCGCAAACACGTTGCTTTTTATTATCTGAACCGGATATCGTGGATAGTAAATACGAATAAGCCCAAACAAGATTATACACACTGCACATGTTTATAACAATGAGAGATGTATCTGTTTTAAAATAAATTGTGCCACTGCTCGTGCAGTCGGTCGGTTTTTACATTTCTCTTTTCAATCCGTCGCCGTAATTTATTATTTAGTTAAAAAATTCTGCGAGTATAAAAATATGCTCGGAATGTTATTCCTGCAGGGCGTGTCTTTCGCGACTGGAGACGGTGTTTTTGTTATATTCGTTTGTTAGCCTCCGTCACGTTGCTTCGTGGTTCAACAACTCTTGGCTCCGAGGTCAAACGACGATGGAGAAATAACGCGCATATAAGTAAGCCTACGTGTCGTATGCAGGCAGCATGTAACCGAGCGGGGTTTTATTTCGTCTCTTTGTTTGACGGATAAAAAAAATTTCCGTACTTAGGTTGGATACGTACATCGTGCATAGATACGTGCATGAATTTAGTTACCAATACCGTTGGACGAACGACTTAATTGGATTTACTAAATATAGAAACGACTCGGAATGACACGCGCTTCGTTCGTCGATTATGTACATCGTACGTATCAACAAGATATTCGAAACAGAGGAAGAAACGGAGATGTTCATTTTGTACAGCGTATAAAAGATGGAAGCGTCCGTTTCCGACAAAGAAATTAATTCCAATCCATTTAGATAAACATTATTTCGCAATTACTCCTCGCTGCAAAGCAACGAGGCTTACTTATCTCAACTGTTTCACGGAACAAGCGTTATTTCAAGTTGCTCTATATTACAGACATAGACTGACGGCAGACACGAGTGTTTGTTCATAGAGAGAGGTAAGTCTATGAGATTATAATGATTCTGAAACTTTTATCACAAAGAGAATCACGAACAAGCAGTAAGGAGGGAAGATAAATATTGATAGAGATGAACCGGATGCGAGGTCTAAAATTCAACAATAAGTCGTTAGTGTCCAATTGTGCCTCGAGTGATTCGGTAAATGTGTGTTTACAAGAAGCGTAATAAAAGAGAATGTCACAAGTATGCGGAAGTATTCCCGCAAATCAGAAATTTGTTACGATGAGAATTGTGTAAGCCCGCCATTTAAATGCTTGTAATATAGTCAAGGTCACGCACGCGGTTTCCGACCGTCAATTGTCGAAGAGGATTCTTTCTTCGCACCGATAAAAACGTAAAAATGGGCAGCAGGGGGGAGGCGATTGAATGAGCACTTACGAATACGTAGACGGTGGTCTTTGGCACTATGGATATTGTATACGGATGAACAGATAGATCCTAGACGATGTTCAGGCGTGTTTTACTCGTCGCACAGTTTATCGATGTCAGCCGTCGACGTTTCGCGGATAGAAGGAGGTTACTCGTCACGTCAGATGATATCACACACTGTAAACCGCTCTGTCGTATCGCCGCGCTCACGGTGCACCTCGCATCGCAGCTTCATGACAGGCCGACAAACGCGCGAACCGGAGCCAACGTCTTGTTGACCGCTGCTAAGGAGTGGGGGGGGAGAGGAGAGTATAGACTTATATCCCTGGTAAGTGATAGCTTCGACGCGGCGTCGCAGCGTAGCGCTGCATTCCGGCTGATTATGATTCGACTGCGCGTGCGTGGAACCGAACAGGCGTCTTATTTGAAATTCGAAATCATACCGATAGTCAGTTGTTCGGGCTTCCGCCGATAAAGAAGCTGCCGGATCACCAACACGGCATCGATGGAGACGATGGAGACTACACAAGGAGCACGAACTCAAATGAGTGAAATGACGATACTTGTCACAGTGATCGTTCACGTTAGGTTTGTTTTTTGTACCACCAGCGTCGATAGTGTTCCTTTTGTAGCAAAGTGTCGTTGGCTGCATGCTCAAGATCCACTAATCGGATCTTGCAATATGATCGTAGAAAGTTTTCCCTACCGCCTTATACTTCCTTCACTGTCTTCGGTGCATAAGGAACACCTATAGGAGCAGCTATTTCTTTACATGGAGTTTTTACACTTTGTTTGTACTCCATGGAGCTCACGCTCGGGTCTAGGACTCGAATTTTTCGTGTCTCCGACTTCGTAGCGCTCTTTGACATGAAATAGGTTTTTGGAACTAATTTTTGACGTAACAGAATTGACTGGGAAATTTTTGGAGATTCTTTCTTCACGATATTCTGGTGGATCGAGTCCAGCGAAATAAAATAGAGAATACCCCTAAACAATACCGGTTAACCTCTAAATTTCAGTCGGTAATGCAGATGCGGATTCTTGAGCGCTGTCGGCGGATGTGGAAGGAGGGCTGTATGCAGAATTCTAAATTCTGATCACGGATCCGTGGTGTAACCTGACAGCTGACAGTTGACCGAAGGAGAAAAGAGTGCCTGATAAAGAGACTAGACTATGAGGCCAACCCGTTAGACTTTCAATCGCTATTACATTGTTGATTCCGTCGACGAACAATGATAACCGAGACTGTTGGGCGTCTTGGTAAAAATTGAAGCACATTATTTTGTAAACCGCAGCTCTGATTCAATTTGCAATAACCAACAATGGCGTATTTATTTCAACCGGATTACGTGCGCTACGTGTGCTCATGCGGTTCTGTAAAACCAGTATCAAAAATATACTTCTGCCGTCACTGTCTGAAAGTACGTTGCGGCTACTGCGTTTGTCACGAGGTAATTACCATGAATTTATTTACGTTCTTCACCCACCGACACTACATACAACCCGTCTTTTTCTCTCATGACAATTAGGTCGACTCGCACTACTGTTCAAACTGCATGGAAAATCTGCCGTCTCCTGAGGTTCGACTCAAGAAAAACAAGTATGTTGACAGCAGGATCAATTCAACGACAAGCTATGTACGTGCCTGTATTGATTATTACCTTATCCTAGGTGCTCTAACTGCTTCGAGTGTCCCTGCTGTTTTCAAACACTGTCCACACGTGCTGCTCCTGCACCTGTGAGGGCAGGTGGAAACCCGAGCGTTGAGGACACCAAATCCCTCGCCAAACCTGCTCCGAAAAAAGTTTATTATTTGTCCTGCTCATTCTGTCGGTGGACATCTAGAGATGCTGGAATTCCTGATCAGTTTGTAGGTAAGTCTGAAGTTGTCGTTAGTCAATTGCTCAAAGTATTTATGCTGTTGAAGGGGAAGAGACTAACGTTCCCTTACCTTATCCTTGGATATTGTTTTCATCGTAGCAACCGGAGGATGGCCGGAGCAGGAGAATCCTCATTCGGCACGGATCGTAGCGCTCCTAGAATATCACAAGATTCTGGCGTCAAGGGAACGGCAGCAAAGCGAACGGAAGAAGTTTCATCCAAAGCGTACTTACATGCAATTTGTGGGTTACCCTATCGATAGTTGTGAAGTACATCTCATTGTCTGCATTGCAGTTTTGTTAATATTTAATCTTTTAACTCTAGGAGAAATTCGCGATGTCCTCCGTTATGGTCCGAAAACGTGCAGGCCTGTGCCCACTGCCACAGTCTCAGCAAAGTGACTATCCGCAGCCAGCCGTAGCTTCAGAAGAGGTCGAAGAACTTTCGCCAGATATTTTCACCCAGCCGCTTGATATTACTAAGAGTAAGTCATAGTTTATCAGTAAAAAGAAGTAAATTCGTTCAACCATTAATAAAAAAAAATTATATATTTGATGCAGTAACAACTCTGGAGCAGCGTTTGAAACATCCTGATGTACAGGCCGAGGAAATAAATCAGCTGAGACCGCAGCACAAGCAGTTCTTGATGAAACGTTCGCAGCGTTGCAGAGTCTGTGAACATAACGTTTGCAAACCGGAGTACAGCCCACAGTCGATCAAATTTAAGATTCAGCTCGCTGCTTTGTGAGTATAGATTCGGTGGACAGTTTATTAACAATTGGAAATCCACCACAGTTGATTTGAACTCTGATTTTAGTTATCATATTCCTGAGGTACGCATTGTAACTTGCGAACCATTGCGTGTTGGCCAAACAAGCGAATTACTGTTGAAACTTTGCAACCCAACTCAACACCAGACCCAAATCATGCTATTCCCTCTTTCGACCTCGATTACGCCAACCACCGTTACTGCTGCGGGTACAAAGGAGGTTGATCGTGAAAATATGCAGTTGGTAAGAAATTATACGTACTTCAAGTTGGCTGCGATAAACTGTGATGTTAATTTATCAGATATTGATTTACTTCTTTTTAGGGTTGCGAATCTCCAAATCTTCTGCCTTCTTTGGTGCGTCAAATAACAGTGACCGAAGACCCAAAACCGTTAAAATTAAGCCCACAGGCGGAAATTATTCTGCCCGAAAGTATCCTGATACTTCCACCCAGAGATGATGCTGCCGAGTACGACGATACTGGAGATACACACAATTTCCAAGATGATCCTAAGTAAGTGTCAATGTAGCTTAATGCTAGGTATTCTACGAATGTCGTATTTTATTAACCTTTTTTCAATAGACTTGTGGTGTGGAGAAAAGGGAACAAGGCAGTAATCAGGCTTCATGTTAAACCCAATGAGGATGAGCAGATCGAAGAAGGAAAGGAAATAACAGTAGGATTCGTTATGCAGTACGGATATGTCAATACCATCGCAACTCTGGAACACAAAGAACCGCAAAAACTTGATTTGAAGATAAAACTATTTCTCAGCATTGGCAAACTAGTTGGCTCTACCTAACTGAAGTTAAGAATTATTCTCCTTTGAAGGAGAGTTGCTTTATAAAAACACTATTGCCTTCACAAAACTAACCTGCTGAAAATTATTTTAGCAATTTGTATAGATTACTTTATTTACAGCTGCTAAATGTAATCTTCCGCACTCTGTCCGCTAATTTTATTTAACAACTTGCTTAACTTATTAATTGAATTCAAAAATTTGAATCATATAAATGAATAATGTATTACAATTTCATACGTACTCACCATACCTAATGGCGAGAAGTAGATCTCGTGTATTTAAATTCTTACATGTACCAATGTAATAACAAACATCAATTAATAATAAAAATGACTTGAAACCACGATTGCTCTAAATATTCCATTAGACTGTGAAATTCCACTTTCTGCATCTGATGTTTCCTTGAATATCAATATAAGAACTCTGAAACATCCCAAAAATTCCCACGTCACTCTGGACGTTTCACGTACATGAGCAGGTTCTCGCGGCAGAAAGTGATTGGAGGTGAAAAGTGACGATATTGAGTTTACTTTTTTATTAGAATTAGGTAGCGAACCATGTACAGTACCACAGTAATAATAAATTACAGCCTGCGACCACGGCGACCACCCTTCCTGCGGGTTGAATCCGAAGGGATAGGGGTTACGTCTTCAATGCGGCCAATCTTCATCGACGAACGAGCGAGAGCTCGGAGAGCAGACTGAGCTCCTGGTCCCGGGGTTTTTGTCTTGTTGCCTCCGGTAGCCCTCAATTTAATGTGAAGCGCTGTGATTCCGAGCGATTTACATTTTTCGGCCACATCCTGGAGTGCATTAAAATGTAGTGGAACACCATTTAGCAAGTATTTTCCACAGTTCAACACCCGCAGATACAGGCTATTGGCAGTGAGGAAACAAAATTTGTAAAATCTGTACCTGAGCAGCCAACATAGCGGCATAGGGAGATGCTTCGTCACGATCAGCTTTTACTTTCATTCCACCAGTGACGCGAGCGATGGTTTCCCTGTGAAAATGACAACAGGTTAGATAACCTCAAAACTGAGATGACGATTCGCAGGTTATGTTGCATTGAAATTTGATGGCGCGATAATGGTTATTATACCTGCCAGACAAGTCTGTAACGTGGACAAAAGTGTCGTTGAAGCTCGCGAAGATGTGTGCAACCCCGAAGACGATTTCTCCCTCTCGAACTTGGGGACCGAGGGATACCTGGACCTCCTCCTTCTGAACCTTCCCTCTTTTAGGAGCCATTTCTGTTTGGAAGAAGCGAATAAGGCAAAGGTCAGTTTGATGCAATTGTTGGCGTCGGTGCGTGAAACTTTATAAAACAGTCTAACGAGCGACGAAAAACACAATTGGTTAAGTTGACACGATATATTTATCGCTGACAGCGATCAACATGCAACCGTTCTGAACACCATGCACTTTTCATCCGGACGCATCTCGATGTATGCAGAGTATATTTACTTTCACAGTGTTCCCAAGCTTTTCGGAATGATTAACGTAGGTGAACGTGTCAATATTAGAGCTAAATACTCAGTTGTTCTTTAGTTATTAGTCGCAAAACGTACCTACTACTTAACCTCGAAACAGTGATTCCGAAACAGGAAATGGAAAAGGAAAGCAGAGCCCGAGACGACGATGGGCTGATATCGACGCTCCGAGATTCGATAGAATCGATTCTCACGACTCGAAGTTTCGCGCACTTCGCGGCGTGAAGTGAACCTTCAGTTTTGGTTATAACGCACGGGTCGGGTGTATTGTCGTTGAGAATTGCGAGGTTAATTTTTCGAGGAAATAACGAATCGTTTCACCTCATAGCAAACATGAATCGGAGCATTATCCTTGTTTTATTGGTGAGCACGCTTCTTTCATCATAACAAATCTCGTTACGTGTGATTCAAGAGGTATGAGACACCGGTTTACGAGGACGCCGCGTGTCACTGACCTTCACATATTTTTTACTCGTAATTTCGAGCGGTATTTGCCTCGTTCCTCTTTCGTATTTTTTGCCTAAAGTTATGTCGGTACCACAAAATTTTTTATTTTCTTATTATTCCTCTTTATTGAGTTCCAACAGAACCAGTGAAAAGCATGTAATTCCAGCAAAAAGTAAAAGAAAAAATAAACAAAGCTTATCACTTTTGCTGACATCAACCTCGTTTGATATTTCAAAATCACAAGCAATAATAGTAGTCTTCCGTAACAATGTTCTCTCACTAGAAAATTAATCAAACATTGTGTTTCGAAGCTCTGTGAGAGACATTTTGTTTTTATTCATCTGTGAAACTGTGACTTGTTTGATATCAGATTTTTTCAAAATTTCGATTCAAATAAGCCAAACACTTGAAGCTCATCTAGTTTTGTGTTCATTACTCCACAGATCCTTTGCCAAATTCCCGACTTTTTTGCCAAACAAAAGAATCAAAAGACTGTAATCGATGACATCGCCGATCTCAAGGATTTTAAAAAGTTGCTGCGAACCAAAAACAATGTTTTGGTTTGCTTTGTCACGTCTCAAAAACAGTCTTCAGAAGTATTGAAAGTATTTGAGGAGGCGGCTGATGTTATCAAAGGTTCTGGAACAATGGTTCTCGTAGATTGCGCTGGGTAAATATTTGCTGACATTAATGAAATGAATTTACTACAACTCCTAATTCATCATTATTTATTTTGATTCATGAATATCAGCCAACACAAAGGTACATGCTTCGTCATGCAACATTTTCTTTTTTTTAAGGAGTGGAAAAAAGATGTGCAAGAAGTTGAAAGTATCCCCTGAGCCATATATATTCAAACATTATCTAGATGGAGATTGGAACAAAGACTATAACAGAAGAGAAACTGTCACTTCTATGGTAAATTTCATGAGAGATCCATCCGGAGATCTTCCATGGGATGAAGATTCGACTGCACTTGATATTCTCCACGTTCCAGACAACAATGTGCGTGAAAATTTGCATCGAGTATCGTAGATTTCATTTTAAAATGCTGAGCTGGTCATTGAAATGCTGAAAATATTGAAATTAATTTTTCAGGCACTAACGAAATTGTTGAAGAAAGAGTCACAGCCAATTTTAGTAATGTTCTACGCACCATGGTGTAGCTATTGCAAATCACTTAAACCGGAATACGCTGCAGCAGCGACTGAGTTGAAGGGCCATGCAATTATGTCTGCTATAGACGTTAACCGACCAGAGAATTCTGGTGTGCGCAAAAAGTACAATATAACAGGTTTTCCAACAATGCTGTACTTCCAGTAAGTACCTATCTCATCACGGACCGGACAGATGAATTTTCAGTGATAAAAATATCACTCATTCTATGTTTTTGTCGTCCTTAGCAACGGCGTTCAGAAATATACCTATGACGGAGACAACAAGAAGGATAGCTTGGTGAACTTTATGAGAAACCCAGGTGCCGCACCTGTCAAGCCCAAGGAAGAAGAATGGTCCGATACTGACAGCGACGTTGTGCATTTAACGAGCCTCAACTTTCATCTAGTCATTAAAGAAGCAGCATCGGTTCTTGTCATGTTTTACGCTCCATGGTGCGGATATTGTAAAAAAATGAAACCAGAATATGAAGCTGCTGCAGCGAAGCTCAAGCAGTTGAACGTAAGTGGTGAATCGAACACAGATGCAATTTGAAAAGCTTGCAACTTGAGATGCCTTTCAGCAAAAAGCATCTTATTATTAGGTAATGAAAACATGTTATAAAGCTGGTCGTTTTATCAAATCATTAGGTCAAGGGAATGCTGGCGGCTTTGGATGCGACAAAGGAAAGCAGCCTGGCAAAGTTATACAATGTTAAAGGATACCCCACACTCAAGTACTTTGTGTATGGGGAACACAAATATGATGTCACACTGAGGGATACAAATGCCTTGGTAGAATTCATGAAGGATCCTAAAGAACCTCCTCCTCCCCCTCCTCCTGAAGCTCCATGGTCACAGCAGGAATCTGCGGTTGTTCACCTGACTGATAGCGATTACAAACAGTTTTTAAAAAAGAAAAAACACGTCCTGGTCATGTTTTACGCTCCCTGTAAGTACTAATTTCTAACCAATTTAATCAATATTAATATCGTTCGTGTACTTTCAAAATAAATTAATTACTGTGAACCTGCTAAATCATCGTCTAATCGTCAGTCGTTATGTTTTATTAAAGGGTGTGGCCATTGCAAGAAAGTCAAACCAGAGTTCACAGCGGCTGCCGAAAAATTCAAAGGCGTATCCAAAGTCGAGTTAGCCGCCGTCGACTGTACCGTGAACACGGTCACATGTAATACTTACGAAATTCAGGGATATCCGTCACTCAAGTATTTCAATTACTTTGACAAAGCCGTAAAGAATTATGTCGGAGACAGAACAGTCAGTATCGAATACGTGTATTACATATACTATCGATAATAACTCATTCGACTGATTTTTATTTATCACAAAAATTTCAGGCGGAAGATTTCGCAAATTACATTATATCCCAAGACGAATCTTTAGCATCCCAGCAAAAGGCCGAGTGGGATATTCATCAAGGGGCTGAGCACATCGTCCATTTAAGTGACATTAATTTCGACGAAGAATTGGACAGTGGTCAACCGTTGTTCGTCATGTTTTATGAACCAAGTAAGTGCTTCCACGTATCAATGTACGAAACTAAGATTTTCGATTCCATTGAAAAGTGTGCATCATCTTCGGAAAAAAATTACAGCATGATCAAACGCGACGCATTCGATAATTCAATCGTAAATTTATCGTTCTCTCGTTTCTTGTTTACAGAGTGCGAATCTTGTAAGTCAGCACAATCCAAGCTGGCTCAACTAGCAGCCGAATTGAACGCAACAGGATCCGATGTACGGATTGGAGCTTCGGATTCTACGCATAGTCCCGTTGTGGAATTGGCGTACAAAGTAAAAAAATATCCGACATTCAAGTTTTTCAATAAAGGCAAATACGAGAGTGATTATGGTGGAAAAATAAGTGTACAAGACTTCTTAGATTATATTATCAAAGTCTCAAGAAAGAAAGTTCAAACTGAGCTTTAATGCTGCATTCTTTTATAATAGATATCTTTTTTTTTTTACTCGCCGTTTATGTTAACTCAAGAATTCCTTTTTTATATTGCAATATATTTGATTTTATATGTGATTTTCATATATTTTTGATTATTTATTCTCAGTACCTCAATTAACTGATGAGCATATGAATACGTCGTTATTAGTTATTTTTAATTGATTTATCACTTCTACCACTTTTTCACCCACGTATCGATGTATGATACTGTACAAACATTGCGCTGTAGTAACGTAAGCTATAATAATTGTCGAATCAAAGTGCTGCTGAGAAACATTGCAGATATTTTTATAAAATGATTTAATCACAATTTTTTTAAATCTCGCGCAACATTCTTACCGGATTGTCAGATCCGTCGAGAATGCACGTACGGTGTAAAATAACATCTTCAACTGTCGACAAAAACCCCAGTGTTGAACAATATCACAACACCTAAGTTAACAGCTAGCAAAAGTTTTTGATCTTATTAACACAACTCAGTATTAATAAAAGTAATTCATGACATCGTACACCGATTGATTGTGGTTGAATTTTAAGCCATTTCCTCCACGTTCATCAATTGATCCATGACTTCAGAAGTAGTACATCCGCATCAATAAAGGCAATTGGATTTGCAGCCTCGCGGTGAAGATATGCACGTTAGGAAGACTCCGATCTAGCAGCAACTTGATCAAAAACTTGATCAGATCTTTGAGATTGTAACCCGTTGTTGTGTTTTGAATTGAACTAAAGTAACCACTCAGAATACTCTTCCTCCATGCCTCGAACACAGAATGTTCGAGGTGAACGATCATCGATGACCGAAAGCTTTGAAATCAAGTCAAAACTTTGGATCGTTCTCACGCTCAGAAGGAAGAGTTTTAACTCTTCATCATGGCTGCATCAACTCCACTGTTGAGTAGAGAGATTGTGAAGATATACTACAGAAATGATCCTGTGAAGTATGATCTTACTTCTTCAACGTTGAAACGCATGACCTATAAAACTGCTGGTGCAAATTGTGTCGCGAGAATACCAAGGTCAGTTCGCCACCCAGTGAATAAATACGAAAGTATCGACGTAACACCTGCACACCTTCGACTTGAACATTGCGCACAACCGGCGTTCTAACAGCAGTCGTGGCCGAGTGGTTAAGGCGTCTGACTAGAAATCAGATTCCCTCTGGGAGCGTAGGTTCGAGTCCTACCGACTGCGAGTGAAGTTTTTTTTTATGCAATGAGCTGATTTTTTTCATCAATCAATGGCAATCAATGCGTCAGATGGTATAAAAATACATCATCTGTTATTCGCGTTTGCGTCATAAGTAAACAAAATTTATTCTATAATAGGCATTCCACCCCAACTCAACTAATGATTTCTCCTCACAATTTTTCATTTTGTTCATCATTTTTTATACGATTATCTTAACTCGAAATAGCACTTCCGAATTATTATAGATGCTTGTGTCTAGCCGTTTTTTTTTTTTTTTTAAGTCAATTATTAGAGGTCAGAACAGAAAGATACTTTTGAAATTTTCGAAAAAAATCTTCAAAATTCTCTAATCAAAGACGATCATTTTAGGTCAAAAACGGAAGTGGAAATAATAATAATAATAATAATAATACCAAATTGAGAAAATTCAGGAAATTTTGTTTTTTGAAATTAGTCAAATAGTTAGTTTAGAAATAAAAATAGTTTGTACTTCCGGACTTGGCCTGAAATGATCATCTTTGATCGAAAAACTTTTGAGAATTTTTTCGAAAATTTCAAAATGCCATTCTTTTTGTATCTTTAAAATTTATAAAAAATAACGACTGAAGCGAAAAGTCTGAAATAATTCAGGAGTGTTATTGAGAGTTAGTACAATTGCATAAAAAATTACGAACGAAATCAAAACTGGTGATATCTCATCAATCGTCGAGAAAAATCATTCGTCGAATCGGCATGGAATACCTCATAGATATTCTCCACGTTTACATCAATTCACGCAGTCGTCGCAATTATGAATTTATGCTATTTTTGTTTAACTTATTTTTTGCACGATAGATACATTATATAGAAGAGTTTCATAACGAACACGAGTCCTAGCACTGGCGTTCAGGGTAATTATACTTATTCGGATCTTTTTATTTCCATCAAAATTATAACGCATATGTATAAATGATGATAATTCTTATCGAAATAACAATCTAGAGATAAATATAAATGCAGATAAAATCCTCGTCTTGGGGACGACTGATACCTTTTTTTTTGGAGCAGACAAATATTTTTTTAGGTCAAAACAATTTGACTCGATAGAAACTCTGAGCGGAGAGAAATTAATTTATGTGAATTATAAAAATCAAACTTTTAATATTCCAATAAGATTTCTCCGTCAACGTTTATTATTAATAGCACATAATCATTACATAATGAAGTCGAGAGGCGTTCGAGCCTCATCGCATCACTTCTGATGTACGTATTATTACATTGATAAATTGGCGCGCAACGAACAATAAAGATATATAATATGGGAATATTCCTACATGGAGAACAACAATTCTGTTATCAATTTTATCAGTACACACATCGCCATGCAGTTATGTATGCATCCGTAGATTTTTCACTACGTACATGTGGTATTAATCTGCGACAAATATGTCATTATTACAACGTTGTATCGCGCAATGTACTAATTCGTTCTCCATTTTCCCAATATTGTACATAGAGTCCTTCATTTATCGTTTCACGAGGCTCTGATTGATGATAAAAATCGAATTTTCGTCATCACATTTGCGTACTTCCAGTTGCTATAAAATAGCTGTTAAAAAATAATCTCACACACAACGATAAAGGGTAAATCGAATGTAAAATCGTATCTCACTCCCTCGCCAACGTCCCAATTACCCTTGTGCTATTAATCGCCAGATACGTTTCATGGAGCGATAATCTATGCAGAGATACCTCCGGTATACCTACATATTATACCTACTCGGTACATATTAAAGTTTGTTCGCACGCCTCCGGGTTTCAGCGGCAGATTTCCACATTATTGTCAGCCTCAGGGTTACGACATGTAAGATTGCGCTAATAGCTGCCGAGAGTGTCGATTTGAATGTACGAACTCCCGCCTACTGCGAATAAATTTTCCACCCTCTATTATCCCTACATTGAAATTTTTATTTCCGGTTGCCGCTCAGTCCTTAACTATTTTCATTTTTTACATACAACATACACAGCGGAAGTTTCCTCGGGCTTAGGCTCGCTTTGCAAACGAAGAATGTTAATGGCGAGTCGTAAGATGGTAGATAGTGAACGTCGAGTCAAATCTCCGCAGGCCTGCGTATATATACATATATACAGGTCATATATATATATATATATAGGTCATATATATTTATATATTTATGGCATCGTCTTTGTCTTAGGCTTTACGGGCAGCGATTGCTGATTAGAAGCGAGGAGCAAGGGGCCTGATCGGGCCGTCACGCTTGCATCTCGAGTTGAGAGGGGACTCGTCGAGTGTCTGGGCATATCGTTGTCGGTCAGAAATACGTAAAACGAGGGAGAGACTTTTGTCTCTTTGATTGCAAACGGCAATTGAGCCGACGGTCGAATCACGTTTGCGTCTCGTGATAGCGTGCGGAGCACGTGGTTACGTAGCTACTTGTTTTCAATCCTCGTGTTCGCATACTGTACACGATAGACGTACGTCTGTAAGATGTACTCTGTGGGCACGACAAACTTGTTAACTATGAGAAATAAGGACACGTACGGTTGTGTACATGTTATGTTTTATGTACACGTGTCTCAAACATTACGAACTGGTCAAACTGCGAGGCAACATTGGACGAATCTGGAACACGCGGTCTGTGAACAACACGCCGTTTGATATCGACAAACGATTGTAGAGCAAGGCGATTATTTTTCCTTAATTCAGATTTTCAGTACCAGGTTTGTCGATTTTTACACCGCGCATTATCAATTCAGTCCCAACAACTATCGGATCGAAACCAAAGCTTATATTCTCAAGTGCTTTTTACGACTTGAGGTGCAATCGTATAAAAACCTCACCATAGACTTGCTCAGCCAAACAGTTTCAAAGAGTTTTAAAATCCCTGCAGTTGGGAACCGTTAAAGATGTCCTCTATGAGCGAATATTCTTACAGCATTCGCGCAGTAAAATATAACTTTCGCTTTCCTTCTCAACTGCAGTATCACAATATACCTTACTACTCATATTCTAATTTAATACCGCACTTGGACGGTTATGTTTCTGCATGATGCATGGTGCAGATTGCGTCAGTTTTCAATTGATCGAATGAAGTCAGGAGCAAATTGGAAGGGCGCTCGCCACGCATCGATCATCGTTTTGTAACACCCGGTTGATTGAATAGCTCCAGGTTTCACAAGTGCACGCAGATGTCAACGCAAGGTGCCGTTCGATTGACAGAGTTATCACAAGTGGCAGCAATCAACGGCGCATGTGCGCTCTTTTTCAAGTTATAGCGTAATTACTTCTCAACGCGTCGCAATTACACATGATATAATATAATGTAATACGGTATCTAACACAACGATTATTGAATAATGAAACTACGTATCACAAACCATATCGTAAAATAGATTGAATATCCACAAGGATCGCGTGTGAATTTTTCAGAAGTAAAATCTATTATCTACTATGTCAAATTCGAGTTTAGCTCGAGTTTCACATATGCTTGTTCGGTTCTGCTTACATTTTTAATTAGTTGTTCGACAAATTCAGCAAATTCCTTATGTATACATGAGCTAGTATATGAGCATTTACGTATAACACATAGGTACATATAATCGGTGACGGTTCATTGACACCGCCGTTGGTTGTAAATATTACGCAAAGTAATTGCAATCGAGACGTACAGCAGATGACCTTTTCCATCTCTCGTTTTCCTTTTCTCTCTCAAAGTATCGAACGGCGGAAACGAAAAGTGAAAAAGAATAGAAAATGAGAAAAAAATATAGTCAAGTGGAAAAAATTCGTATCAACGCGTGCTGGAAACGCTTTACAAAGAAACACAAAACCCGCCGAGTGCAGACGGAGTGTGCTATGTTTGGTTATCAGCTGGAGAAGCTGAGGGCTCGTCGCTAAAGCTTGCAGATGATATTGGCGATACTCTCGATCGTGTGATCGCGAGCCGCTTAACTCGCGAATTCGACTGATAAGCAGTTAATTTACCGTCCATGCAGACAATGATATTGGTTTTTACATTTCTAGTTGAATTATTTAAGAAAAAAATCTGTATCCACTTTTAGTGGACCATTAGCGATCTCTTCGTACTGTAATAAACTGTAAAAATTATTCTTACATTTTGATTCTGCAAACACTGCAGCCTGCCTTTATACCTATCTTGAAAATTTAGCAAAAATACTAGGTACGTTATCTGTTAAATTATTTATAACGCAGGAAACGTTCAGTTTACCGATGTGTAGTACATACAGCGAGTAACGATTCGTAAAATTTTTAACTTCTCGCCAAATTCCTGAGTTATTACGAGTTTGCATGTGTGTGTGTGTGTGTGTGTGCGTGCGTGAGCGTTGTTTCCCCTCTTTCGAAAAGCGGGCGTGAGAGCTTGCGAGGCTTGCTTTCGCCTCGCGTATTGGTCGATCAGTGCCGATGCCGACAGGCGCGAAAGCTCAGTCGACGCTTGAGTCGTTATCTAATAATTAATCGTTATCGTGAGTGTAGCTTTTTTCAAATACACAGAGCAGGGAAGGAGGGTATTAACGGCGCTATTAGATAAATTGCGCGCGCACCTCCCGCTTTTTTCACAACCATGCTCAACGCCGGGCTATATATGTGACGTCAGCGGTGTGCACCGCAGCACTCAGCTGTCGGCATTGTATTAATTCGGAAGCTGCGAGTCGCTATATCGGTGGAAATTTAGCCACTCAGCGATATTCGCCCGGTGGGAAGAAATATAGGGAAGAAGAGGAGCGAGAGGGAGAAATTTCAAATCCACAATCCCAATCACCGCGTGCAGGTAATACTAACGATTATTCTCTCTTGCGAGTAAAAATAAGCATACAACAGACCTCGCGCTGCTCTCCTCTCGAGCAATTCGTATTCTATGTATAATAATAATAAATAAACTGTGCATAAATTTATTTTCAGAAATCCGGAGTTATTTCATCCCGTGCGCGATGGATCCGCTCGAACAAATGCCAAAGTCAGATACCATCAAGCTTCGCGAACGTTACATCGGGTAAGTAAGTCGGACTCGGCGAAAAATTTATCACCTTGACCTTCTGGCTGATCCGAAACTGCGAGTCGTTAGAGATTCGCAATCGGTGCGATACGAAATAAATTTCACCAGGTTTTAATTTCTATCAAGAACAAGGGTTTTAATGTACCTGTCAATGAAAATGTCGTTTTCGATGAAACAGATCGAGTTGAAAGATATGAGATAAGAGAAATTGATAAAAAAAATAAAAATAAAGTGACAAAAACTCGACCGAGTTTTAGCTCAGCTCGATAGAAGCTGCTCTAGTCCGTTATAGACGTCGCATAAAACTACCGCCGATCATATCTATGTATATGTATTTTAAGTCTATTGATAGACTTGGCAAATATTGGCTTGTTTAGATGCCAAAGAGTTTTGCAACGTAGAGAATTAACATTTTAACCGTCACGAACACTGCCGAGCGGGTGAAGAATTGGTGGTGGACATCCTAAACGACCGATAAATTTGAATTCCGGTAAAGTGATCGCGACCTTTGATGCGATCGAATGATATTCGTGAAAATTTCATTTCGGTTTTAGTTGAACAAAAAAAAAAAAAAAACACTTTAGAGAAGGAACCGGACATTTTTTAAAGCATGGAAAAAAATCTGACATTCTGTATAGATGGCGTGAGTCTTATAAGCCGAGGAATTCAATTACGATATAAATTTGTAGATGTACTCGAGCGATAATAACTATGATATATGTATCTGAGCTAATTCTAAACGTAAAGATGAGATCATGTGTGCTCATTGCAATTTGATAACGTACAGTTAATTTACAGTAAGGCTTTAAGACATTGTAAATATTTAAATTCTTCGAGATGCTAATTACGCTGATTAATTTATTCCAACGCGGTTGGAAAATTATTCTCAATTTTATAAATACCGTTGCATTCAAGTCTCAGCGTTGATCACCTGTAGATAACTCGCAAATGTCATTAAGACGTTAATAGAGATTATTCGTTTTGACACAGATCTCAGAATAAACAAATTAACAATAAAGACCGACGCCCAATAATGCGAGAACAGCTATTTCCTTCTGACGTTGTATTTCCAGGCATGTTATCCTCGTCACTATCGTTGATATTTTTATCTCGAGTGGTTTCAGAAACCAATTAAACCACTGCTGACTGATTGCGAATATTTATAACGGTTTTATTTGTACGAGATAAAGGTGATACGAAATGCAAAGATATAACAGTTAATATTTACAGAACAAAGGCATAAATTCGCCATGTAACGGATAATTTATTTAATATGTATACTTTGAACTTGATCAACTGATCTTGTCTATTTTCTCATTACAGGCAATCGTGCAAGCTCTTCTACCGGTCAAGTCCGTTAAAAATTGTCAGAGGCAAGGGTCAGTACATGTACGATGAAAGAGGTGAACAGTACTTGGACTGTATCAACAACGTTGCCCATGGTAATTAATCGCAAATACGTAACGAACAAGCGACGACGTAACGGTTCATCAATTTAAACGCACTGCACGCCTCGACTCAAAGAACATTAAAATTAGATTATTTTCATATTTATCGAAGCTACTTTGACCCACGTTTCATCCGTTATATATGACACAGATATTCTTGGTAGTTTTGTACAAATTTTCATCGGTTAAAGTTGACAAAAACATTAAATTGCACTAACCTCGATTAATCACGCTGTAGCTATCGCGTGAATACTACGTAGTAAGGGTGAAAGTTATTGCAAACAGGTCAGACTTTTACATCGTACAAGAAAATCGCGTTCCGTGAGATAACCAAATTCTTCACCAATCTCGATAAATCGATAATCACTGATTGGAGGTCGGACGTCTGTTCGACAATATGGATTTTGTTCCCTTTGTTCGAGAGATACAAGTGATTGAAATGATAATAAAGTACATGTGTATTATGACAAAAATGTTTTTTCTTTTTTTTTTTTAAACAAAACGGAGTGATTTCGTTAAACAGTTTGTAAGAATTACCGAAAGCCTGAAAAGATTTGCTTATAACTATACCGGGTTTCATCGAATATTGTTTCCAAGACTTTTTACTTTGTAAGCGTACAAGTGAAACTGAAACGCAAACGATAACGGAGACGAAAATAATTTAACGATAAAAAAAAAAAAAAAGAGAGAGAGAGAGATTGGTCCATACGGAAAACATTGTCACGCAGTTGGACATTGCCATCCGGACGTGGTGCGCGCTGGTCAGGAACAAATGGCGCTACTCTGCACTAACAATCGTTTTCTCCACGATAATCTGGTGGTCTGCGCCCGTCGACTGACGTCACTTCTTCCGGATCCACTGTCGGTCTGTTTCCTGGTAAATTCCGGAAGCGAAGCTAACGATCTCGCGCTGCGATTGGCCCAGGCGCACACCCGCAATACGGAAATTATAATCGTGGACCAGTAAGTGATGCACTGCACTCTATACGTCGCAAGGATATAAATTAACGAGACTCCCGAAGCCCGGAGTGATCGTAACAACGATGTTTAAACAGTAACGAAGAATCACCTGATTTTCATAACAATTAACAAGCCTCGCTGAAAGCGATTAATGTTTCATGAGTGATACCTTTTCATTCGTCACTTCTTTAATCACCAAGAGAATCGCCGAGGCGTTAATTGTGCAGGGGAAAAACAAAACTATGCGAGGACGCGCGGCGAGGAGATGATATATACGGCAAGGTATAATTATTCTAAGTGAATGTTATTCGCGTCAACGATTTCATACGATACATATATACAATATTGATGAAGGAATTTACATCTAATAGCACGAATCTAATTGAGTGGGCTTGTTTTTTTCTTGTTTACAGTAATCTCTCTAGATGTCTAGAAGAATTACGCACGTTGCGTTGTGGGGTAGAGTAGCTCGCTATGGAAGCTCCTTATACCCTTCTTCAGAACCGAGAAGAGAACCCCGAGACACACCATAACTTTGTTGTCATTTTAGGTGGCACAACATGCGACGTATGTTCACGTATGCTATTCATCTGAAGAACAATATATTATTTCAGCACGCGCGATGTGATCTTATAGAAAACTTCGGTCGGTCATCTGGATGGCTCCTGACGTAACGCGACGTCTTTCATTTCACTCCATTTATCCTTCGTTATTTCATTCAGGCATGCTTCGCCAAAAATCGGTATTATCCTTGCCTTCCTTCTGCTGGGTCTGAAGTCAAATATTTTCACATCCGTCTTCCAGAGATAAAATACGAGTTGAGAAACGTTTCGACGCAAGGTGGAGTTTTCGGGATGAAAGAAAGAAAAGAATAAAATTACAAGACTCGATATTTCTTGCGTTTAAAGTATTTCCCACCGAAGGAAAAAGAGATGTGTAAACATTGATCGAAGAACATCGATATCGATTATAATTGATTGCGATGCGAGAATTTCGGGAGTCTGTTTGACGGATGAAAATAAAGTTATCCCGAAGGAGATAATACCGATTTTTCTCAAAGCTTCCGAGTTCCAACCACGTTGTCAAGTGAAATAGAAAAGGAAATGAAAAATATTTCAACATCACTTCTCGTTAGGAAGAGACGAAATTAGGGCAAAAAGATAAAAAGTAATCTCTCTTCGAGATAGATTTATTCACGCGTGGAGCGGAAAAATGTAATTTACATACATATAATACGTATTTCAGATGTGAGTCCAAAAGTCGCGGTGACACTGACGTGCGAGCCTTGCTCTTCTCACCCGGCATTTCCGCATTATGCAGTCAAATATTTCAGGCTCTGTATAACGTATAATGCAAACATAGATGCGCTATATATTATAATAAAGATTCTTACAGTTGGACGCTTTCAATTTCATACTCGACATGTTAGAGTTTAAGCTATGCGGCAGAGAATTATCTGGTAGGAAATTTACGACACCTAATTGGAGAAAATAGTTAACACGAGAAATCGTATTGATCTGCGTAGCGCTTATCACGGACATCTGACCTCGATGATCGACATTTCCCCCTACAAATTCAACAGGCCGAATGGAACAGGAAAAAAGGACTTCGTCCACGTGGTGAGTAGAAATTTGCGATAAGGGATCAACCGATCAATCATTAGTTATCTGTGCATACGCCAGATTTCAACATTGCACGATGTCAAAAGATTTCACACGATTTCAAAGATGTGAAAAAGTCCGAATGATCTTGTGAAATATCACAGGATCAGTTTACAAGACTTTATAGGGTTTCGTACGAAGTCAAATATTCTAAAGATTAAAAACAATATCAGATAATTCCACAAGAATTCATGGGATTCGAAAATATTTCGGAGATTTCACGTGATTCGTCAAAATTATACGATCGGTGTGTACCAGATTTTAACGATGGTAAAATCCTCTCGATTTACGTAATTTTGAAATTATTGCACAGCAAGTATCGTTCAAAACCATCTTCTTTCCAGTCTCCTTGCCCCGACGTGTACAGAGGGAAGTACCGAGACGTGGATTATCCCGGCGAAGATTTGGGGGTGAAGTACGCGGACGATGTGAGGAGAATATGCGGGGAAATAAAGGCGAGGGGTAAAGGGGTGCAGGCCTTCATAGCCGAGAGCCTGATTTCATGCGGGGGTCAAATATTGCCGCCGGAAAACTACTTCAGAAACGTTTACAAGTAAGCTAGTAGTGTGACAAACCCGATTCGACGACTTTATGAACAATAAACGTGTGAAAATAAATATAAATAATAACGATAACAACAATATGTTACAGACACGTGAGAGAAGCCGGAGGTGTCTGCATAGCCGATGAAGTTCAAGTCGGTTTCGGGCGAGTCGGAAGCCACATGTGGGCCTTTCAACGCTACGGAAGTGACGTCATTCCGGACATTGTAACCCTCGGGAAACCCATCGGGAACGGACACCCAGTCGCTGCGGTTGTAACCACTCGAGAAATTGCGACAAGTTTCAAGAACACGGGAATAGAATATTTCAACACGGTTAGTTCCCCCCAAAACCGAGACGTTTAACGCGGAATGTCGCATAAATTTGGTTCATTTCTCTGACTTTCGCAGAATTTCTCGAAGCTTTTGAAGCTGCTGGAATTCGATGAAAAATTTATTGATTTCCGGCGATTTTTAGACGTAACAAGAACGCGTTTAAAGAGGACGACTCAGATTCTTCCGAATATCACACGCGGAAAGCTTTTCTTCGCGAAGAAGCGATTGATGCATTTTTTCTCGATTCCACATCGCTTCTGACATAGGCACCGTACGATTCTGATCACAATTTCCGTTCTGTTTCCCTATCGTCTGTAAAAAATTGACGGTGTTAAAATTGACCAATCGTGGCCGGTATGGACTACTATAGAACAATGTTTATCGTCTAATCCTCTAGCAATTGGTTTCAATCATCGAAAAATTCACAAAATGTGGCGTAAATTTATAATTTTGAAAAATAAAAGGGTCAATAATGAGTCTAAACGTTTACGCTTAAACCGGTTCACTTACCAACTTGGTATTAGATTGACACCAAGAAGTATTTTGTAAAATTGGACACCGCATTTTTTTTTTTACCGAGCCTGTTCGAAGCTCAGGTTCAACAGACTAACGAGAATATGTATTTCGCGATTTGACAAATGAACTACGCGTGCACCCTGCAGGTTTATTTACGAGGCGAGTATTCGATCAGTGCATTTATCGCTGTTTAAGCGACATCGACTAGATGCCGGGATGCATTTATCGGATGCGCCGTGTCGCTGGTTCGGGTTCGCACACGCAAACAAAGGCAAAATCACCCGCGAATCCGGGGGACTTTTCCATATCCCCATCTCGTTGCGTTGGAGTATTTTGCAAATTGTTCCGCCTCCGTGCAATTTTTCACCCCTGGCATACGCCGCTCGTTTGTTATACACCGTTCTGCCCGGTAAAAACGGAAAATCCTCAACGTCCGTTTCGATGCATGCAGCTGCGCCGTTTGCACGATGAAACCAACCGGCAGATACCACGGCGAAAGCTGTGCACCGATTTCAAGAGGGTAATTTACCTAATGGCCACGTCGGAGAAGCGGCTTGCTTTCAGGTCGTTAGCGAGAGCTCGACATATTTATTCAAATCAACGTTTAATTCCGGATCAAAATCTGCCAACGCGTTGTTCCACTCCGAGCAATAAATTTCGAAAAATTTACACCGCGGTACGTGAGTAAAAAATAACAAGAAACAACAAATACGCGTTTCGCCAGGCAAATCGAGATCGTTACCTCGATGGACTCTGCACTCGACTATTTGTGGAAGTCCACCCCGCGTTATTGCGCTCACCTAAGGTGAGAAATCGTAAATATTTCTGCACTTCTATCCTGCAAGAAAGTGGCTCGTTTTCGATGCAGCACCGCTTCCGTGCCTTTATACCCTCGTACCGTCGTTTTAACGATTTCAGATTACGACGTGAGCCTCCAGCCGCGGTTCCCGACATCCTCCTCATCCCGGTGGATGGTTGTTGGCTTTTATACCGCCTCCCTATATGCGGCATAAAACTCCCGGATGCATCTCGCCTCTGCACCGCGGTGTTATTTCATATGCATCTCGTCCTTTTTCAAATTGCGTGTGATCAATTTTTCACTGAATTTTTTTCACCGAACGATACCAACCGCTATCCAGTCACGAATTACAGCAAATGTCTTCAAACAAGTCCGTCGTTTTTTTCGGTTCTGAATACGCACTGAGAAAAATTTCATTTGTTACAGTGACTATCCAAATTCAGTAAAACAGATATCGTTGAAAAAACTGTTTGAATATTGTTCGAATTACGAAAAACGAGGTACGCCTAACCATTTTGCGCTATCGTCGATCCTTTTTTGGTAATTGCAACGCAAAATCAGTTTGTGAGGTTTACTCTACTTTTTTAGTTAAACGAGGCTTTAACGTCGATTTATCGTTGCACAAGCATTAAATTTTTGCAACAGTTGCAAGAAAATATAGTAACGGTGATCGTAATGAGAAAGGACAGTAACGGATACTAGACTTTCCGGTAAAAGCTAGAAAACTAATATTCATTTTCTACCTAGAACTATGTTTTTCGATTGTGGTAAAAAATGAAAATAGTTAAGGACTGAGCGGTAAGCGGAAGTAAAAATTTCTCTCACAATCAGTGCGGTACGAAATTCCTCAAAACACACTCGTGGTCCGACGCATCGTTTCCCCAATTCCACCATATTTTTTCACCACCGAATCTCACCCGTTTCTCCGATTTTCAGTACGGTGGTAATCCAGTATCCTGTGCAATAGCCAACTCGGTCATGGAGGTCGTGGAACGAGAGGGTCTCCAGGAACACGCTCAGAAGGTGGGCAAGCACCTCGTCGCAGAGTTGGAGAAATTGGCTCAGCGTCATCCGATAATCGGCGATGTTAGAGGGGCTGGTTTGTTCGTCGGCATCGAGCTCGTCCGAGATCGCGCGAGGAGGATTCCGGCGACGGAAGAAGCCAGTCACGTCGTCTCCAGGATGAAGGAGGAGAAAATATTGGTCAGCAGTGACGGACCGGACAATAACGTCCTCAAACTCAAACCTCCCATGGTGTTCAGTATCGATAACGCCAATCACTTAATCGCTGTTCTCGACGAAGTTCTCGACGAAGTTGAAATCGACGTTGACGAGGTATCGTAACGAGGACAATTTTGCAATTTTATTAAGTAATATCAGCTTTGAAATTCAATGCTGGGAATAGTTTTCACAAACATTTACGATTTATTTATACTCCGTTTATACTGATTTAGGACGATTGCTCAATAATTTTTTATTTCAGATTCAACCACCCAAAACCATCGCCACACCCGCGAAACCAGCCGTATCTCTAATGGAAAGGGTCAATTCTGCGCCCGCCAAAGCGAAATCCGTGCTGATCAAAGCTAATTAATTAATGAGTAATATTCAATGTAAATAATACTCAATTACAGAGTTTAATCAAATAATTTAATAATAATATATATATATATATATATAGAATTATTTAATCGTTGAACTAGAATCTACAATATTATTGAGACTGTCGCTTATTTGTTGTTTTAATTCAATACAGTACTGAGAAAAATTTCATTTGTTATAGTCACTAGAATATTTTATTAATATAGTTATTATTAAACGAGAAAGTTTTAAATATTGTTACTATTGTGTAAAAATGTGCTCTTTAGTGTGCTTGGAGTTATCAAAGGTACATTTTCCGGCAATTGCAGCATTAAATCTGTTTGTTTAGTTTGTTAAAATTTTTCAAATAAACAAGGACCGGACGTCAGTTCATTGTTGATTCTGAAATTTTGCCGAAAAAACATGCCTTCGTCCAAATCCAATATACCTATCCCTATATTTGAAGCAAGATAGAGTGGAAGAAATGAATGACAAAGTGCTGATCAATTTCTTATCAACCACGGTATTTCTTCACCCGATGAGTAATGGCGGAATGTTACGTTAAAAAGTTCGCGTGTATCCGTTGTCCGTGACCCTGCGTCAGCAATTTTACCATAAACTGACATTGATATAAAAGTTTGTACAAGATGTTCCTTCCAAAGTCCAATCTTGAGACACGAGTTTCAAACTAGGTACACATATAGAGATAAATCAAGGATTCTCACTGCCTCGCGTCTCCCTTAAAGATGGAATGACTATAAGTAGGTATATTTCATCGCCGAAACTTTTCTGAGAAAATTTTAACACCAAACCACTCGTGGAACTCATTACATTTACAAGTTTCTTCCGGTGTATAGAATAAATAAAACCTAGCTGAATTTTCTCTTTTGATACGCATAATGTGCTTTGAATACACGATCAAAGTCTCTTCAGCTACGTTTCACTCGATACGTGGAATATGCTCAGAAATTGATAAACTTTCAGTTGTACGATGGAAAGAAAACTCTCGCAACAAGTTTGGTGTAAACCTTGCTGTTAATCTTCAATATTCTGCAGAAGAAAATTTCGTTAGTCATACTTACTACGAAGAAAATGCAGAAAAATGGGTATCAAGTATTGTCGGAATTACAAGAAAATACGGTACCAGTAAGTATTTATTGTAATTACAGTTGCCGATACTAAATTTTTTGTTTATTCCACGCTTGGATCTATTCGTTCCTTTTGCTACATTCTTTCAGCCTTAACAACAATTTATCATTGCATCGATTTCAAATTATCACAATGGTTTCAAGACAATATAGTACGAGTGATGATGATCAAGAAGAACAGTAACACAAACTAGTTTTCAGGCTACAGCTGTGCGAAAATAATTTTTATTCTGTACCCAGAACTATAATTTTCAGACATGATAATAAATGAAATAGTTAAAGACCGTAGAGAAACTACAACTAGAAATTTCTCTCGATGTGGCCGGATAGTAGATGGAGATTAGCTTCGTGAACTAGTTTTGCAACATACCGTATATGAAGCGAATTGATTCACGCTATCTCGGATCGCGTGCTGATTTTTGAGGTGAACTGCAGCTATCATTGAAGCCCGGCAGATGCTTATTAAGCAGTATGATAGATAGGCGAGGCTTGTGTTGCTAACGTGCTTTCAAAGCACAGTGGAATACAGCTTATAGATTTTTCCGCTAATGCCGAGCTGAATTGATTGCGAACGATTTCTAGAAATCATTCGTACACTTTCTTGCTTTGCATTCTACGATGGAACCTCAATGGAAAGCATAATGAAAAGGTTTTTTCAGCTATGAAAAAATGTTGGAAGTTTTTTTTTTTGTTCCAGAAGCTCGCTCTTCGCCGAGCTAACCCATGAGTAATAAAATCTTCTTTTTAAGTTGAAGTAACATTTTACTTTTATTGTAGAATTGCAGGGGGGGATTTAATGCGCTCCAACGCTAAGAGCTTTAGTAAAATAATTAACAGAGCGTGTGAGGGACAGGTGGTTTAATTCTCCGTCGGCAAGGTAAACTTTTGCTAACGTCCCGGATAAGGTGGATCTATAATATTTGTTTTAATGTGATTGTTGTTTGAAAATCCGTATGAATTTACCAGTACTCTTTTGGATCCATAAAATATTTTTTGATAGTCTATTTTCTTATCAACAAATTTAATAAAAAAAAAAAAAGAATTAATTATTCTTTGGAAATATGGAAAGGTTCTAGGCTGTAAAAGACTCACCTTGTTAAAAGCGAGAAAAGATCAGAATACTAGAAATAATTACAGGCTCGTACTATTAGAGATTTGCATCCGAGTACGAGGTCGAAAAACTTTTGTTAAAATTGCGAAATATCCTGTTGAAACACGAACGGAAACGGTTGTTTGCGCCGAACGTAAGTGTAAACACGTTTACGCGTGTAAATTTCTCTCGATGTTTATAGACAGCAATGCATCTTGACACGCGCTGACATCGATGGCAGATAAACCGAGTTAGAAAAATAAAACCGGGGCTACATCTGTGCACAATGTTGCCTGTTGGTATTTTTATCCCGTAATCATCCATCTTGTGAATGGAGTCCAGAGGATCGCGTGAAGAGGTGACAAGGGCAAGCTGAATGAACAGAAAATGCCAGTATAAAAGATGTTCCGTTGATATCTGCCTCCACTCCACATCGGTCATCTGAATCTCAGTCACCATGTGGTCTCCGCTGTTTCTCTGCGTCCTCCGTAAGTAACGATCACGAATTTATTGCCGTTCCGTATTTAAATTCGCATTAGAAAGAAGTTGTTTCATGGATTCGTACAGTCAACTTTTGTGAGTATAATTTCTTCGAGCCCACAAGGGACATTTCGAAGAAGTGTCGGTGCTTTTAAGTATCTCAGTGAGGTCTTCGACAAATCTTTACTTGAATTTTAAATTTGGATACTCGCGGTGACTTTTCACGCAGGGTCTGACACTTCCTTTGTTCACAGTCGGAGGAGCAGTCTTGGCCGATCATCACCGGCAAGAACAAGGAGGAAATCAACAGAATGCGTGGAAGAGTGGAAGCGAGTATAAGTATCAGATACGAGCTCGTACCCTGGCGGCGCTTCACCAGGTCGCCGATCAGTACAGCGGTGTTATTATGAAGGGTCAACTTGTCGTCCAACCGAAATCCGATGGTACTCTGAGGGCGAAAATCTCTAGGCCTCAGTATGCCCAGATCCATACGGAATTGCCGGGTGGTTGGGACACCCATATACCGGAGGGAAAGCTCAGCTTCAAGCAGCTTCCTATGAGCGGAAAGCCCTTTGAGATCAAGCTGAAGAACGGTGCGATCGATGATCTGATGGTAGACAGCAGTCTCCCCAAGTGGGAGGTGAACGTACTGAAAAGTGTCGTCAGTCAGCTTCAAGTCGACGTTCAAGGTGAAAACCAAATGGATTCGACGTACAACCAGGAACCTGAAGGAGGCAAGGCCTACGCAACGTTCAAGGTGATGGAGGATTCGGTGACTGGAAAGTGCGAGGTGCTCTACGACATTTCGCCTCTTCCCGACTACATTCTTCAGACCAAACCTGAATTGGCTCCGTTGCCTCAGCTTCGTGGTGATGGACAAATGATCGATGTCGTCAAGGCCAAGAACTTTAGTCACTGTCATCAGAATCCGACTCGCAGCTACGGTATGGAGTGGTTGAACGACTGGGAGCCCGGCACTAACAGCAACGGACATTTCTTCTCGGTAAGCTCGATAATTTTCGATTATGATTAATTTCATTGTATCAGAGCACGGTGAACGTAAAAATAAGTTAAGATCAGTGTAATATATTATTGATACGTTTTTTCAGAAATCTTCAATGAGTCGCATCATTCTTTCCGGAACTCTCGATCGCCACACGATTCAATCCTCTGTCACAACGACCAAATTTGTCTTGAGCCCAGAACTTCACAACGAGCAAAAGGGCATGGTAGTAAGCAGACTGAACCTCACTCTGGTCGCAGTTGGCTCAGCGTCAAGCAGCATCTCATCACCTTCTAGCGTCAAGTCTACCGGAAATCTGGTCTACCATTATGACTCACCTGCTTCTCAGAGTGGTTTGGAGGGAGACGAAATTGATGACTCTGGCTCAAACAGCTTCGACAGCAGCTCTAGTTTCAGCTCCAGCTCCTATTCCGAATCTGACTCCAGCTCCAGTTCCGATTCGGACGAAGATTCTAGCTCAAGCAGCTCCAGTTCCGATTCGGATTCTAATTCTAGCTCAAGCAGCTCTAGTTCCGATTCGGATTCTGATTGTAGCTCAAGCAGCTTCAGTTACGAGGAACAGTTCAAGAAACGCAAACCGCGCAGCCTTCGTCGTGACTTAGATAACGACAACAGACAAGGGTATGATCTTGAGAAGAGTCCTCAGAGCGGTAAGGGTGCCGAAATAGAATCGGTGGTGGCCAACGTGGCGAGAAAGGACCTCTCTAAGCTAGCCAAGCAGAT
This sequence comes from Neodiprion fabricii, assembly GCF_021155785.1. NCBI lineage: Eukaryota > Metazoa > Arthropoda > Insecta > Hymenoptera > Diprionidae > Neodiprion > Neodiprion fabricii. The sequence continues at coordinate 6,509,406 of NC_060239.1, forward strand.
AGCAGAGGAGCTTCAGCGTCCTAGCAGCATCCCGAAAGAACATACTCTCGAGAAGTTTAACACACTTGTTCAGATGGTTCGTGCCCTTAGCGCAAAGGAGATCAACCAAATGCATCAGAGCTTGTATCAACCCTACGACAAAACCAACTCTAACAGCCAGAGTGAGAGTGTACGCAGGAACGCTTGGGTGGCGTTCCGCGATGCTGTAGTAGCGGCTGGAACTGGACCAGCTCTTCTGAGCATCAAGCAGTGGATCAAACAGAAAAAACTGAGCGATTTCGAGGCTGCGGCAGCCGTGGCTTCCCTGCCGAAAGCGGCTCGCTACCCAACTCCCGCCTACATTGACGCCTTTTTCGTAAGTCTTTTGCGGTTTCCAGTATCATTAGAGTCAGGTATCGATTTCGCACGCGAATGATCCCCGATTCTCACGTTTCTTCCGTTACAGTCATTGGCCACGGATCAGCAAGTGGTCGATCAGCCCTTCCTGAACACTTCTGCCATCCTCGCTTTCACCGAACTGGTCCGTCTAACTCAGGCCAGCAACAGTTCAGCTCACTACCGCTACCCGGTTCAGAATCTCGCCGGCCTTTCACCAAGGGATCAATCAGCTGTCACCCGCAAGTATCTTCCTTACCTGAGCCAGAAGCTGCAATCCGCCATCAGCCGAGCTGACAGTCCAAAGATTCTGACGTACATCAGAGCTCTGGGCAATTTAGCTCACCCTCAGATACTCGCCGCGTTCGAACCTTACTTGGAAGGACAGAAAGACGCTTCAGACTTCCAGCGTTTGTCAATGGTCGGCGCCATGGATAAGCTGGCACTTATGCATCCCAAGGTTGCCCGCTCTGTGCTCTTCAAGATCTACCAAAATACAGGCGAGGCTCACGAAGTGCGCTGCGCTGCCGTGTTCCAGTTGATGAAGACCAATCCACCCGCAAGCATGCTTCAAAGAATGGCTCAATTCACAAACTGGGATGTAAATGAGCAAGTGAACTCTGCGGTTAAGACTGCCATCGAAAGCGCGGCAGAACTTGACCAAGAAGAGAATTCGGAACTTGCGGCCAACGCTCGTGCGGCCAAAGATATGCTTAATCCGAAAATTTACGGAATCCATTACAGCCAGGGCTACTTGAGAGACCACATTGTTGAGGAAATGAATCTTGCGTATAAATTGTTCACCAATTCCATCGGAAGCCAAGACAGCATCTTGCCACAGGCGATCTTTATGCGCCTGAAGACTAGCCGGGGTGGTTACAACGATTCTCCATTTGAAATGGGAGCTATGGTCTCGAGTATTAACGACTTGAGCAACTATATAAGTGAGCAATTTTCATTCGGTGACGATGATAAGGGTCGTAATCAGAAACAGTCGCGTGGAAAGGGTAGATGGAGTCCGGAAAACATTGCCAAAATGCTGAACATCGAATCAGACGATGCGGAACAACTCGAGGGGCGGTTTTGGTTCAACAGCGTAGGATGGCAGAGCCACTTTGCCTTCGATAATCACACCCTCGATCAGATCCCCCGAAGTAAGTCACGTTAGATCACGTTTGCATCACTTTCTTGCATATTAACGACAACAATATCTAATTTTTTTTCTGCACTTCAATTCTGCACAGTGATTAGGAATGCAGCTCAGGCCGCGAAGGAAGGCAAGAGTTTCAACAGGACAGAATTCTCGGACAACGAAATATTCCTGACAATGCCCACTGTGACGGGATTCCCCTTCGTATACTCCGTAAAGAAACCAACTCTCTTCAAAATCGGTGGTGAAGTTCAGGCGCGTAGCAAGCCCGACTTGACTCACGGTCCATCAGACGAATTGAAGATCCCATCGACCACCAACGTTACCACAGACATCCATTTCGTTTATTCCACGCATATCCACGCCCGAATTCAATTCATCACGCCGTTTGATTATCATTCGTACGAAGCCGGAATTGTCAAGAATTTCCAAATGAACGTTCCCCTTCGCATTCACGCAGATTTTGACGCGGAGAATCAGCATATCCGGGTGAAACTTCAGCCTATCCAACAAGACCGCGACTACAACCTGTTCCACTACAGCACCAAACCTTACACCTCCAAGAATGACATTCGTAACATTTCCCCTGTCATCCACCAAGATAATACGCAGCCTATCAGCACCGGAGAACAAATCCAGAATGACTACGACTTCGGTAAGAAGGCTACCGGAATGGCTTTCCGTCTCAAGTCATCGTCGGAGCGAAGATCTCGGCAGCCGATGTGCGCGTGGCTTCAGGAACAAATGGCACCTCACGATGCCGTGTCTGCTTTCGCTTTCCCATTCGCCCAGCAAGTGATCGAGCAAGCTAGATACGATCTGGTGTGGGACTCCAGGAGTAGCAGCTCAAAGTCTGTTGTCGTAACGGCTTCCTGGGACAGCCAGAGATCCGACGAAAGCGGTGACCGCAAGGACTCATCGTCTGGCACCCCTCAGCCGTCCAGCAAGAAGCCTGACAGTCAAAAACGCCAAGATGAATTGCAAGACCAGGCAGCTTCGGGTATCAATGACGCTGACGTCGCCTCCATCGACGTTGGAGTGGCCTTCCAAGGGCAGAGCGACGCCCAATACGCAATGACCGCCGCAGTGGCGAGCAGCAACACCGACGACACCTCCCGTTTACTTTTCTACTACTACAAGAAATCGGCCAATGACAAAACGTACGAAGTTTGTATGCGCGCCGAGTCTGAGATGCCGAATGTGCCCGAAATGGACTTCACAAAAGCCTTGAAGGCCGACCCAAAAAGCAAGGTCGAGTTTGCCGTCAACTTTGGAGAACAGTGCCAGTCTGGCGGCAGTATCGAGGTTAAAGGAAAGTGGGAGCAGAGCTCAGAACTGACGGATTATCTTCGTCAGCACCCCATGGCTAAGCAGTGCGCCGGACAGATGGAAAAGGGCGACTACGCTCTGCCTGCCTGTCGCAACATGACAGCCCGTGCCAACCATATGGACGAAGCTCACTTCACCATCAAGTATAAGAACATTCCCGCAACGGCGCAGAACATGACTTTCAGTGCCTACAGGGCCGCCCAGTACTTCGCCTTCGAGAACGCCTACGAGAACGTGGTCGACCCCAAGGATCAGGAAGAGGGTAGGATCGACGTCGACCTTGAATTTTCCAACGAATTCGACTCCATGAATATATCCATCAACACTCCAGCCATGGACGCCAACTTCACCGATATTGAGATTACCCATTTTGCTCGACCTCTGTTTGCTGTTCACCCTGTTCATTCCGCTGCTCAGCGCCTGGGAAGAAAGGCTATGTATGGACAGTACAATCGTGAGTATTACACCTGGATGGGAATCTATTCCTATTTCTAAGTATACCTTGGTGCTTACGAAATTTCTTTCATCTGTTCCCCAGCTCAATGTGTTGTGGACAACAACTCTGCCAACACCTTCGACAACAAAACCTACCCAGTCGAACTCGGCAAATGCTGGCACGTACTGATGGTCACTGTGCCTGAGGAAGATCCTGACAACAACAACGACGATTTGGACATCCCAGAAGACATGCAAGTCACCGTGATTGCCCGTGACGTCAGCAATGACGAAAAGGAGATCAAGATCACCTTGGGTGATGACGAAATCACTTTCTCCCCATCGAATTCGGGACCCAAGGTTCAGGTGAACGGAAAACAGATCGAAGTCTCCGAAGATGAGTCCTACGCCGAAATCGACGACGAAGAACTCGATGTCGACTGGGAAATATTCGCTCTTCCCGGCGGTTCCGTCAAGCTCAGTTCCTACGAGTTCGGCATCGAGGCTGTTTACGACGGATCCCGCGTCAAGATTTCGGTAAGTTTTATTCCTCGAGTCCTTGGTTGGACTCCACTACAGTACCTACACGCAAACACGTGGGAAACAACCCGTGCTAAACTCACGCTAATTATTTCCAGGCTGCTCAGAAGTACCGCGGATCCGTTCGCGGACTGTGTGGTAACTTCAACGGTGAAACTTCCGACGAATTTACAACGCCCCAAAACTGCGTCCTCAAGAACCCCGAGGAATTCTCCGCCAGCTGGGCGCTGACAAGCGAACAGTGCAGCGGTCAGGCTTTGAAGAACTCTCAGATTGCTCGGAGTGCTTATTGTCCGCGCAAGATGAATCTCTTCGGCAACGTGGTGAGCGAACAGGAGGCTGGACGTTCCAAACCTCGAAACAGCAAGTTTGGAGGCAGACGTGACGAGACGCAACGTCAGTCTCAGCGCGGATCGTCCCGCGGTCAGCAGCAAGGTAGAAGTTCACCGTTCTGTTACACCCACAAGACGGAGGTGGTACGCGAAAATGGAGAGACCTGCTTCTCCTTGAGACCAGTGCCAACTTGCGCCTCCAGATGTCGTCCTCAGGGTAAGAGGGAGAAGGCAGTCCAGATGCACTGCGTCGAGAACAGCCAAGCTGCGTCGAAGATCGCTGACCAAGTTCGCGACGGTCACAGCCACGATTTCAGCAGGAAATCCGTGTCCAAGACCATAAGGATGTCTGTTCCCACTTCCTGCTCTGCGTAGGATGATCGTTAATGAATTTTTACGACGATACGATATGTTAGTCTTCATTTAGATGTGAAATACTGTGATTTTTTTACGGAAATTTGTCCTACTCGAATTATTATTGTTATAGCGAATTCGATAGTTATTTTCCAATAAAATCACAACCTGCTCGCTTATTCGACCGTCTTTATTCAAACCACGATCCTAGGTTATTAAGTTATCTTTGAACAAACAACGGTGTGGCCTGTAACTATAGTTTTTTTAAATTACTCAACAATGACGCGCAAGCGTGTTCTAAAACATTTCCTGATCAAAATTACTGGGATGGATATTGAGCCACTCTATCATGGAAAGTGGGAAGCTAGGAGGGTCAACTTCAAGATTGCTAAGCGAAGCATAAGTTAATTAATCATTATTAAGGTTATAGGAACGAAACTCCGGTAGTTAGTAACGCAGGAAAATAATTTTCGCAACCCGTCTGTGAATACCCCCGGTTTTTCCATTAAAAAAATTTACAATTTAGCCAGTTTGAATTTGGTGTTTTTGTTAGAGTAGTTATTCATCGGTAATTGCATGAAATTACTTGAAGCGTAATACCACGGTGATAATTTGCGTTCCCGGTCTCTTCGCGCATCAAATTCGCAAAAATTTTGCACTTCAATTTTAATTAATTGAGGCGTAAAAGCGAAGTAGGTATCTCTCGTAGTCGCAAAACGCGCTCGTAGAAAATATTGACCAAACTTTCGGTTTCCCCCGATTTTGAACCAGGTTATAAATTTCTACCCTCCGTGTCGGGATCGCCTTGCCCATAAGGAACGGGCTGCAGGTTATTAAAACTAATCTAAATTCACTGCCTCGTGTAAAGTTCTAAAACGAGTATATTAGCAGGCAAATGGAAAGTCCCGCCATCCGTTAAATACCACGATACCTTCGGTGTAATCTATGCGCTTAAACTACCTTGCGGTGAAAATTAAATTGCGACAACATACCGTGTTCAAGCAGCAAATTCTCGTTCCTCCAAATCCGCGAAAATTGGGAGGACTCAGGATGAAATCGTCCCTGAAACCGAAGACTGTAACAACGGTCGGTTGGGGATTTTGCTTCCAGCCTGCAATTGGAGTTATCTCGTCGATGACGATGATCGGCTTACAACATCGCTGATCGATCCAAACCTACTCCCGCGGTTAGGGAGGACTCGATACGTCCGTGAATAAATGGATTCCAGCTATCAATTACGCCGGTATCATTACCGTTTTTGCCGGGGTTGCGAGGATAGGCACCAAACACCGTAATCAAGAGGGAAAACAGACGCGTGGCACAGACGCGGTAAGAGCTACTTCGGCAAAACCTTCTGTAGGTTGCAAGAAATCTATGCAGGTCACGCTCTCATCTACGTGGGATGTTTGGGAACTTGAACACCGGGCTTCAAAGGCGTCACGTTTTTACTCTCGTCGTTGAATAAGAAAATTCCCGACCAATGTGTCGATCAACTGAAATGTATTTCTATGTTGCGACTCTTCACGGTGAAAAACAAATATTCGAAGTGATTGATTGAAAGGGAATCACAACTTTGGGATAGAATTCTGCTGGATCGCTGGGAGTATAAATTTATTCCGACTCTTTAATGCCTTCGGCTATTCTCAAGATGAAAAATTGCACCTGTGACAGTTGTTACAGGTGCTGAAAACTTTGGTAATCGAACGTTTCTATACTCGCTGTTTGATTCTATACGCCTCATTAAAACAGGATTAACAAAAGCGAAAAACTTTTCCTCGCAGAATGATGTTCGGTTGAATTCGTTCGATCTATAGGTATATCGATCTGTACAGACGGGGAGTCGTTGAGAACGGAAGCAATTGCATCTAACGTCTATTTCGCTGCTCAGAAGTTGGAACATAGCAAGTCTTTCTCCCCGACTTCCAATTCAATCGTTCCGCAAGTCAATAGTTTTGTTTTCTTCATGCTTTTACAAACTCTCCTCTCATTCTTGTCCTCCCTCCACTCTTTCTCCTACGTACAAACTACCTTGAATGAAATGAGTCGAGGCACTTGCGCCTCGAAGGTAGAGAGACGGCGTAGAATCCAGTTCTCGGATCACGATTTCCCAAAAAAAATTTCTATTTATCATCATCGGCGGGTTATGCGATGATTCGAAAGCTCCGTGACGTGTAATCTCGATTTAATGGAGCATCCAAAATAAAAAAAATACAAAAAGTAAAACAGCCGCAATACTCCTTACCAACATACACGCGATTCTTTCACAGTTAACAACACTGAAATGTGTCTGCAACAAAAGATAATTGAGAAAAGAATGAAAAAAAAGTACATCAAATCGAAGAGCTTACCGGTAACTAGTTCCAGCTTTCCGCACGTCACGGTTCTGCACGTTACAAAAATTCCGCAGCTTTTTCACGCTGTCCCGGAGTGCCTTCGCTATACCTGCAAATCACTGGGCTGACAATTGCAAGCTTTTCGTGCAATCATCCGTGAGAACGATAACGTTACGAGCTTCGTTCGCAAAAGCATTACTGGATACAGACTGTTCGCCGTTCTGGGGTCGTAAATGAATCGAGTGTAAAGTCGACCTCGTTGTCGGAGAGCTTCTAGTATTTTTCGGTGGGATTTTACGTTTGCATTTCCAATTTGAAGCTAATTCCAAGAAAAAATCAAACTCCGGACATTTTTCATCATGCACATGCGTTCTTCGTTCACAGTTTCACTATTGCGGAATTTTTCGTCCAAAAAATTACTAAAACGAGCGTACAAATACAGGATTTTTGTTAACGTGCATTGATTCCCAGAATATACTTTCCTCGTTCAGTTTCGCAATTACCGAGCTTTTTAAAAGAAAAATCACAAACAAAGAAGCACCAAAGCATAGGCATAAAAAATACACTCCCAAAAATTTACCAAGCAAATTAACCCCCACGAGATGAGTAAAATTTGTGCAAAGATACGAACGTGTTTCGAACGAAGAATCAAAAAGTCCCTCGAGAGTAACAACACGGTATCCACGCGTCAACCGCAAAGTGAGCAGAGACAGAATCGCTTTTGCATCACTGCAGAGAGACTTTAAGGCAAATAAGTAGTTGCGACTCGACGTTTCACTCGTCCAGTTTCAGTCCGCACGAGTAGGCATACAATATAGATGCGGGTAACATCCGTAGACCACTGTAAGCAGCGTATCTACGAGGTAAAAGTGAGGCGTATACGTGGGATCGGTTCTTCTGAACCGGGATTAGGTGGTCCAAAGCCGAGAGGCTCGTGGCACAGGTGAGTGGTTTTTCCAGTCCGGCTTCCTTCGTACCGTCGTTGCAGCGGGGGGATGCTGGAGTGTGAGTGCGGCAGATCCGCAAGCTCGACTGGTGCCCGTGCTGCATGTCGAGAGTAGACGTAGCTGCTTACAAGCCGCAGCTTTTTCAAGGATCCACTTTATTTCAGGACCAGCGGCTTACCGCGGGCCGGACTTGGCCTTTCTCGACTCGTGGCGGCGTATGGCGTCGCGTGTGCAACGGGAATTCAGGGTGGTTGTACGTGTGCGGATGGCTTTGCTGATTGAGAAGCGAATCGAGCCTTTGATCCACGAAGAGCTTCGGGGACGTCTCTGAACTCGATGAAAGGCGAACGAGCGGCTGGCCCGACGTAATTAGCAAGAGTTTTCGCACGAAAACGCGAGCATCGGAGGATACGTATGAAAAAAATTTAAATACTTCTATCGCGTAAAGACACACGCTCAACTCGAAGCAATCCGGCTTTAATCGAAACGTGTCGTACCTATTTCGTACCGGTTCTATTTCGCGTAGCGTGCGTGGCGGCTGCAGGTTCATTTGATACGCTAAAAGTTCATCTCCGTGAGCTTTTACAGCAGGCTCAATTCCTGTTTCACACAGTTTCGATGTGTGCTGGGATGGAATATTGGTTACATATACGTACAAGCGTATACATATCCTATCAAAACACAAATTTCCTGCTCCGATTCCTCTGTTTTTCATTTCGCTTCCCTCCGGCTATTTTCAACCTGAATAATTCACGAGGCGGGGGGGTAACAAGTTTTTTTATTTACTGCCCTCTGCTATTCTTCCGTCTCCCTTTTTTTTTAGTTGTTCTTGTTATTATGGTTCCTATCCGTGTATCGAAGCATTTCGGATGCATCTCGACGTATGCATGTCCCGAGTGGAAATTTAGCGTCTATTTTAAACCCTACGTAAGGACATCCTCTACAATTTCTGACCGTTTTATTTGAAATTTTTACTTGCTGTTTATTAAGAGTATATTTCACACATTGTCGTAAGATTTTGCCCGAATTCTTGCCTGGGAGTAAGATACCCTAAATTTCATGTTGAAAAATTGCTAATTTTTTGTCTTGATTCTAAAAAATTATCTGTTTTCATTCAAAATGAAGCTATTGAAAAAATCCCATGACAATTTGCGGGCATTTTCAAGTAATTTTTTTTACACGCCATTATAATTTCACTCTGTGCATCACCATGCTACATTTAGACGAGGATCTAATGAGACAAATTCACTCTAGAAGATGTAAGAAATTAATACCTGAAACCTCTAAAATTTTTTAAACTTCTGATCGAGGAAAAATTTCCTGAAATACCTGTAAATGCCCCGTTAATGCATACAACCCATCACTTAACGAGAAACGTGAAATGTTCGATAAGAGACAGCTCCTCACACTATCCGCGGATGCATTGAGCTGGAAATTATTCACACCGTGTTCGCTTTTGCGGTGTTTCCATACTGAGGCGCGTCGAATGGAATCGAAGACAGGAATTCTCTCTCCCTCTCTCTCTCTCTCTCTCTCTCTCTCTCTCTCTCTCTCGGCGAGAACACATCTTTCCAAATTCCCCCCCAAGAAGACGTATCAGAGTTTGTCCAATGCCACTTCCTGACTATCCGTATTTCAATTTGTACAAAGTAGAAGTGATCTCGGTGAATCGTCTTCCCGACTAGATCGGGCTGTGCACTCACGTCAATTTGATCGCTTTCGCGTCAGCTGTGGTATACGTACTTTACTCTGCAGCTGAAGGGTACGAACTTACGAGGAAAAGACACTCCGGGACAATGCCGAGAGAGATTTTTTACTCCTCGTCACATTTTTTTTTTTGTCACATTTTCACGATTCTAATAGAGAAAACATCCTTTATCTCAGAACTGTTTCATTCGGTATGACAGCTTTTAAATTCCGCTTATAGGTATGGATTAAAGTGTATAATTTTCAACGATTTTTTAATATTTAAACAGTCAACTCGTCCGCGAGATTGAAACGGGTTGGAAAGGATTGCCGATTAATAATTAATCCTGCCGCTGTCGTTTGACGTCTGTGACTATAACGTTCGTATACATATTTCTATTACAGATATTCATGGGGGTGAAAAGAAAAAGCAGCTCCATTAATTTTAGTACAAGGGTAAGTATGTAATTTTTTGTTGCAGCATTTTTGAAAATCAGTTCATCAATCAACACTGAATTAAAGACAGATGAAACTAAGGGAAAAAAGGAAATAAATAATCACTTAAAACGAACCCGCAATGATTTTTTCACCCGTAAATGGACTGATTACCGTCTGACTGATGCATCGATGTAATTAAAAATAGTTGAAACCGAATGAAAAACTTGCAAATGCCCAGCGAGCAAACAACTCTTTGATTCAGACGACTCGCCTCGTGACTTTTTCCACGATGGAGGAAAAAAAAACGAATAAAAATGCGAAACTATACGGTACAGAAGAGTAAAAATCGTCTGATAGTAAAGTCCTTTGATCTAGCTTCACAATTACGTTTCGAGGCATGGTGGGTAAAATAATATCGGTACACACACGCGCATAGAGCGCAGCAGGAAGAACATGCGGTCACCTAGTTTCTGGATCGAACCTCCACGGCTGGTCATAACGACAAGTCGAGCGCCGGCTGCCTTCGACTTCCTGCAAGGAATGCAAAGTGCTACCGTTGCCTCAGCAGGTCATCCTTGGCCAAGGCGGGTCACCGTCCTCACGGACACCGGCTGCAACGAAACATCAAATTTCAACGATCCATACATTAGCCATATCATAGCGACAGCCATGCCAGGTGGACTAGGAACTTTGGTTAAGGTGGTCGTCTAGCGCGAAGGTTGTTCTTTTTTTTTCAAGGCTTTTTGCGTATTTTTAAGATAAACCACTGAAACGAAATTTCTCATCATTTTTCGCATTATGTTTATCGATGTTCAAATAAACTTTGTAGATTTTTTGGAGTTAAAACATTTAAAAATGTGTAAAAAAATGGATTAAAAAATGTTGTGTTCATACTAGTTCATACCATAGATACAAACCTAAGAATTGAAATGCCGTTTGTTTTTTTCGATTTCAGATAAGCAGAAGATCCGGATTCGTGTCTAAACTCAAGCACATTTTTTTACATAGGTTCCTATCGGGTAGTATATATCAGGTTATATTCAATATTTCGTTTTTGAAAAATCCACAACGTTCGTTTAAATATCAATAAATGTAATACGAAAATTATGAGAAATTTTATTTCAACAGTTTGTCTTACAAAAATATCCAAAAAGCCTTCAAATAAATTGCTTTCACACTACTTTACGTTTACGTTTACCACAACCAACTCGAGGTACGAAACATAGGAGCTTTATTAAAAAAGCCAAGGACCTCCTTCGGGTTCTTTGAGGTTTTTCGAGACTGGGTAATGATCTTCGACCACAAGACAGGCACAGCTGCAGCCATGCAGGTAAGGGTGAGTTCATTACTCGAGCGATTGCACGCAATATCATGCCTGGCTACCAGCCGCTAAGGACTTACTGCCCCCGTCGTTGACCCTTGTGATCGGCATCAAAGGAGGTAAGAGGAAACTCCTGCAGGGTGGGTTTTGATGCTAGGTTCGCGATTACCTGGAGGCATCTGCTGGAACGGACCTTGAAGAGGCTCGATAAGCCTCGACTATTATTCTCTTTTAGGAAAGAGCTGATGACCACTTTAGCCTTTCAGGTTTTGGTCGTTTTGGAAAATGTTTAGCCTGTAGTTCGGGGTTTTGCTCGTGGAAATCATCCCCCGTGAATCGGTACAGAACTCAACATTGGAAGTAAACGTTATCGCCCGTTCATTAGAGTCTCCTGGCTTAATTGCCATTAGCGGGTGTAATCGAGCTATTAGAAACGTCTGGCGCTGTTAACCCTGTCTTTCATTTAAACCGTGCGACGGCAAACGGAGTTAATTAAAAGTCGAACGGCCCGAAGGGCGGTCGAATCGTTTTTATCCCCAATTCGATGGCATGCGGGTTAAAAACGCACAACGATCACGACATGGAGATATTTGCAAAGTACCTTGAACGATATACAGAGTTTCCGAATATCGATCAAACCCGCCGTACATAAATTTCCGGCAATTAAGGTCGTGCTGGATCTTTTGTCTCAAGCCTGAATTCCGCGATACTTACTCGAGGATAAATGATCCTCGCAGCGAGTTAAATGCCCGAGTTTCCAATTGTGATAACACCTGCAGAGCGAATCTCGTTATAGTTCCCTCCATTCCTCGAGCCGGTGATTCGCTCAGACCGGAAGTCCCACGTGCCTGATCATTACTATCTTATCTCAGGGTTGATGCAGCTGCGAATATAATAGCGTCCTTTTATTCGAGTAGTTGAGTCTGCTTCTCCGAGTCACAGAGTCTCGTCCTTTACGCTACTAATGTAAGCTGCGAAGGGGTGGTTCCGAATTTGAAAAGTCCCGAAAGCGCTAAATTCAGAATTTTTTCGTGGCGAAACTTGAGAAAAGAAATCAAACTTTGAAGACACATCAAAGTTTCGAATGATTTGAAACCCGACGTTCAAAGTTCCGAAAGTGCGTGAGTGAGGAAATTTATAAATCTGAAACATGGAAATTCCAAATGATCGAAGATTTTTAACTCTGTGAATTTCAGGCTTGATGAAATTTCACCACTTTGATCTTTCTTTGTTTTGGATTTTCGATATTTTTACACCCACTCGTAGAGTAAACGACGCTGTGTAAATATATTTTAATTTTCCTAATTGTACTTAATCGAAACTTTATTTTTCAGAATTTCATTCTATCGGAACTTTACTTTACGGAACTTTGCTCTATTGTAACTTGAATTTTGGGAACTTTGATCTGCCGGGCTTTCAACCATTCGAAACTTTGTTGCTCCTTCAATGTTTGATTTCTTTACTTCAAGTTTCACCGACAAATAATTCGGAATCAGGCGCTTTCGGAAATTTTCGAATTCGGAACTTCAATCCCGCCCCGCTGAAAATCATCCCCTCGTCGTGGATAATCAAGACGGAAAACCGATCAAGGGTTCATGTCCGGGTGTGTATCGTTTCGAATAAAACCGCAGCCGCTTGAATCGATCCAACAATTAATTAACCCTGAGGTACTGTTCCGAAATTCGCAACGTCAGGCTACGTCCTGCAGTTTGTCCCTTAACCGTACGGCCGGGGGTGAGTCAAGAGGACCGCATGCTTTCGGCGGATTACCGACCTCGGTCAGCTTCGATTACCTTTGGGGTCAGTTTGTAATTGAAAGGACGCGGAAGCTCGCCGGGCTTGACAAAGGCCTGATAACCGGAAATCGTCTTCCGCCTCGACATAACCGAGGAAAATTATGTCTCGTGGGTAAAACTGTGTGTGCGAGATAATTTTGTTTTTCGTTTGTTTGTTTCGAGGATGAGTTGGACGTGCGTAAAACCAATAAGAATAGATAATAAAAATCAATCTGTGGAAATTATTACAGCCATCGAATATCATTTAAAATGTATTTTACACACCGATGATCATTATGCCGTTTAATTGTAAGTTAAAATGAACTTCAACGGCGTTACTAATAGCCTCAAAGTTCCGTATTTAAACACTGTTTTGTTTAAACATCGCACCAATGTAAATGCTCTAAAAATTTTCCAATAATCATCGCGACTCACTGCGTTTTCCGATCTTTCGTCAAACGATCACAGGTTACACGTAAATATAAATTTATCGAACATCGAGGTCACGATGTGAAAATATAAAAAAAATATTTTGCCAATTAGCGCGCGCGCGAGTTTTCAACTGGCGGAAGAATTTGATTGGAACAATGGGGACGCCCCAATTTCGCTGCTAAATTCACCTCTCCATTTTGATATGTATTTTATTTTTCTTCCTTTTTTTTTGTTTTTTTTTGTTTCATTCGGGGGATCGGAAGCAATCATTTGGAGAGATTTACAAGAATACGCTCCCCGAATCGATTCAGAATCCTTGTTTCGCCAATCCTGCAATTATAAACGTCCTCCGTGATCGAATTGCCGCGGAGTTGTTTTTCCAATTTCGTTTTCGTTTCGGGTTCATTCGAACCCCGGGTCATATTGGTCGTCGGAATCATCTCGGTGAAAAAATTATTCCAGCTGCAAAAGTAGCCTGTATCCCGGTCACAATGACGATGGAAATACTCACGAGAAGCCAATAAAGTCCCTCATCTATTTATCGTCCTTTCCCGTTCCTGCCCTACTTTTCCCCGCGGTTCGGAAACAGCCTTTCGGAAGTCGCAGTCTTGCGTCCCTTCCCGGCCGGCAGTCCGAGAGCAGCTGGCCATCCGCAGTCCTAACAAGCAGGAAAACCCGATAGGATATCCTTCGTCTATCCGGCTACTTCCACGTATAAAACGCGGACAGAAAGGATGCGGTGTAACAAAAGGAAACGGAAGAGAAAAGGACTGGAAATAGTATAAAAAGAGGAATAACACCACTAGCGTGAAACTTTTCTGCTTTCCGGTTTACCTCGAGCATATACCGTCCCGCTGCACCGGCCAATATTCAAATTCCCCCGGGACTCCGAGGGACAAATTATACGGAATTATTTGAATTATCTGAAATATGCGAAGGGAATAATCAAGCGGCCGGCCGTGTATAGACGACGCGAGCGTCGCGGCGCTCCGACCACGATTGCATTTTAATTATACGACTTTTCTCTATATACATAGGTATATAAACATAAGTATATATGTACTCTTTGATTTGAATTTAAATTCCCAATGACGCAGCCGCCGCCTTCGGTACAGATCACGTGATCCTCCCCGTTATTAATTATACAAAACAATCTTGATCAATTCAATTTATTCAATGCATATCATTATTATTATTATTAATTTTTATTCCGTTCGCCGATAATTAATTCAATTCTTATCTTCTACGTCGGATTATACGTACAACACTGACCGCGAGATAATTGCTATAAATATACTAGAGAAAATATGTATCTATCGCTGGTCAGGCGAAATTCCGCTGCAGGTTGTGCGATTGGTGATTTACTATTTACAATTAGTGAGGCCATTTCGGGGAGATTCTGTAATTATAGGAGAGAGATAATTGCTGAATAATGTGATTTTCTTTACCTGACGTTTTCTTTTTTCCCCATTTGGAAACTGAAACTTGAGCTGCGGTCTAATTCAAAAGCCTCGATATGGTGAGCTAATTGTAAGAGTAGCCGAAGCTTTTCAGTCTAGCTTTCAGCTGCATCGGATCTAAACAACGACGAAAGAGAAGGCGTCGATTCATCCCCGTTCACGTATAATCCTAATAACAGTGAGAACATGTTGCGAATTTGTAATGAACCCTCGTTGCCTTCGGGGTCGTGAGAAAAAGGGGCAGGGTGGAAAAGCACCCCTTACACCGCATTCTTAAGGCTTGTGGAAAAGTGCGAAAGAACTTGGTAGTTTTATTTGTTACTCACATTTAACACAGTCTCGCATCAAGTGCTTTATAAAACGGTAACGTGCAGCTTGTAGAGACGGTGAAAGCACTTCTTTCGAGGAATACAATGCCCGGGATGGTTGAGGAAAGGTCCAACTTTTAACCGACCAATTCACCGTAAGGAAGATTTCATTTGAGTAGCTCCTGTTCTGCCGCTGGACCGTCGAAGTTTAAATCGTAAAGCTCGGTTGTTTGTTGAATAAAATTTAGAAGGAATGGGAAAAAAATTCGAGGAAGACGCGGCGAAGACTTCTTTTCCACATGGAATTTCTCGCCTGGCCTTTGGTTCCAGGGCGATGCAGATGGGCTTAATTTTTCACGGGCTACCGGCAGAACTGATCGCTCTTGAAATAAATCACTGTGATATATCGACGCCATCTTCTTCGTCGGGGGTTAGTTTGAATCTACCTATAAAACCCGGTGTTATCCACCTTCATCTATCTGTACCACCTATCAGGACGGGTATTTTTCGATCTGATAGCCGTATTTCTTTCTCCTTTCACGTTTTCGATTTTCGATAAGTTGTTTTTTTTTTTTTTTTTTTCTCGTTTTTGTCGCGGTTAAGGCGAGTTCGAGCTTGCAAATGTAAAATTGAAATTTCGTCGTTGAGGATAAAATTTGTTCGCATCTGCAAGTAGGCACGGTATTTTTCTCTGCATCCCTGTACATTTTTTTCAATTTTCATTCCATTTTTTGATCATTCTATTTGTTTTTTGAAACAGTGTAAACGTAAGCGAATCTAATCGGTTTTCCGCAGGCGCGATACATTTTCCCTCGCTGTTAACCGTCATATTTTCTTTCAATCGGGCGCCGGGCTTGATAAACAAACAGATTGGGTAAACTGGTCAGAGAATTGAGTCGTAAAAACGTGACAGGGGTTCCCGCTGATTCCGATCGTACGTGCGAGGTGAAAATGTACAAGCAATATGACGATGGAACGGTGGAAAAATTTATTACATACTTCGATTGACAAGCCGAGCTCGATTTGTCGAGATTACGGCACAGCTGCTCGTCATTTATCGTTCAAATAAATGCCCCGCCAGTTTTACGGATTAATTTATCAGCGAAGACTGACAATAAGTAATACATTTTATGGGGGGAGAAAGCTCTCGGAGAAAGTTTTTTGCTTCGCCGAAAGGGAAAAAAATATTCGAGTATAGCTGAGATGCGATAAACGAGGACGAGTTGAAAAAGGTCAAAAGGTCATTTCTCAGAATACCTGTTCACGTATAATATTCTACGATATCTAATGTTGCTCTATTTTCATTCGTTTGAAGCTTTCGCTTCTCCCGCAGTCTTTTCAAAGATCGTCAAGACTCTCAGAAGGTTCATTTTCCCCGCAAGCATTCAAGCTTACCAGAAAGCTTTCCGGTACTTCAAAAGAGAATGAATAAATGTCCATGTTTTATTATTCACACAGCACGAGGAACATCTTTCCACAATTCTCTTCAATTTTCAATTCCGCCAAGAGTTCAATCTTTTCGTCGATCCTTCTAAATCCTGCTCGGATCAAATTCATTCCATAATTACCGGGGAGAACTTTGAAAGGATAGCTTTCAGTATTTTTAGGGGGTTAATGAGACTCGACGAAGGGCGAAGAAATCCACCTTCTTGTTTTATTCACATCAGTCTGAATGCGTGGTTCAACGGACAAAGAAACAAGATAACGCAACATCAACAAAATTGGTAACACATTTTTACGAACCTCTTGACTTCTACATCAGTGGGAGTAATATATTTTTTGATGAAAATACACATAATTACTAATCAACAATCAAAATCGCAGTTGTTCCCAGATGCTGAAAGGCAAAAATTCGAGATATTTGATGGCAAGGTTAGTTTACGCTGATTGTAAGTTTTGCGTTATCTCGGTTGCTTAATTAACAGCGCCTGCATCCGGCAAAACCACTGTCGGCAAGCGATAAGTGTGCAACATATGATGTGTTGGCCATTTTTTACGCTTTGCCAAGCAGCCTCAGCTTCGTTACCAATTGTTATTTGTTATTTATTTCTTCAGTGATTGCAAAGCGGGTTCACAGAGAAGTTTCGCATTTTTTTTTTTTCAGCGAAATTTGTGTTCTCTTGCAACAATCTGTTGGTGAGAAGCATTTGATAACAAGTTGATGATCGAAAATAAAGCAGATTAATTACTGCGGCCGATTGTCATTGAAATGGATATACCGACGGAGGATTATTCCTTTTGAATCAACTCTGTCGGCAATAGATCCTTAATAGATCCTGAAGGAAATTAGAATAAAAAAGTTCTCCCGCCGGTACAGACATTTGTGGAAAGTTTGTCATGGAAGATGTGCCTTAATAATATCGCTTGCCACACCTGGATAGATTTCATCTTCCTAATGAATCCAATGACCGTGACCGACGGCAGGGATAATTTTAATTATTACACTTACCGACTTGTTTAATGAGCGCGTAATAATACGAGGTGAGTTGGTAATTGTAGAAAGCTTTAATTTCCCCGTTTCTCCGTGTCGTTGTCGCCTCCGATTGTTACCGTCTGAAAATGTTTTCAGTAAATATGGAAAGACGATCATTTTCCAAATCACAATATAAACAACAATCAAAATGTTCCGAAACAAAATATGAATCTACAGTACGATTTCAAGAATCCAAGGTTAGAAAATTCAAACGAGCGAAAAAATTTTCAGCTGGTTTTCTGTATTTTATTTCTTTTTTTGCTATAAAAGTGACTTGCATCGGAAGAAAAAGGCATTTTGAAAATTTGGTAATCGAAAAAAATGACGAACATCTGTCGCCGTCGTTACACTTAAAACCCTCGCTCTTTAGCAGTGAATAAAAAAATAAATGGTGGCGCGGAGTAACGGCAAACGTCAACATAAAGGAGCTTCTTCCAGCAGCTACGCAAGTTCGAATCCACCCGGCGAAGAACAACCGGAAGTCGTAACTATAACGGCTGCAGCAATAGCAGCGAGAATACTCATTGGAACGATACTGTTTACGCAGGATTCCGCGAGTGAGATGACGAAAGGCAAAAACAAGATCTATATCGGCGAAATGTTTCGTGAAGGTAGATGGAAAGGACCACCTGCCAGAGCTGTTCAACTTGACGGGAATGAAAACATCTGGGTCATGCTGGATCACAGAAGAATGATTGCAGCAGCAATTGCTGCAGAAGACCATCCTAACATGGTTGTGTACATCAAGGTCTACACCGAAAACGACATAATTAATAAAAAGGAAAACCGGACTGCCAGGCAAGAAGCTCTTAAAAAGTTGCGCACTCCGCCTAAAATTGGCAACGAGCTATGGGGTCGGCGTGCTTCTGACGTTACTATTCGTACCACCGATAAGTTCTTTAGAAATAGAGAACAAACGGAGAACAGGATCCGTGATCTTGGTTTCAAAATCCGTCAAGGAAACATCGATTATAACAACAACAATCGAAACAACAACAACAATAATAATAATAATAATAAAAAAAAATAAATAAAAAAATAAAAAAAAAATAAATAAATAAATAAAAAAAAAAAAATAAATAAAAAAAAAATAAAAAAAAAAAAAATAAATAAAAAAAAATGGGGGGGGGGAAGAAAAAAAATACTAACAAAAAGCAACGCTTTTTTTTCCCTGAGTTGACTCGAGGCGCACTAACTTTATTTCATTGTTATCGTCAACATAATTTAAGGATCGTTGTCATTATATATTTTCACGTAATTTGATAGTAAGATTGGCGACTGCGCTGTTTCACGAGAATCTGCAGAGCGAGTATAATGCCGGAACGATGGTCTAACCGAAGTGTAATATTATTACACAACACACAAGTAAAAAAACTCGCAATCAGCGCATTGCGATTTGCATGGGAATCGAGTAACTGCGATAATAAGGCTGGATATTTTCCCTCGTATGGTACGCGTTATATAGAAGATCCGGGGAAGATGTTGGGAACTGGTAACTGATACTGGGAAACGGGAAGGTTCTTCATTGATTTACTTTTCTCAAGATTTTTTGTCACCTGGGACGGCAGGAAGGCCAGTTAATGGAAGTTCGTCAATTGAATATCGGAATATGTTTTTTCACGTTTCGTCTTCGGCATATGCCTTCAAGCCGTGACTTTGCACGCGTAGTCGAGGCGAAGATGAATCC
This sequence comes from Neodiprion fabricii, assembly GCF_021155785.1. Classification (NCBI taxonomy): domain Eukaryota; kingdom Metazoa; phylum Arthropoda; class Insecta; order Hymenoptera; family Diprionidae; genus Neodiprion; species Neodiprion fabricii. Next base: position 6,528,781 of record NC_060239.1, read on the forward strand.
ACCGAATTCACTGATGGAATGGATAATATAATATGATCAGCGTGACTCGCGACTAATTGAAAAAAATTACTTGAATTAGAAGCTCGCGGACGAGAAGAAGAGATAAAACGTTTTTCTCCAACTCCCTGCAATTATCCATAAATCTTCCGGAACCGTAATTACCTCGCGACGACTGATTAACGCTTACAAAGTAATTAGGGATAGGAATTTCGTACAATTATTCGTGAATAAGTTATTACATGCTTTATACCGGGCAAACTTACGGATTAAAAGATTCAGCATTCCGAAGAAGTTCGAGGGAACGAGCAGTTGAAGATTGCGAGCTCTCGAAATCAGGCCAATTGGCGGAGATGAGCTTTGACTCGAAACTCCTAAGACTTGGCCGTCACTGTGACTCAGGAAAAGTGCGCGGAGCAGGCTTTATTTTGAAAAATAATAAGTGAAAAATAGACTAGCAGGTAAATTGGCAATCGTTGGATTACGGATTTGTGATAAATCGATTACGAGGTAGGAATTCAAATGTTTCAGGAGCCGTTAGCCTCGCTACCTTCCCTCGTTTGCAAAAGCGCTTTAGCATGGAGCTTTGGCGGGGCTTTGAAGATGATGCGACGTTGGTATTAAGGCGTTCCGGCCGATGTGCCCGGATAGAAAATCAGTCGAGCGAATACAAGTGACGAATGATGATCGATTCGGAGAGATCTCGTCGTCACGAGCCGTCGAGCAGAGGCAAAGGACTAAACCGAATGCCGAGGTTAAAAGGAAAGAGTTTTCCCTATATCCCAACGTTTTCCCCAGCTTCGGAGGCAGGATCGCGTCGCGTCCTGCAGTGTTCCTGAATCACCGGTGCGCGTGAATAAAAAAATCAGCAACGTTCTTGAGAAGCTGGAAAAGCGAAGTTCGAAATTGAATTAAACCTCCGTTATTTTCACCCTCGATAACTGTTGTTTCAAATTTTAAAAACCGAAGCAAATCATCCTCCCTTCGATACACCGAAAGGAGTCGTGAATCGTGCATGACACTTCACTGCGGGTATACAACGCGAGCCTCGAGGTAGGGAATCGGGAATTGCCGAGGAAAAGAGGATACGGGAGTGAATAAAAGAGATGTGGGTCAGTTTGCTCGTTTGGGAAAGGAAAACATTTGTTTTACTTCGGAAGCCTCGTTAGGTGGCTCCTGCACATTTCAAACTCTAGCTATGAGCTGGCTCTACGTATACGTATACCTATTTCAACGCGAAAAAGAACTCACTCGTTCCACCTCGAGACGTTTCACCTGAGAACGTATGTATGTACAGGTATAACATGCACGTACAGCTGGCTTGAAATCCACGCAGCACTCGACCAACACCAAGACCACTTGACCCCCTAGTTTCTCGCATAGAATAAGGGGAACACGGCGTGAAAGAGAAGGAACTTTCTTCAAGAAATTCCCCTGCATCCTCAAAGCGTACTGAAAACTACCCGAGTTTCCGGCCAAAGGATGTGCGAACAAATGTGCATCACACCTCCCTTACGCCTTCGTGATTATCATTCCAGATTTTGAAAAGCGAAGAAACGCGTTACCGCGAGATAATAACGAAGGCTTTAAGAGAATTCGGGTATTTTTTTTCAACTGCGTTTTATACACGGATTGAAAAATATTCGGATTCCAAAAAGTGCTGTCCGTATATTCACTGAAACAGTTATAAAACCTACGTTAAACTTTTTTTCCATGCACCTTCGTTTGGAATCTGGCGATGCAATGTCAAGCAGCAGTGTTCGATTCTTCTCTCTGTCCACGGTGTGTCATATGTAAATCCCCGATCCAATTGTTAGATCAAAATGCAATTCGGTTCAAACTCTGAACCTGCACGGGTACCAGCAGAGATTGCAGCACCGAACGCTGCTCTGCAACCAATTTACCCTCGTTTTTTCCCCGACTCTCTGTATTTTTACCAAGCGTCAACTTTACATGTCTCATTTATGTCTTAGATTAATAAATAAATCATCGTACTGTTTGCAAGAAGATAATCGAGAAAAAAAATAAAATGAAAAAAAATAGAGAATCGCTGAATTCTCTACTGTGAAGAGAAAAAGAAATTCTGACTGCAATTGTGTGGAAAATGGAATGCAATTCGAATTCGATTCTAATTTCTTGGCAGATTTTTTTCAACACTGATCGAATCTCGCAATTGCAACTGCACTTGTGCATGTGCAGCAGCCTCGTTTCATTTTACGACTTTTAGCGTTACACGGTCAGATGATACGCGATGGGATGTTCGTATGTAGCCATAACCCGGCTCTGCAGGGTCGCGCAACATCGATAAGGCGTTACAATAACGGTCAGGCTAATCTTTGTGGGAGTCGTTGTGGGCCAATGGACTCGTAGATACCTGCGGCAACGAATCAGTACCAAAGTTCAAAATGGAAAATCACACTTTCCATCGCCGAGTCTAAATGCAGTCGCACAAAAATGCGTCAGACATTTTCTAATTGCTAGGCGTGTCAAGTTTTTTGGGAAACGAAGCGGATATAAGTAAAAAAAAGAAAGGTTTGTTTTTTTTGCGGTAAGCGATAGAGAGAGAAATAGTGGAAAAATTGATCGCAGTAAATTTTAGAAAGAAAGTTCAGTTATCAATTACAACTTCCAAAAGATTGAATTATTGTTTCCGTTTGCTCCATCTTTTTTGGTTAATCTCGATTTGCAGAGATTTAATTATGAAGAAAATATCTATTTCATAATTCTTCATAACAAATGATAGGTTTTTGGTATTTTCTAATGTATTATTATTACAAGCTTTCAATTCAACGATGTAGAAATTTATTGTAAACAAATTCGAAGCCGTGTGCGTGTGTTGGTGTCTGTGGGTTGCATAGTTTTCTCTCTTGTGTTGAGCAGTGCAGAGTTTGCTTTGACTTTCGCTTGCGGATTTGCAGGGACGTGGCGATGATGGCGTAAGTGGTGGCGGTCTAGCCGAGTGTTGGCTTTTTACATTGGCTTGGGTAAGAGGGCGAGTTCATCGGTGTTCTGATAGTGAAGAAGGTTCTTTCGGAGCGGAGATTTGCATAAGCTTTAAAGCCCGTAAGCTGATCAGAACCACGCTTTTCTGTTAATTCTAGGTAAGCTCTGAATTAAAGCTTGCACGGAGCCAAGCCGAAGCTTAAAACGATAACGCCACCCATAGATATACGTCATTGTTGCCTTACATGCAACTTTCGAAAAACACGCGAATCACTTGTCGATGTATTCGGGTTGCAGCCTCAGATTTTTATTCTTCTCTATTTTACCGCTTTTCCCCAAGCGGCAGTATCAATCTTTCAAAGTGGAGAAAATAAGAAGAATCTTGGACGTAGATTGACAAAATTCGAATTCATGGGCTTGCGGGGAATCTGCTGAACAATAAAATCCGACGAGTTTGTTTTGTAAGCTACTCCGAATACAACCGCAATAATTCATCACGGTGGAAAAGCAGTCTGTACACAGATATAGATATACGTATATATATATATATACGTGTACGTGATATAGCTGCACATCTGTCGCCATCTGAAAATAATGTGGCAATTGGTTGAAAACAAAAGAACAATGATTGACGAGACGCGTAATGGCCTACCGGCCGATCAGAGGGGCTGAGTTTTATCGGTTATGGACCCCATCTGAAGTTTATAACGTCATATCGGATCCCAAGCATCGCCTGGTAGATGTTCACCAAAATATTTCCTCTCCCGTTTTTTTTTTTTATTTCCAGGGGAAATCGCGGGGCTTCGAATTCACGTCGTTACGAGTTCGTAACTGGGAGAAAAAAAATAAAAATAAAAAAAATCACGAAAGAGCTTGAAGAGAGCACAAACAAAAAACAAAAGTAGCGTGTAATAAAACGGAAAAATTTGATAATAAAAGCTGCGAAAGAACTTTCCGTCATGAAAATGAGGGTGGTACGTCATTTCACTGCTAAATCACTGCGAGGATATAACCGTCGTAGTTTCTGACGTGCATGCTCAGCGGCAGTTTCGTAAGGACAAAGTTGATACGCGCGTCAGTTATATTAATAAAACAGGGTAAAAAAGCTCGTGAGATTTTTGAGGGAAGCTCGCGATTAATTATCAACTTTTTAATTCCCTGTTAATCCTTCTCGTTCAATTTTATACACGCCCGTCACTGGTCGCAAAGCCTAAGCATCGCTTCGACCGCGTGCAGTAAAGCTTTTTGCTTTTCGTTCAGGGAATTGCAATTATCCCTCGGAGTATGTTTACGCGCAGCTTTCGTATCGGATTTCGGCCCGACTCGTGTCGCGTACAGAAAATGTGTAATTTGCAAGTCGAGTGTTGGTTATATTCTATTTGTGAATAATTGATCACTCGGTTATAATCAGATTGTATCATCTGTCAATCCGCGATTCGTTATTTACTAAATTTCTCTTCAATCATACAAAGTCTGATTGTACGTTTACGATTTCGTTCCTATCGGTGAGTCGCGCTGACAATGATAATCACTCGCTTATCGCGGCACCGCACCAATTTATTTCCCTAATTGGCAACGTCAATCTATACATAGTCATTACATATTCTGGAAATCGAGAATTATTTCACATTTTTATCATTCGCTTGTTTTCGAGTATGTAGTAGCGAAATTTTAAAATATCGAGAAATTAGCAAGTCTTATCTGAATTTGAATTTATTCTTTCAGCGCGACGATGATTCCCAAATCCTGTTTATATTTTGCCTTGTATTCATTTATTTATTTATTTTTTTGTTTAGAAACTATTTCTAACGTAGATTCGAGAAAACGCGTAAAAATAAAAAAACGTGTCAACGGCAGTTAGTATCGAACCTTAAGTTGAGCGACTCGTTCTCTCGTCCTTGTGCAGAGCAAACAGCACACTTACTTATTATTTCAAATTAATTTCCCTGGCAATGCCACGCGCAATGCCGACAAGCTAAATGTACCAAGTTTTCCCGGCCACAATCACACTGAGAAACAATGTTCCTTAACTTTCAACAGAGAGAGAGAGAGAGAGAGAGAGAGAGAGAGAGAGAGAGAGAGGGAGCCCGACTTTGGGGGCAGAAACGAAAGCTCCGCAAGCTCTGCTCCGCGTCTTCTCCCGGTTCTATCGCCAAGCGTGCAACTGGGGCAGAACCAGCAGCCAGTCTGCGGCTGAGAACGATGACAAAAACTGAGAACCAGGTACACGTAATGGGAATAGTTCGGAGTAAACTTGGTACACGAAATTAGACGGTGGAATGTTTAATGCAACGAAAACCAATAAGAATTTCAAACCCACCCTGCTCTCCTTCCTACTGTAAAGTATCGGTTTTTGTTTTCCGACTCGGCGAGTTGGATACTTTGATATAAATATTATAACGAAGTTGCGTGAAAAAAATAGATGAATAAGTTGACAAACAAACGGTGCACAGAGTTAGCAATGTTCGACTTGTTTCTTGCATTTTTGACACGATTTTGGCTGAAAGAACTTTGTAACGAATTGCGAATTCGGCCGTTATTGGATCCGGAATATCTTTTTACCTTTCGATTCCTTTTTCTTCTTAGGCGCGCACGGATCACCAGACAATTTTCGAATCTCGTTTTTATCACCAAACGAAATATCTGCGTTGCAGCCAGCCATGCAACACGGAATTAGCACTTCTTCTCCCCTTCTAAATCTCCGCCCCCTATTTCCTGGGATATTCGTTCACGGAAGCGTAATAATTGACTTGAGAAAGTTTTCTCCACAGCACTTTCGAAGTTGAAAGTTAATAATCGAGTCTCGGTGGAAAAAATACTCGGTAGAAATTAGGAAAGACGTGTAAAATTCATATTTCACGTATTTCGAGTTTTAACATCACGGATCCGTTCGCATGTTCGCAAAAAGCGATCGTGAGGAGAAATAATCGATTATACTCGATCAATCGGGGAAAAAATAATCAATTTAATCGAAAATCGATTATTTTTGGTCATTCTTAATTGCTGGGGTGATAATCGCAGGGATTTTTCATCATCACCGCATCGTCATGCACGTTGTTACATAATCTGGGTCAACGGCGGTACAACGATCATGGAGATAGAGGAGAGATGCGAGCTCGCGCCTTGGGGAATTGTTCCCGTGGGAGGCAGGCGCGATTAACCTGCGCCATGGGCCGTTGGGTTCGATTGGATACGCGGTGTTGGGGCGACCTTTTTTACCCCGAGCGGAAACACGGAGACACACCTGAACGGGGAAACGGCAGCACGGCCTGTTTAATACCGTTTAATTCTCTTTCCCTGGACCGTTTTATATCCTCCCGCCGGATGTCTCCCTAAGGGGCGGAAAGTCGGACGACGAAACCGTTCGATATATCCGTTTATACCCCTATTTCGCGCTTTAAACATTTTAAAGGTTGATTTTCGCTTGTTTCTCGGTTATTTGGAGGACGCGATTTTTTTCCGCTTGGTATGAGAAAAAAGTTTCATCGGAGGATCCTTTTATCGGTGAACCGAGAAAAATTTTCATCCAAAGTTAACAGCCGCGTGACTTGAAGAAATCGCTCCTTGCTTTCGCAATGCGGTGTAAATTCTTGTAATTTCATCCAATAGGAAGGAGTCTTCTTGACATTACTAAAAAGAAATTTCACAAAAACATGAAATAATTTAACGAAATCAGTAAAACTCTGATAAGTTGAAAGACAACATTTTATATTTATTATATGGTGTAAGTACAACGGGCAGTTTCTCTTCAAGTAAATTGAATATTTTTCAAGCCTGATGAGACTAAATTATTTCGTAAAATGAAAATTAAAACGTCGTGGTTGAAACGAATTTCGATGGTAACGAGTAGCGCGGTTTAACGGAACGAGCGTCGGGCTAATGGACCATTGTGGTTAATCCAACGACGAAATCCGATTGGATCTGAGTTTGGTGAACCTGTGACCATAATCGAGGTCCGCCGTAAAGTATTTCGCATCAGGTTGCATGTAACGCGAAAGGGAACACAATGGCTTTCGCGGCATGGCGAGCCGGCCCCCGTACATTAAGCTCCTGTAAGCTAATGAAAACTAATGTCTCGCGGAAGAGCGCGTTCGATCAAACACATCCTGAGGGAACCTTGTTCCTGCGCAGCGCAGTGTGCATGGGCTGGGATTCCTGGCCCGTGAAAAGTTGAAATTTCTCACTCTTCTCGCCCTCTAACGATCCGTGAAAAAACCACGCGATATGCTCGCCCGTCAACTTCACTCTGATTTTCATGAAAATTCATCAGCCGAATCACACAGGCACATATACGTAGGTGTCTTGGGGTGATTAAAAAAAAAAAAAACATTTTTCTCTCCTGACTCTTACCACTTCAAACGTTGGTGCTTCATTGAAAAAAGTTCACTTCAAAATATGAGATCTCTGCTTCAAGTTTGATAAGTGGCTGTTTTTAATTATTATTTCACATTTATTCATTTTGAGAAAATTTCACTTTTTGTTGAAAGTTGAAATACTATCAAGCTGTTCAGAGTTTTTTTAATTCGTACCTAGATCTTTGAAGCTGATTCTTCAAGCTTTCCAAATCTCCGTAACAAAGCATGGATATCAGAGTTAGACGGCTCGTCTTCTGCAAGGATCTTTTTTCCAACAAACAAACATTTGAGGGGATAAGAATGAAAAAACAAATTTTTTTTTTAACCACCGTCAGCTACGTATATACAATATTTATTAGAGTATAATGAATTATTTTCGTGTGGTAGAGAAAAATCATGATATATATAATTCCTAAAGTCAAAGTTGAATATATTTTTGTTAAATTTGTCGTCATCTTTCCTCCTTACCACTTTGTTATTATTCATATGTCGTTGATTGAAAAGTTTTTTTTACGTAGGTACAGATTCGAAATGGCGTGATTTAATAACAAAGTAAAAACGCGTTGTTTGCACTCGGTGCATTTTTAAACATCACCATTCCGTTGATTAAAAGTAATACAATATTATCCAGTTCTATTGTATCGCGAGGAGTTAATAAATACAGCTAATTGCAAACTTGGCGTCTTTGTGAACCAGGCCGCAGGCTGCACAGTTGCATGTTTATAATAAAATTTAATTAAAAGTTAGGGTTTATTGTACCGTCTCTGCGGCACATCCGTTTTCCGTTATGACTTGTGATGATAAATGATAGAAATCTCGTTAACACTTGACCTCGGCAAAGGATCGTAGACACAGTTTGCTGAACTATAGATATGCTATAGATGATATAATTAATTGCTATCCCAAAGTCAAAGCAAACGAAATATTCCCACGGGATATATAAATTTCAGCTGAATTCTACCTGTCTACGTTTTAGCGACTAAACTGGGTCAGGCAATTTGACAATTAGACAATTTGTTCATCAATGTGGACGTTATTTATTTATTGGAAAGTCAAATTTTCACGCGCTTGATTCAGATACACTTGTTTTATTAATTTTCAAAAATCTCGCTTTCGTAACTCGATAAAGCTCCAGCTAGAAACCCTGTATTTATTTTGGTATAGGAACTATTTTCTTACCCATTAATATCGTGATCGCGTATAATCGATTCGGAGTTGGTGATTCCGTTAAGTAACGATGACGACGATAAGTTTAAAATAAATAAATAAATAAATAAAAAGTACAAGCCAAGGGAAAGGACAGAAGTAAAATAAAATTTGATCGGTGATAACTGCACGAGTAACTGCAGAATGCGTTTGAACCGAACAGAGCTGGTCCGTAAACGAGATCGAGAGAAGCACGGTGAAAGCAGACAGTTGACACAAAAGCTGCGACTAACGAAGCGAGAACTGGCGAGATAAAACTGAAGGTAACATTTGCCTGACACACAAGCGGAGAATCGGGCTGATAAATTGAAAGAGAATCAAGCAGCGCCGGTATATTTGCAGTATGGATATTATATGTGGAATATGGGAATTGCACAGCGGCGATGAGATTTCGGTGAAATTATACCGCTGAATATGGAAGTTGAGATTTTCCGTAACAAGTTTCTCTTCGAAAGAATAACTTTGCACTTAGTGCAATTGCAGAAGCGAGTTTGCATTTATACATCCCGCTGCAGGGGGTAAAATGATGAGGTGAATTCGTTACATCTGGTTCGTTTCAAAGTTTGGCGCATCGGGCTGTGGGAAGTTTTCGATTAATTAAGGTGGAAGATGAACTAGCGTTTATAATTGCTGAAATCCAGGTAAGGGAACTTTCCAGCGAGCTAACAACAAACTTCGAAATCGAGCCACCGGCAAAGATGCGTTCCATCTATAATAGCGTGTATGAACAAGCTCTACGAGCACGGGGCGGCAAAACTACCCTCACCACATCATAGCTCCAATAATTTCTGTCTAAACTCCGGAGCGAAACCGTCCCCCTCCCCCTTCGTCACGTCCCTCCCAAAGGATTCCGTATTGGTCCAGCGGTCGGTCAACTATGTCAAGATAATTAACTTGGGATATATTGTTACACCGATTAAAGCCACGAAGCCGGTTTGAGCTAAGATTAACGCTTCCCGTTCCTCCGTCGAATTTCAGACTAATTGCAGCCATTTCTGCTAAGAAACTTCAGAGGGTTGTCAAGTAATCGGCAAGTAGTTGCGTATGAAAATATAAACTGTTCGGGAGTCTCGGAGTCTGGCCTGAAACCGCGCGAAAAAGCGTTTGAAGTTTCGATGAAGTCGAAAAGTGCGAAAATTATTTCATTCGTTGGGAAATGAACGTAGTGCGCGATTATATTTCGGCGGCGTGACGGGAATAAATCCTGAAATTCAAAGGACGCGGCATCTTCCCTTTAGTTATTATTATTTCAAACTCTTGTAAGTATCGTAGATTTACGTCTTGACTAATGTTTTCACGTTTTCAACGCCTAAACGCACTTTCGCTAAGCTGTTGTTACCTCTTCTCGTATTCCTCGCCTATTATACGGCGAATTCAAAGGGCGAGCTAAAAGTTCGAAACTACAGCCGCGCCCCGCGCCATATTGCCTGACTTTTGGCACACACAAAATTTCCATACAAATCACACCAGTTGTACGATTTGAATGCGGAGCCAACGCGCATAGAGTTACACCGAAGCTTTCGTAAGCTCGGGAGCCGTGAGTGAAAGTGTCTGGCTGTAAAAAGACGCCGCAACGAGTTCTGCGCAAATTTTCATCAAAACTTTTTTCCACGTTTCCGCAAATATACTGGAAATTTTATTCTCAAGTTTCTCATAAAAAAAAAAAAAAAATAAAAATAAAATCAAATAAAATCTCCCATATTCCCTGAGATTTTTCATAAAAGATGCGGAAAGTACGGTGAATCGAATTTCTTTGATAATCGGAGAACAGCTCGTACCATGCAGCGTTGGAAAACGGTATTTCACAAGAATTCGATATTTTTCAAGACAGCTCAGAAATTACAAATCGAGCAAAGAATGCCCGAGGCTTTCAGAAGACATCGACATGTTTCAGATGAATTCTAAGAAACTGGTACAAAAATTCAAGGCTTTCCAGACTTTAGTATCTTCTTGCATCGTGCGGGGTAAACAGAAGTGAAAAGGGAGTAAAAGTAAAAAATGTTCGAAGGAAAGTTCCAGGGTAACGAATGACGCGTTATCGCCGGGTTTCAGCATCGTATCGAAATATATACCAGGCGGATCTTTGATTCTCTATTCGTGCCATCAAGTTTGTTTAGAAACGAGAAACTCTATCGGGTTGAATCGAGAGCGGAGACGCTCGTGCTTTGTATGTACCTATTTGTGTAAGCCTTGATTTCATTGAAACGAAACGATCAGGGATCGGATAAAAGCCGTCCCAGGAATAGAGGATAGTTTGAAACTGTGGATTTCAATTACGGTGTAAACGGTGTAATAAATATCCTGATCTGTTTATTTCAAAGAGCTGCAGAGAAGCAGAGAAGCAGAGGCACGAAGTGGCGGCGAAAAGACGGCTGCACTTCATCTCTCTCGCTACGGGGTTCTCTGCACATTTTTCTCATATTTTATTCCATGCAAGAATCTATTCTGTTCTCTCCGGAGCAATATTCCCTCATGAAAATCACCCTGAGCGTGATTCTCGGAAAATGAAGTAAAATTTCTCAACATTTACGTTATTATTTATATGCGCTCCTCCGCCCGTCGCTCGACGTTCGTTACCATCGTAAATTATCATCATTCCATATCGCCGCGTTGCTTCGTCAACATCTCGGCCGTTTATTCTTACGATAACTTTCATTGTAACGGCGACCGAACTTTATAAGCCACGTAATATAAATAGCCCAAGACGAAAATAAACCGAATAAAAACTCAAAAAAGACAAAATTAACCCAAGAAAAAAGAATGACCCAAATGAAAATAACACCAACAGAAATTAACCCAATGAAAAATAACCCGAGACAGAGTTAATCAAAGACAAAAATAACTCAAGACAAAAGTAACCCAAGACAAAAAATAGTTGAGAAATTAGATGATAGTAAAATTTGCTCAAGTTAAATTAAATTACATTTCGAACGATTTTTTTTTTGGCCTGGGTTGTTCATGTTTGGGTTATTATTTTTGTGTCACACGGTTTTCTAGCACCCCTCGGAATATTCCAGCGTTATTTGTTTAGTCCCGACCAATGCGTATCGTTTATTTAATTCGAAAAGCACATTTCGTCCGGAGCACTTCGCCGTTTAGTGACAATATCTCTTCTTCACCGGCTGGCACAGTGTCCGCGGTTCTTCGGCTAGCTGCCTGGAGCGGTTTGTACCGAGTCGGGATTTAATAAGTGGAAAGTAGAGGCACCTCGTAAAACAACTGCCGACGTCCCGTCGGCCAACCCTGGAGCGAGTAGGACTATACGGGCATCCCCGATTCCAGGGGTTACTGCCGGGGTCCAGAGCCGTGCTTCCCGTTATTGCGTCATCTTAGGATTTATCAGGGCACCTGCAGCGGCGTCGAATGACCGAGAAGACGTTAATTGGACCATTTTTATTTCCTCCGCTTCCTTACACACATCGTACGGATATTCATCCCTCCGCAGCTCCGTCGAGTTGACGGCGAGGTGAGAATTTTTTAACGGTAAAAGAATTTTGGAAATTTTGGAACCGCGAACAGATCCCCGTACAAACCCCTGACGGCACCCTTCTGCAGGCAAGGGATGAAATCGCGTGCGATCACGCGATCCCTTAACTCTTCTACACCCCGTGTGAGATCCTCCATGGTATTTATAAGCGAGCGATAAACCCTATTCCCTTTGTTGTCGTGAGCTCAGCACGCGAGCTGGCCGCAGGAAGTTTAACTTCCGCGTCCCGAATCTGATTCAAAATTTACGAAAATTACCGAATTTTTACAACGCTGTCTGTTTTAACGACGTTGAAATATGCAGGGTCTCTCACAAGACGGAGTTGATATTGTCACGCGAAAAAGCTTCCCTCGCGCTTTTTTTATTCCTACAAACGGTAGAATTAAAACATTTCTATTAATTTTAATCAGTGTCTAATTTCACACCCTCGAAAAAATTTTTTGCGACCGATAAACGACGAGTTATTTGTACAACAGACGGTTGTTGCAGCCCTGTTAAGTTATTCGTGCAAACCGATGCTGGATTAAAACTGTACGTTGACACAATATTCAGAGACAATTTAACTCCTCAATTTATTGGAGTAGAATAATTCAAGGTACCTACGCGGAGGAGTGAAAAACTAACGAAAGTTTTTCCTAAGTCAGCGGAATTTTATCCGTACGAAAATGGAATGAAAAATGATTTATTTTATAAATATGGGGGGGGAATTGAAAATCCCGACGTACTCGTACGATTGTATCGCCGACGTCGTAGATACCAGCTCGAGGACTTTATGGTGTCGTTAAGGCGTCGGCTTGGACAATTTATTCGCCTGACTCCCGGTCATGCCAGCGCAACATTTTATCCAACGTAGAATCCCGCGCCTTTCCACCCCACTCCCCTCCAGCACCAACCCCCGCAAATGTCTTCGGCGAAATTGTTTATCTCTGCAAAGAGCCTCGCTCGACCTCTGTCACTTTATAACGAAGGGCCTCGCCGTGCCGAGGGAGAGAGAAAGAGAGAGAGAGAGAGAAGAAGAGACGCAGTCAAATATGACACTTCGAATCCGTTAGACAGAAGCCCTGAGATTTTTGGGTCTGTACTTATCCCAGTAATTATAATGTTTACGGAGTTAATTGGAAACTCCTCGAGTGAAAGTTTCATCTTCGAATTCATCGAGGCTTGTGTAGCAGTCAAGCTTTCAACCTTCTCTCCGAGAGTATCGATAATTACGGATTACGTAGAGAGATTAAATTTGAATATCATAAACTCAATGATTTTATTCCGTGAGAAGAAATCTGGGCGAAGCGAGGTTTTGAGATTATTGCATGTTTAAAAAAAATTTTATTTTACAAGTACCGAACCGGGCGCAGGAGTTTAAGATACTAAATAATGCTCGAAAAACTTGAGGCTCCGATCCGTTGTTCCTATCGTTGGTGAATAATTGAAAGGAATCAATTTGTCGGATAGGAAAAAGGTGTTCGAATTCCGTTTCCGACGGTGCAATCCATGACCTTAATTCCTAATTTTTATTGATACGGCTCTAGCCGTCCGCTTTGAACTCCCTGCAGTGGATCCGGAAGTGAAAAAAGCGAGTAGACACGTATTGCAGGTATCATGGCAGAGAGGAGTTTACGAGACACGGTGGAATCGTAAAGTCGCGTGTACATCGAGGGTGCTCTTAAAACAAGGATCCGGTTTCACGTCCCGAGGAATATAACCGCACGGAGACGAAGAGAAACTAGGAAAGGCGAGGAGGAGAGTCTTCGCGTATTTCGAATCGCGTTATCCGTTCTATCGGTCGTGCTATTTTCCCCTCCCGAGCAGGTGTTTCATCATGGTACAAATCTCTGCACGATATCCTGCACCGACCTTTGCAATAAAGGATCCGAGGTGGGTTGGAAGGTGCGCCTTGACGTCAGTTTCGATGCGAAAACCCTGCGGTTTGCGGCCCCTTTGAGTCAGCCTCGAACCCCGAGACTTCGCGTCCCGTGGGACTATCCTTAACTTATCTAACAACCACTGGAAACCGATGCAGCGTTTTACGCTTCCGGGGTTTTCGATTTCCGCCACTTTCCGAATTAATCAATTTCAGACCAACCGAATTAGCCCGCGATCCCGAGGGTGTAGGAATTTCGGTAGGGGTAAAGAAAATAGAATTGCTGATTAATAGAAGGATCGGAGTGTCGAATTTTCATAGACGCGAATATCTTGTTCGTAGAATTTAAAAATATGGAAAGGTCAACGACGAAAAATTGAACACTCGGTAAATGGAAATGTGGAAAGACAAAATGCACAAACGTCGAAACACGGTATAGCAAAATCGAGAATCTGTATACGATTTTATATTATCGAAAGGAATTCTGTCGATTCTACAGTTTAGCATTCTATGTTTCTGACCTTTCTAATCTTTTATGGTTTTCCCTTTTTTTTTTAAATTCCCTACTTTGGCCCTCAGATTTTTCGATCTTTCTACATTTCTACCCCCACCCGTCTATTTTCTCTCTGACTAATATCGACTTTCGATAATTTTTACGCTTGCGAACTCGAAGCGTGAAAAAAGAGTCATTTTTTTGTGTAAAGAAGAAAAAAAGAAAAAATTGTCTCTCAACACCGTTCATTTGGTAAATTGAAACGTGAAAAAATGCGAAATCCTCTATTCCAGTTTTGCGAAATGTCAATTCTCGAGTATTTGCAGGTATGCTCGAAACGACAGCTTCCCTCAGATTTTTCTAGCCGAAATATAAAGCCGCGCTGATAAAATTAATTTGCAGAAAATACCCGGAGCGTGAGCTGCAGTTCTTTCGAGGGATTTTGCTTCGCTTCCTTTTACGTGAATCCGCAGAGCGAGGGATCAAGACCCGGGGCAATTGTTCAGGCTCTCTTGCTGTTTTTTTTTCCTTCCTTTTCGCGACACGAATAGGTCCGGTACGGCGAAGCGAAAAATCTCGCGATCTACAGAGATACGTCGGCATTGAAGTACGCGACAAAATCTTACCCACGTATATATTCCCGTAGCCGGATTACGCGATACGTGTTTCTGCATGTGCGAATCCCTCCACGGGAATTGCAACACTCGAAAATCCAACCTGCAGAGTTGAGAGGTCGGGGTATTTTTTTCCGGATAAATTTTTTTATGCCTGGATCAAGGTTCGCTTGTTATTTTCTATTCTACAATTCCTCGTATTATTTTTCATATCATTTGTTCTCTCTTTTTTTTTTTTATTTTGGCTTCGATATCGACACGACCTAAAATTGCGGTCGCGATTTTACGATCCGTTCGTCGTAACTTGTTGTCAAATCGGTTTTTAAAAATTTCTCTGTCGCGTACGATGCGAGGTACGTATAAACTTTTGCCTGAAATGGTATTTTTTTGTGCTTTTTTTAGTTTTCTTTTTTTTTTTACGGAGCCATTTCCGTTTTAATAGGATGTGATACACAGTGAAACCCCTGTAAAATATGAAAGACACGTTACGTACGAAGTGGGTGTTGAAATTTTTAATCCATTTGTTAAGAGGAAAGTTTTCTCGTCATGTCTGCGACATTTCACCACTCGTTATTTTTGCCTGACATTACGTTTATTCAAAGTTTCTACGTACTCGGGTAAATAAAAGCCCGTAGCACGAGTTCGAATAAATTTCAGTGATCGAGAAATTTCTCGCTGTTGGAAATTCGCTCGGGAAGGTTCTATTTTAATGCTTCAAGTATACGTATACCTACAACCTACCGGTAGCTCCTGGCTCGCCGGGCGCAGACAACTTTTCCACGCGTGTAAAGTTCCGCGTATCTTGAAATACACGGAATTGATAAAAGTATTTTATACGTATATATGCGACTCGCGCGTGCTTCGGATGCCAATTCAAATCTAAGAAAGCTCCTCGCTCGCATCCCTCCCGAATGCATTTCTCGCCGTACGGAGGCGAAAGGATTTAACGTTTTATCCTGCATATTTGAATTCACAGGGAGATCGTATTTTACCAATTTCTCCAAAGATACTACTCGACACGCTTACAACAGTTTGATAATTCTGCACTGGCTCAATTCGCATAGATATTACGTCTACAGCTTTATGTAAAAATTGCAAATTCACGTTGCGCGGTTTTCAAAAAATTTTACCGATCATTCGCAGGTAAGTAACATCGAATATAAATAATGAAACAGTCCGCCGTGCCTTGCGGACAGAGGAATTTGTCTTCCTATTGTTGTCCACAAAGCCACGATGCTGTCCAAAGTGGGAGTGGTAAATTATTTTGATGTATACCCATAAAGTAAGGGGTAGAGTTGGTTAATATTATCACGATGCAGTTTTCTCCATAAATTATGCGATTTTTCATCCTGAAATTTACTTGTTAAAGCGTCAAGAATCTTGTTAGTCATTCTAAGAAAAGGTGGGAAACATCAGTGAACAAAACACAGTGACGTGCGCGTTAAGATTTAAAAATGTTCCACCTTAGCTTCGGTAATTAAGATAATTACGAGCTTGTTATCCACAGCAGAGAAGTTTAGGGTTGGATTTTTTTTTTCTCACGAATTTGCGAAAGTGGCCAAGTGAGCGCTAATCAAATGGAAAAGGCAATCGTGACGAAGAAACGTCAGGAAATGTCGGAACGGTCAATTGATCGGGAGCGGTGATTGAAGTCAATTAGCGAGTCTTGTCGAATGAAATTAAACGAGGTGAAATCGACCCGCGGATCGTGAATAAAGCTGTCGAAACGAATGGAAATGGAAAACGGAAAGGTTTTCTCCACTCGTTTATCACGGGTGAATGCCACCCATCACCGGCTGGTTTATGCCCGAACACCGATGATAGTAATCCCAGTTTTTTGGTGCGAACCCATCGCGTTCCTCTTTTCCAAGAAACGGGTTTCCCTCTCGTTCTCAGACGCTCAAAGGTAGCCAAAGAAACTCTCTCGACGGCTCTTCGCGATCCCAGGCATAACTCAAGCTTTTCCCTTTGCCGTTCCTTCTTCTCTGCAGCCGCGGAAAGTAGCGGGTGGAATTGAAAATAGTTATGGATGGCATGTATGTGAATTTCACAGGAAATCCTTGAAACGAGTCGAAGACATTGGTTGGGTTAATTGACGATTCGTATTTCAATCATTGTCACTGGTCGTTGTTAAGAGACTCGTGCTTGGGTCGAAACGATTAAATTAACTTCGATTCCTTTTTGAGATCTGTGGCTTTGTTATAATTCTTCCTCTTCGTCGGTTACTTGGCTGGTTTCAACGATTAAAAAAAAAAAGAAAAGAAAACAAATCGACAAGATTCAAATAAACAAGACGACAAATCTACCCGTTATTTGTTCAACAATAAAAAAA
Source organism: Neodiprion fabricii (assembly GCF_021155785.1). Classification (NCBI taxonomy): domain Eukaryota; kingdom Metazoa; phylum Arthropoda; class Insecta; order Hymenoptera; family Diprionidae; genus Neodiprion; species Neodiprion fabricii. The sequence continues at coordinate 6,546,066 of NC_060239.1, forward strand.
TAGCTGTCGCATGAGTTATAGAACAATATCTGCAAGCGGCTCCAGATTTGCGTAGTACAAGTGTAACAGTTGGACAGGTGAATGCACCATACACATAGGTACATAAGCAATTTGTCAACGCGATAGAGTTCCATTCTGAATGCTCCAGTTTAAATTGTATTGTTTTGGAGGTGGTGGGCTGTGGCAACAGCCGGCGACTGACCATTTTCAAGCTGTTACATTACGAACGATACAGCTGCAGCGGTGCAGACTACCCGAGTTCACGTAATAATTGAATCCCGTTTCCTGGTTTACGAGAAAACTTGATATCCCGACGATGAAGTTGATCGAAGGTGCGCGATACGCGAAATTAAAATGACCGTTCGATACGTGAACGAGGATCGACGACGGCGATCGTTATCTAGAAGGGGGTGAAATATTTTCGGTGAAAATTATTTGACCGAGTAACAAAACCGGTGGTAAATCTCGTTTGCGGGTTTATTAACGAGGGTGGATGTTACTCGTGGCGATGAATCTCGTCAATTGAATTGAGTGTATTGATTTGTATATTCTGGTGAAAAAGATGTCCACCTTCAACTTGTTGAATGGTTGTAAAAAAAAAAAAAAACATAGAAACAAATCGGATTCATTCGGCTGACCGAATTCTTCACCGAAAATCCGTCATATACGTCGAGCTTCGGCTCAAACTCGGTCAAGATCTGGACCCACACTTTGAAAGATTAGAACCACCGTAGAGGTCTTGAATTTCCGCTTCACACTCAAAGGGCTGCTAAGCCCCGAGGAGACAGAATTCGGGAAACCCTAAGAGGGATGAAAATGAAGCTAAGCACCGGATAACCGACTTCAAGAAACGCGTGCTCGAGTGTTGATTTATTCCCTTCTCCTCATCCGGGCTCAAATCTTCAACGTTTAAAACGGACGCGCCCCTCGAATGATCTTGAATAATGTAAGAGGCCCTCTTGACTCCTTACCGCGGATCACGGTCAATTGGTCTCGACGAATGCCAAGTCGTTGATGGAATTGTTACCGTTGGACTGCCTGCCCTTGACGAGGTGTTAAGGCGTCAATTGAACCTGTTTAACTTGAACATGCGAAACATGCGTGGCCCTGACGTAAGCCGTCAAATTACAACGAGTGATCGTAGAACCAACGATCACCCGCGCGTGAAAATCGATTACGCGGTTTTTGTATCACTTTGTTCAATCGAAGGACTTTAGTTTCATGTTTATCTTGGAAAGGCTGTAAAAATCCTGTACGGAGTAGTGAATAATTTCTTAAGACAATGAAAGATGATATAACTTAATCTTGTAGAATATTTTCACTCGATATTGTAGATTTTTTTTTTCACACGTAGACGACATGAGATGTTAATTGTAATCGTTGCGATCGTTGTAATCGAACACGGAAAGCAACACTCCGCAATTGGAAAAAATTATTCACTGTTCCAGGGAAGTAACAACAAGCAATCGCGTTTGAATTCTATTAGCCTCGTTTCATGAGAGATAAAAAAGTGAACGATACAATCGTCAATTTGAATCAAAGAAGTTGGCGCGCTTGTCTGATAATCGTACAAAGTTGCAGAACCGTAACGATATTTCGACAAATGATTTGTATCGCTGATTTTCGTCCTTCTCTCAATCGAAACGTTGCGTCTGCCAACTTTGGCGCCTGTATAAGTATATAAATAACATTTGTAACTCCGTCAGAAATACCCCTTTGAGAATTCCCAGGTGGTCCGAAACGATCCTTTCCAAACTGGCCCGGTTTTCCACGGTTTGGACACGGTTTCGACGTCGTCACCACCGGGAATACAAAACCCGATACCAAAGTGTCCGGCAGCCTTGAGGATCTTTCGAATCCCAGGAGAAAATCCTGCAGGTTTCGCGGCTGACCTTCGTCCTAGTTGCGTTAGCGGATGAAAGGGCGGGTGATGCAGAGCAGCCGGATTCCCGAAAGTTCCCGCGTGCGTTGCAGGCAAAAGCGGGGAAAGACGGGCGGACGGATCATGGACGGGAGCTCATTTTGCTCCCTCAAGACTTGTATAAATTCAGTTGTCAGTCGTACTAACCCACGGCGAGTTCTTACCCCCGGTATCTCGCCGCTCGTCTATTTCCACCCCCTCCACGGGGTGAGCTTGCAAGCGGCGGAGTGTCGACGAGGAGAAGCGAAAGCTCCCGAGGGGCGAGCGCCGGGCGCTCACCGCGCAAGCTCTGGAGCATAACTCCCGGCTTTCGAGGTGGAGATTCTGCGTTTTGTCGACAGGTTACGCCGGACCGCGGCAGCGAAAGCCTCGCGGAGAAAAACCGCGACCTCCGAAACTAAGTCCATGTGCGCGATACGTGGTCGCGAATACGAAAATCCCGGTCTACGTTTAAGCGGAAGTGGGGGAGGAGAAGGGGAAGCGGGGGTCGCGTAAGAGCAAAAACCGACCGTCATTCCCTCGCGGAAATTCCATCCTTAATCACCGAGAATCTCGTCGCCGATACAGCTCTGCCTGCGGAAACCGCGATCATGGGTAAGCAGAAAAAGCTGCCCGAAACAGTTGCTCCGCGGAGTGAAAAAGCGGCTCGTGTTTTCGCCCATCTCGGTGGTGCTTGCGTGCTTTAAGCCGCGTTCGCAGGAGGCGGAGAGGAAAAATGTGGGTCACTTTTGGAGCTGCCGGTCACTCGCTGAGATGTGAGGAATGAGGAAGTAAAAACAACAAAAAACAAAAAAAAAAAAAAACTTGATTCAACCGGAAAACATGATCGAGATTCGAGAATACCTCGGAAAATTCGACGAGCACTTCAACGACCGGAGAATCGAATGTTGCTGCAGGTATTTCGGTGCGAGGGGTAAAGTGAACGTAGGAAGCTGCAATCAAGACTCGTTTAGAGACGCCTTGACCTAGGCCCGCTTATGTGTCACATCTTGTACGACAGAAGCGACGCAAATATATTCCCATGGTTAAAAGGTGCGTGGTTGGTAGAAGATACATATTTATGTACAGAAATAAGGTTGCACCGCGACGTTCTCGTGAATTTAGAATGAGAGAACGTCGGGGATACGATTCTTAAGGCTCGACCGGCGTTATCAGCGCGTTAACACGTGTTCAAATAGACCAAGTTTGGTACGGAGTTACGTAATCGTGGCTTAATAGGTGCTGCGTAGAAAAAACAAAAAGGAGATAAAGAACAGAAACGTCGTCACACCGGGGAAGGCTTAAACGTTGCGAGGGAGGAGGAGGAAAATTTGGAACACTAAGATAATTATCAACCGATATGACGACGCCTGCAAGTGTCGTGATATTTTAACGAGCTCAACTTTGGCGAGCTCTTGGAAGGACAGAGACGGGATACCGATCAGTGTCTTGGGCTGTTGAAATGAGGCAGACGGTCCGCTAGTGAATTCGATGGTTTATTTTCATTCGTATTTCCTTACCCACCGCGAAAGTGAATTAGAAAGTTTCCGAGGAATAATTGCTGCAGAGTTTTGAAAGGAGAATATAAGAATAAGACGAAGAAAAATAAGAGAAAAGGAACGAGTGGTTTATTAATTGAAACCGGTTTCTTCGTTGTTCAAAGTTGTTCTTGTTCTTCCTGTTCTCCTTAACTTCCGCATCTTTTCCTCTTATAATTATACCGCAGCGATTTTTCACAGCGTAATAGAAGAAAACAAAGAAAGAGAGATATTATCGCCGTCGTATCGTCGTCAGGAAAGGAGGCCACGAAGAATAAGAAGAAGAAGAAGAAGAAGAAGAAGAAAACTCCGAGTGTTACAGTGTGCGAAAATAGTGTCATGATTTGTGCGGTTAGAGTTTCGCCGAGTGTGTAAAATATACCGGGTCTCGTTTCATCCGTTGAACGGGTTGCACCTATTCACAGTTGTAACTAGCTCGGAACAAGTTCTTTCTTCCCCGTCACACATTCCATTCGCTTTTTCATTCGTTTATTTCCGCCGAGCGAACACCCCTGAAGATGAACTAACTTTAACAATGCCGGTTCCGATGCATTAACACTGCACGCCAACTAGGTTGGGAAGCAGAGGTCTGTTCTGTCCCGTCGAGTGTGAAGATAGCAGGAAGCGGAGGAAAGACCGTGGTGAAAAAGGACCCGCGAGAAGAGAGGTGGGAGGAAAGTGCAAAACCAGCAAATCCTTCTCCCAGACTACGTCATCAGTTTTAATATTGCAGAATAGAAGCTGCCGCCGCGACGCCGCTCCGAGAGTGACTCTCTTAATAATGAGATGATATTATCACGAGGTAAGAAAAGTGGGTGCGGTATTCGTGTATTATAGGCACTTGCCTATACATATACATATACATATACATACCTTGCACACTGGTAAAAGGTATAACAATTATTAAAACACCTTAATTTGCAAGTGAAACAGTTCAAAATTGAAAAGCAAACTAAAAAAACAAAAAAATACGAAAAACCTACCATGGATGCGTACAACAATTATAATTCTGCAATTCTTATACTTTGATATTCCATTTTGCTGAAATCCACGCATGCAAGTGAAAAAAATTGTTAAAGTAGGTTCGCAGTGTCTTAAGTCGAAATAAAAAAAAACTGTCAATTACTTTTAGTCTCGGCCATTTGAGTGGGGTTCTTCTCGGACGATTAAATACAAAAATTACTATACCTAGAATCATGATAAAGTTTCTAAATGGCAAAACAGTCAGGAAAGTAGAAAAAGCGTTGTGAAAATTCAAGTCAGAAGAACAGCCGAAGGTCGTCAATTGAAGAAAAGCGCGAGGTGGTAACCGTGAATTGACCAAAAAAATTTGTTTCATTCTTTTTTTCCTCCCAATTTCATGTTTAGATTTGATTCGAAATTTTATCGGAATGAAAAACCGTCAGATCTCTGTTTTGGTAACCCGCGAATTGAGAGTCACCGTCGAGTTACCTGCACCGCGTCTCGTACATGCCACGTGCATAATTAAGACAAGCTGTAAAGTGAGTCTAACGAGCTGCTGAGGACTGTGTGTCACGTGGGTGTCTGCTGCATGAACTCTCCATGCTCTAATTCGTCAACTATCACGTTGTGTGTGTGCCTTAAATATTCGTATATAGGTAGGTCTCGATCGCATCAACAATTCGTGTCGTAAAATAAAAGCTCATTTCGTTCAATCGACGAAGCATGTTTTTCATGATATTTGGTAAATTTTAAAAGCAACTCCGCTCGTGTAATCTTGGTAATTTCGTTTCCAACATTTTTTTTTCACGACTTTTCATACCTCACACGAGTTGTAGGTATAATTTACGTGTACCAATTTATACAACGAGAAGTAGCCTTGCCGTGGCGGAAGTCGAACAGCTTCAGCAGGCAGCGTGATGCCGGCGTATCAATCCGTGAAACTAGAACACGAGGCGAAGGGTATTGTGCGGCATCGGAGCAATAGCTTTATTGTTAAATTGACACGTGTCCGAGGTGCAAGTGCGTCGAAGTTTTTGAGGCGGCTGGTGCGGGTGAGTGGCGATAACAAAGCAGATTTTTTTTCACGAGTTGGCAGGGGGTGGAAATTTTTATATCTTTTTCCTCGCATTATTTTCGACCTGCGTCCTTTTTTCTCACTTTTCGTTTTAATTCTTTGCGAACGTTGTTTCGCTTTTTGGTTAATGGATTGTCCCGGAAAATGATTTAATCAGTGGGACAGGGATTGCGGGGGGTGAGGGCCTAACGAAGGAATAATCAATCAATATTTCCATTATAAGGACATTAAAGTGCGAGAGCGTAATTACTGGTTTCGTTGTCCTTGTCGGTACGGTCCTCGTGTTTTTGAACCAAGCTGCACGTTCTATGGTTTGTTGAAAATAATTCAATTCAACCGATCGTAATCAGGGCAATTGGTGATTATTGTACACGGCCCAGACAACGAGAAAATGAGAGGGAGAGAGTAAACGGGGTGATATTCGTGCAGCGTTTCTTTCTTTTACCGCATCTCTTCTCTCGAGAGTTAAAAAAAAAAACGAAAAACGAATTCTGTGACTAAATAATCTCACCCAAGTCTGACTCAAATTTTTATCAAACATTTTTTCACTGTAATTGTATATGATAAAGTAAACAAGCAAAGGACGAACTGCGCGCGGCTTCTTCGTGACGAGGAATATAATTTTGCTAATGCCAAATTCCACGAAAACACTCCTCGTTTCGGGGCCGAGGATTTAAAACGCGAGTTTATGACGTACTTGTGCGAGACTTGTTTGATTTTTTTCTTTACATGCCCGAAAAGCGGGGGAACCATTAAAAACGAGCGTATCGTCAGGGCTTGAAACTTTCGTAAACGGGGCTGGAATTATTTTGTGAAAAAACGTTTAACCCTTGCACAGAGTTAACGGAAGAAATGTTTTGAATAAAGTGTTTTTTTGTTTCTTTTTTTCTCATTCAAACGATATACGTAAAATGGCTTTGAAACGAGAAAATTATGCGGTGAGGAATGCTTTTTTTCTTCAAGGATTTGGATTTTGATACAATTTTTTTTTTTGTAACAATCCTTTCAAAATCTGAAATAATTGCTTCTGCTCGAGGAGGTTTAAAGTCGCAGCTGCAGGGCTCGGAGAAGCTTTCGTGCTTGCATCGACGGCTGCATTAGACCGAGAGACGAGCGACGCGTTACATTATTCAAGCGAAGATGACGTTCGGTTATCGTCGGGTTCCTACACAGCGATTGCCGGAGGGTTGAAATCAGTTTGTTTTATTTGCAGAAGCTGTTTCGACATCGGCAGCAGTACCGAGATGGGAAACGTCGGTTTGACATCTCGTTATACGTGCACACCCGTTATCTCGGCGCGTTCGAAAATGCTCGAGAGAGAGAGAGAGAGAGAGAGAGAATTTGATAGAAGGAATTTTATAACTACGGTGAAATAGGTATAGAATATTTTTATACTTTTTCCGGGTACTGTGAATATATCGCTATGTTGTATTATTGTGCGCGAATGAAAAGAAATCTCCTCGAGGAGAGGCTTCATTAGTGTATTTCTAAGGCATTGCGACTCTTTATCCAATTAAAATACAAGAGTTGAGGGAGGGATGCAACCCTCCGGCAATACTTTTATTCTCATTTAATTATATTTATTATACTTGCCAAGTTTTACGCGTTCGGTTTACACGGCAAAATTCAGAGATGCCTTCTCAGTTGTGGCGCAGGTTAGCATTATTTAACTTTGAAATCAATCTCATTCCGTATTATCTCTAGCAGGAAATGGTTCCGGTTATTCCGCAAATATCGCTGATATTCCGTCTGGAAGTACAAAAAGCTCGTGCAGCCTTTTTTCTTTACCGACTAAAAATCGACCTTCGAATCCCTAATACATCTTCCGCTATTAATTAATTATTTACAGCACGTCCGGTCTGTAAGGCTTTGCAAAAGGAGGTTCAGCAGTTCCAAAGAGGCAATAATTGGAAGAAAATTACGGTTCACTTGTGCTTAAATCGTGCTGAGGCATCGTCACGACATGTCGCAATCATAGTGAGCGGGGAAAAGGAAGTTGATGACTGTTATTGACAGGGGTTGACGATAATCTCGTGAATTTACCGGAAATAGAACGGCGATCAAGCCAGTCTACAGGGATCTAGCATGAATAGATAAATCAAACACTAGCACCCATGGTGGCCATGCGGCATGCAATGTACACGGTTTGTTGTGTCATGGAAAAATCGATATGCCTACTTCAGCGTCTTCTGACAAATGACTGCATGCGAATACGATCGAAACACGGCTGTCAAAGAAAAGTTTACAGGACGTATATTATCTCAGATAAAATACCGAAGTGCTATATTTACGAACATTCGGTGGCTAAGAAAATATACGAAGTCTGATGTCGATACTTCGTTTCAAACCGCTTCAAATTAAGGACGAAAGTTTGGTGATCATAATCAATATCGGAGTATTGTTGTAGAATTAAATATTTAACGCTGCCAAGATTACAGAAAAAAGCGGTCCGGTGAATTTGCGGGGAATATTTTCCTGACTTAAACGAGCCATCGTATATTGAAATCGATTGTTAATAATTTTTAAGCGATTTCAAACGAAGCATCGATATCTGAGTTTCCGTTCAGAATTACAGTATTTTTTGAGTTTTCACCATCAGAAAGATATTCGTAGATTATGAACACATTCCATTAACTTAACGAACTTAACGAATAGTATCGATATTCGTCTCTGTGTCAGATGATTGGACAATTTTTCATATATTTTGTCAAATCCTAGGATATTTCATTCGGCAAGGAAGGTTAAAACGTAGCCGGTTAATAAATAGTTACCGAGGTCTTGTCTCTCAAATGCCCATATTTTTCAACGTAAAAGTTACATAATTAATCAGTTATTCAATAATTCGATAAATATATAGAATGTCAAAAAAGCAGGGAGAGAAAAAAAAACACACACACACAGAGGACAGCAAAGGTGAAAACATGATCCGAAAATTGTGCTACCGTGAAATTGTAACGAATCTCAAGAATGTTTAATTAAAAGTTTTTTTTTTTTACCGTATCATTTCCACATACAAGGGAACATCGGCCAGGTATATAAACCTCCCTGTTCACTAATTTTTCGCCGTACATTTTGTCTCTTTTATTTGTGTAAATTTAATTATGAATCGGAATTCGTAAATATTTTCTGTCCTCGCCCAGGATACGAATAATGCACGTATACTCCGCTCGCTGGTCGTTAAACGGAAATTGTGTAGGGGTTGAATTCCAGAAACAATCCGCCCGCAGGGCGTGCTCAACTCTCGATGTGTTTATACAATATGCATATACGGATATCCTTTTGTAATTTTTACCATTTTTATTTCCAAAGCTTTTTTCGGCACAGCGTATACGGCATACGTGTGTGAAAAATAATTGCCGACAAACTCGCTTCGTCGCTACACAAGCGAACAGTAATTTCGGTAACTGTTTTTGATCCCTGAAATAATTGGGAATAAAATAAAGCCATCGGGAAATGAGACTGACAATTAATGTACGTATCGTGCAACAAACTGTATTAAGTGCGTTCAGTGGTTTGTATTATAAGTAAGTCGATCCTCACGGGCAGCTATTTTCAACGAATTTAAGGTAAACTTGTTTGCTTCCCCGCAAGCTTGTTTTTCTAACATCCTTATTCATTTTCAATACCGTTGTTTTCCCTGCTGTTTGAAATATTTATCCGCTGAATCGGCGGTGTTGAAAATGTTAAACCATGTCGACTCGACTCATATCTCGCGGCGTTTCGAAGGAGCTTGCAAGAAGTTGGGGGAGAGCAGGGATCAAGTTAGGGATGTTTTTTTTGGGGGGTTGGAAAGCTCGTCCGCGCGAATCTAGAGAGCTGTAACGGGTGTGGGTGTAATTTCGGTGCAAGCTCGCACTAATTAGAGCATAAAACATGAAAGACGGCGATGCTACTTTGCAAATGAGGTGAGTGTAGAGCAGAGGTTGAAAGCTTGGAGCTTGCAGCGCGTGGGCAGACAGGTTACACCTCCCACAGTCTGTTTACCCGTGTTTGTGCGGGGGTCGTAACGCGAGTTTCATCCCTCGTCTAGAGCAGCAACGGAAACACATCTTGTTCCTTTTTTACCGCATTACTTCCGGTTCACATAATCCGTGCTCGGGCAAGCGACACCTCGATGCAGTGCTTGCGCCACCGCGCAAATATACACCCACCTCATTCCCCGTATGAATCCGCTCATTCTCCATTTGGGTCAGAATTTGTTCGCGTATCGTGTCAACTTCAGCTTCGCATCGAATTATGAGTTTTTTGGTTACCGTTCACGTTGTACTTTCCGTCCTCGTTTTCTTAAGCCAATCAGTGTACAAGTTCCTTATTTACTTCCACCAATCAATATCAGTTCTGTGCGATTAATCGATTGATCGTTTCTTGAGCTTTTCAATTAATCGAGTGATCGACGATTTGGATCAATCGTTTTTCCGATTAATCGATAAATCGATGGTTTCGATTCAGGTACCGATTTACCTGCAGAACTATTGAGGCAGCTTCGATTAATCGATTAATCGAAAATACAATAATTCGAAGCTGTCGGTTAGTTGGTTAATTGGAAGAACGATCAACCGTAATCGTAGATTAATAGATTAATCGCACTGCACTAATCGACGTCTAATTTCTCAGCCAGCGTCTCCTACACATCACTTTTTAAAATCTATCCACCATAAATCGAGATATGCTAAATTTCATACCATTTTATTTCAGTATTTTGCTGATCAATTATTTACAAGTATACATTTAACCTTGGTACCTTGGTTAACGAATTGATTTTACGATGGAAAAAAGATAATTTTTCACTTCGATACATACTCGTATAGTATCTGTTGATAGGTTACGTCTTTAGACCGAAGTTTTTCTTTCTAACCAACTAAATTTATACGAGAAGAAAATATTCTTTTGAATATTATATCACCAACGAAGTTGAGACGAGACGACGTATGTTATACTATAAGGTATTCGGAAAAGGTGAATAAATAGGGTGAAATAAATCTCTGATATACGAACGACAGGAATGATAATATGGAGAGATTGGGGAGTTGGGGGATATGTCGGAGACTATCGTAGCATTCTGAAGAGCCGGGAGCCGCTTATACACCCTTTGATGTATGCTTTTTTATTATCTAGAAGACAGAATCTGTTCGTGGCGTCGTTCACAGGTGAACGGATATAATCGGTTCCGTGGTTTTTTAGAGAGAGCGGAAATTTTACCGACTTTTTATATCATGAGCCTAGATTTTCCATGATAAGTACTACAAACGTTTGACCCTATTTTTCTTTATTCCATGCCGGAAACTGCCGAATGAAGCGTAGCGATGAAATCAAACGAGCCCGCTCAAATTATCTGTTATTTATTGTAAACGGGTCGGAGTTGTTCGGCTTGTTCAGCTGAAAAATAATTAACGTCAGTCGTTTCGACAATAAACACGAGCCACTTGCCTTTCATTCAAACGGCAGAAACTCTTCCAGACGTTCGAAACAATTTTTCCGACGTCTTTCGCACAGTAAAAGCTGTCTCAAATTTTCTCGAGCTTCTCTAATTGCACAATGTTGCAATTATTCGCGCCTCCGGTTTCGCGTGTTGAAATTTCAGCGAGGTGGATTTTCTTTTCATTTCAGTTCATTCGCTTTCTTTTCATCCGCCGGCTGTTCACACGCAAATATAGTCTTGCGATACAAGTGCAACGTTGAAAGTGGTCACGTGTAAAAGAAAATTGAGGTCAATCAAAACAGCTAAAGTATTTCTCGGGCTCCCACGGAACCCCCTCATTGGTTTTCATCGCGGAAAGTAATAAGAAAGAGAGGATAAGTCGGCGAGGAGATGAAGAAGAATGAAAAATTGGCAATCTCTTGCTCCCTCTCTAGCGTCTCGAGACGTTCATTTCAAAAACTGAGACGATAAGTTTGCCGTATTAAAGGTCATAAACGAGAGAAAGAGAGAGAGAGAGAGAGAGAAGGAGAGCGAGAGAAATACGGAGAGAGTCGAGTTATCAAATTCAGCTTCTCGACTTCGCTTGTCAGCTCTTGCGGGCCAAACGGAGAGGCTTCCGTCCCACTTAATGAAGATAATTATCAAGGTGAGCTGCTCGTCTCGAGCAGGGATTTAAAACGCGAAACAGACAGCGGCAGCTCCAGGTTGGGGATAAAATCCTCCAATGAGAGAGTCGAAGTTTATTCCTTTCTCAAAATCCGGGCAGACGCGTTGCTACCCGAATTCGGTAATTATAGACGAAAAATGAAGTCCAGGAATCTCCGATGAAGGGTCAGAAGGCGATCGCTGATCAGGAACGTGGCTGGAACGGTAAAAACTCCGGTCAATTAGGGGAAAACAACGATCCAAAAAAAGATCGGGGCTGCCGGAGAGACATCGAGGCATCGCCGAAGGTCTGGGGCAGGTATAATCCGCGGCCTCGATATCTCGGGGATGAAGCTTCACGGCTGATTTCACCGGAATTGCGTGCTCTTCGGCGTCATTGCTTTCGGGGTCGGGATTTTCGCGGGCGCAGGATCAGGCTCGTGATCCCAGGAGTCCGGATTGCAATTCCGTCTCCAATTGCCGCTTGCCGGATAATTGCAGTTGACATTTCGCGCAACGCAGTTTTGCACTCGATGTGCGTAGAGTCCGGCTGTGATTCGGCGGTATTTTCGAAACTCGACTCGGTGTGGATATTGGAGCGAATGGAATTAGTCCGAAAGCGCATTTCATGAAGCGAATGCAGTCGATGATGGCGCAATGTTGAGGGAGGTGAATCGACTCTGATGCAGGTGCGTGATTTTCACTCCAGTGATCAGCTAGCCCCGCTTTTCGCACCGAATCGTAAACGGGGTTTGATTCCATTCGAATCTGTTTACCGAGTCAAAGGGGCGGAGCTGAAATTCCGAATTTGCAAAGTTACGAAAGCGCCTAATTCCCAATTATTCGGCTTTTCTGAAACCACAGAGTTTCGAACGGATTAAAAACCGGCGGCTCCAAGTTCCGGTACGCAAGATTTCGAAATTCAAGTTTCGCCGCTCTTCGAATTCGGAATTTCAACCCCGCCCCGAATCAGATATAAGTTCACGCCGCGTTACGTGCTTTCCGATTCCCTCGTACGGGAAGTCCCGGTATATTGCATCCATATATGTATGTACAACTTCCGCGTGTCTGAGCTTTCGCGGTCTCTTGACGGTGCTTTTATACTCGGGTTTATTCCGCGCCTGGCAGGCTAACGAAGGGGCGAATTATGCGCGATATATCAACGAACCGCAAACTGGGCTGCACGCGGAAGAATCCCTAATGTTCCATTAAAAAAATTATTACTTCCTGCTAATTGAAACTCGCGTGATATCCTCTCGCCTATCGGCTTTCGGCTGGATGTATAGATAACCTCGGTTAGTTTGAGCGGGTGTTTTATGGCCGGTGGAAATAATCTCCACCAGGTTGGGTCAAATATCTATTTCCTGAGGGGAGGCATTCACAAGTTTCTCCCTCACTCCTCGAACCCTAAAACTTTGACCGCACTAGACCCCGAAAGGTCACCTCCAGAGGGCGGTTTGCAACAAATAGAATCGCTACCTACTTGGGACAATTACCGTCGTAATTCATGCCGAAATTTTGACCACTTAACAATTGTCGAAACGTAATTCGTGCGGTCGGTCAATTTTTTTTCTCAGATAGTTTGCCAGTAAACTATTTTGTTCTTTGTACAAACATGTGTCTCCAAATGCGTTATTCGTCATACGTGATATTAGAATAACTCAAATTCGGGATCTCTTGCGCAATAAACCAGCAGCGCACATTTATTCGAGTTCATAATATTCATAATGTATAAAGTGCATTGAACGGAATTAAATCTAATTAAGCCAAAAGGGTGTCGAAAAAGCATTAAAAAATAAAGTAAAAGAAAGAAAAAAAAAAGAAAAAAACAACAACATAAGGAGTGGAGGCCTGGAACCAGTATCTCAATAAATAGTTTTCCAAGTTAAATTTCTTCAGTAAACCGATGCTGTGGCAAAGAAAAAGAACTGTGAATTGTAAATTGTAAACTTTCATTGAAAATGTTCAGCAAATAATGTGCTGGGTTGTATTATAGAGCATTTTTTACTGATACCAAATTCGTATAATTAGTTGCGTTTCAATTGATAAAAGCTGCTTTGATAAATGAATTTCGCACAAATCATCGGATGTTATTGGTATTTCGATAAAACGATCGTGTTTCGAAATATAGTAATCCAGTTCGTCATGTGCAACCATAATTGATGTAATGTGAGTCGATTAGTCGATCCACTGAAAAACTGGATAAAAATTCAATTTGAGCTAATCTATCGGCAATCAGAGTGAGCTATGATTTATTGAAATTGGATGTACGGTACGGTTTTTTATAGAAGAAAAAGAATACGTCGGAAAAATCGTTGATAATTGAACTCTGTTCGTACGGTTCTCGTTGTTTTCGTTCCAGCATGTCGCAGGAACATCGCTGTGATTTGATTCAACTTGATCAACGTACAAATGCACCTAATTGTCACTTTTTATTCCGATTGTGCGTTTGATGAATCTCTTATCAAACCGATCAGCAGTGTTTTGTTATAATTTTGTGAAAGAAAAGAGCGGAGGTAAGAAAACAAAAATATCCGATCGATTGACCAAAGTATCGGTTTTTCAAAGACGCGAAGATCAAATCGTTACAATTGTAGAGAGTCCAAAAAATTAAAAAAAGTACAAAATAGAAGTACGAAAAAATGAAATGCATAAATGTCAAAATACAGAATAGAAAAATCTAGAATCTGCAAGCGATATTATCGAATCTAATTCTGATGGTTCGATATTTTGGCATTCTACGTTATTCAACCACTCCATTTTTTAGCTTCTCTGTACACGAAACTCTCTACAGTTTTAAATCCCATAAACAAAAATTCTCTCTCCTTCAAAGATTCGACATCACGACCCTTTTATTTCTCGATCTTTCCACAGTTCTACCAGCACCCTCAAGTTGAGAGAGAAGGATACAATATATCGAGGATGGAGAAGCAAAGTGGCCTCCTAGTCGGCGTATCGGGTAGAGGGTTCAATTAAATTCCAAAACGGACGTCCATTGAAATATATTGAACGTTACCCAACGATTATATAACCTTGCCCAGGTATCCAAAGGCTTTAGGAATAATCCTTGAAGCTTAGCGTGCGCTTTCCAGTTTATGGAGAGTTTGCGGGTGTCGGAAGGTACAAGAGTATGTATATCTTATACCTTTATACCTGTAACGTGGGTGTGTAAGGCGCCGCCTGCATCCCCGCCGCCGAGCTTTCCCGTAAGAATTACACCGAGCTTTTCTCCCTCACGCCACGCTACGGAGCCTAAACTTCTCCGCACTTTCACCCCTTCGTCCCGTACCGATGCCCATGAAGTAGGTATCTTAGACCGAGGCGAGCGACTTACTATCTACTTTCCATAAAGTGCGAGTCCTCCACCCCCCCCCCCCCCCCCCCCCCTCCCCCATCCTCCGCGATTTCCCTAATGCGATAACGATATATTAACACGGAAGCCTCGGGTGGCTATTCTCCACTTTCTCAGGGAAATCTACGCTTAAATGTTGCTCGCGTAAATAATTTACACCTCAGACGTTTTTCTCTCATTCTCTTTTATCGACTTTTTTACGCGGCGTGGAGAAAAGTGTGAATTAAGCTACTTTGCATGTAATAAACAGTTTTGATCTTTTTTTTTTCGCGCTTAAATATTGGAAAGCCGAAAACTGTGTAATCGAAGGAAACAATATTCGTACTAATACTCCTTAGCCTGTAGTGATAATTTATCGAGTAGAAGGGATCGACGAGTAAATAGGAGAACAGGATAGAGTAATGAGCCTAGAAATCGATGAAACAGCATGAAATCCTGACCGTGTAAAAAGCAATTTTCCAAACGCTTTCCGAGAACACTGAAAAACGCAATTCAATTCCGCTGAAAGCGAAAAATTCGTGGTTTTGTTGTAACAATTTTCTTTAATAAAATTTACGATCACCCAACACTGAAGCAGACAAAAGTTTCGAATATCTTCCAACAGATCCAAGTCAGTGAATAAATAAAGCTGAGTGAAAAGTTGTCATACAGGGATGATATCCACACCCCGTAAAATATGTTCAGCAATTTAACGTAAGAGCGAATAAGTGCGTCGGAGTGCTTTGCAAGCTCACCATTCTGCTTGACATGTGGTTGGGTGTACGGATACAATCTTCAAACAGCGTCTGTCGGCACTTGGCACACACAAAACTTTTCACTCTCGGAGTAAACGCCACGCTACGAATCGAGACACGCCCTGAAAGCGGAGAGAGAAACGCGATACTCATTCCGATCAGATCGGAGCAACTTTCCCGACGAGTCGCAGCGAAGGACTGAAGAGCGATCGACAACATTCGAACATGTTGTTGTCGCAGAGGTGAAGGTCTGCTTGGTGTGGGGCGGATTTGAAATTCCGAATTTCAAACGTTCCGCTAGCGCCGAATTCGAATTTCTCGGTGGCGTAACTTGAAGTAAAGAAATCAGACTTTTTCGAAATATCTAAATTTCGAATGGTCGAAAACTCGACGCTCAAAGTTCCGAAAGGAAAAATGTAGAAAGGGTGAAACTGAGAAAATTTAAAAATCTGAAACATCGAAATTACGAATGATCGAAGATTTTCAGCTCTGTGAATTTCTCGCTTGGTGAAATTTCACCGCTTTTATCTTTCTTTGTTCTGGATTCTCGATACTTTTACGTTGGAAATCTTGGTAAATCTGATTTTCGCTTTTTCTTATTTTTTACACCCACTTGTTGAGTAAACAACGCTGTGTGAGTATATTAGATTTGAATTTTCGGAATCCTGCATATCGGAACCTTGAGCCGTCGGCTTGCCGACCATTCGAAACTTTGTTGTTTCTTCAGAGTTCGATTTCTTCGCTTCGAGTATCGCAACTAAAGAATTCGGAATTAGGTGCTTTCGGGACTTCTCAATCCGGAACTTCAACCCTGCCCTCTTGGTGTAAAAATAATTTTGTACCCCTTGGACCAGATAATTGCGTTAATCCATCGATTCGCCATGAAAGCGTATCGATTGTTTCGCCGTTGTTGCAGAATTCAGCGGTTCGGAATATCGGTGTTGCACAGAATGCGGCATGAATCAAAGGTGAAAATGGCAACGAAACACAAAATGAAAAAAAAAGAACCAAACCGGCCTGGCTTTGTGCCAGTATTTGAAATCGACAATTGAGATTTCGCGTTAATGCACGTGTGCAGTCGAATCGTTGGATAAACAAATCGGGGCTCGGCTGCAAGCTCGTAGAGAATATGTGTTCAAGCAAACGTTGCAGCAGCTTTGTAACGACCGAATTATCGCGTGCGGTAGAACAATTTGTAACGTTTTAGTGGCGCGGCTGTTTTATTTGAATTATCTGATCACGTCCCGCCCCCGGGTAACAGCCGCAGTATCATACGATGTCCTGTGTAAAGGACGAACGGAAATACACGCGGGGATCATCTACGTGAGAATCTCCCTCGAGTCCGCGCTCGAGTTTTCTGCTGCCGGTAGCCGCTTTGCGGGGAACTTTCTCAATTACACAAATTTCAAATTACACACATGCATCTGCGTGTGAATATATTATGTCCGCGCGAGATTATATCCTTCGCGTTATTAATTCGGAGAATAAAAAATTTATTCGCGAGTTTGAAAACAAACAAAAGCAAGAAAAAAAAAAAAGACACGCACACATTTCTCGCCTCTACCTTTTTAATTAGGACCGATGGAAAATATCGTTATGAAAGTTGATACCGAAGCGGACGTAAATGTTGTGCGGAACTAATTTGCGACTCTATAATGAGACGTAAACGTGCTATGCGGTTGAAAAGCTGTGTCCTGTGCTTGCAGGATGGAACAAATGGCCATTATGAAATGGGTTTAAACTTCGGCCATTTTTCCTCAATAAATCAGAAGCTTTACCGGGAAGATAGTTTATGGGAAGTCAGCTTTTTTTCACTCTCTTTCTTTCTCTTTCTATTTTAGTCTCGTAAATTTTTAACAACGTTTTAAAATCAGTATCGGGGTGAGTTATAGCTCGAGGCGCTGCTACCACAGCGTTAAAAACTTCCTTTACACGGTTAATTTATCAGAAATATAGAAAGTTTCAAAGTGACAGAATTACTAACTTTTTCTTTAGTTTTAATCGACCAAGTTACGTAAGCCCTGTTATATTGAAGCTCGAATTATTGTATTTTTATTTTATATTTCTGGCCAGACAAAAAAGTGGCTGAAAAATTATTACATTTCGACAAATTTCTTCCGAATTAGTAAATTAGAAATAAATTTGAGATCGTCATTTTTAGTCCTTCTTATTCCGCGACTAAGAAGATATAAAATTACAAGCTAGACTTTAATTAGTCCCAGAAAAACGTACAGTAATTCTTTCGAATTTCAAAGCTGCAGTTTCTGTTTCCGTTTCCCTCCGACGGAACTTAATTTCTTGTTGTACGGAATATCGCGACAATGAAAAACT
Source organism: Neodiprion fabricii (assembly GCF_021155785.1). Taxonomy (NCBI): domain Eukaryota; kingdom Metazoa; phylum Arthropoda; class Insecta; order Hymenoptera; family Diprionidae; genus Neodiprion; species Neodiprion fabricii. The sequence continues at coordinate 6,564,023 of NC_060239.1, forward strand.
TTTCAATGAAACAACGAGGTTGAATGATGAGTCGTAACAAAGTTAGAACGAAACCTAGTGTTTCTTTGCACAAAGTGAGTAAACATCGGCGCGTTCAGTTTTCCAGAAAAAATTACAACTGCCGTAAAAAAGAAAAAAAAAAACATTCAATACTGTTCCAAGTAATTATTTCGCATACGTATAGTTAAATTATAAAGTAAACGATCGAGAGTTGACCAGAGACGTTGATCCTTTTTCTCTCATCAACTCCTTCGAACTTCCGAACCGGGAATAAATTGTTACGATCGAACTCGAAGTCGGGAAGCTCTTGAAATATTTCTTTCCAGGAACGATCAATCTCAGCTTCAATGCCGCGTGGATAATTTCCCGCGAATTTCGGTAAGGAAAACTACGTGGCTGTTCGACGAGTCCAGCTACTTGATTTTGCACAGGTTTCTTCGGATATTAACTCACGTCCAGTTCCTTTCCTACCATTGGTTCATTCCGTTTGACAAATGTCTCGGCGCCCCCATCATTTTCGCTTTGGTGCAGTCATGCGGGACGTTCGTGGGGTTTGGGATAAGGGGTCCGAGAGAGAAATTCGAAAATTGATTTTCGTGAGTTCATCCCCCGCCGCAGATTCCCGCGTGCTTCGTGAAAATTATGCGCAAACATGAAGATCAAGTAAGACTCGACGATGAGCGAATAAAGCTGGAGTCGAAAGCTACGCTTGTCGGAATCGATTCCGTCATTAAAGCTTGCCCCTAATCAACGCTCACCCCGGACTTTCCTTGTTACCGCTGTTTTATATCCATATTATTATTGTGTACGAGTAAAATCGGACCGACGATCTTGATTAGCAATTTTCGTCCCGCCTGGCTTAGTCGCATGTTTCGTGCGATACGCGCTTCGAGAAAGGCCGGTGGGATTTATTTAACGACTTTGCGAAAACGACGATAACGATCACGAGCCGTTACCGCGGTCAAAAGTTTTCGTTAGGCTGGGCGGTAAATTTTCGACTCAGAATCCGCGGGGAGAAATGAGAGAATGCGTTTCAATTAAGACCGAGAATTTGTCTGAATCTTCGATTGACGTGAGAATTTCCAAGGGGAAGCTTTTTCCCTGCATGCGATTCTTCCACCCCTGAGACGTTCGAGTATATCGATTCTCTTTCCCCCTCGGTTATACAGGGTCCTTCTTTTGTTCGAGCGGAACGGCGACTTGTCCTCTCGTGCGATTATTGTCTTCGGACTGAAAGATCACGAGGGGAGTGAGAGAAGGGGGATTGAAAAGAGGAATCGAGGACAGAGAAGATTGAGAATTTCACAAATTCACCGTTGCCACTCGGCGAGACTCGATCTTCTGTACGTAGGTGTGGATTTTCAGTTTTTCTCAACCGACCTCTACCTCAGGGATGACGAACGTTGGAAACGAATCTTGCCGATCTGGCATCCGGGATTCCTCGGCATAAAATACTCGTCTATCCAGGGGCAGCTGGAGGAGCATGAGTGTGTGAAAAAGGCGAGGATTTGAAGGGATCCGAACGAAACGAGAGGAAATCAATCGGCGCTTATGACGGCGTGTATATATAGATCGGTAGTTATCTGACCTACATAGAATACGAACCATAAATCTAGGAATATATGTATAGGGAATTGAAGGCAGCTCGGCAAACGTAAGCTTAGACGGTGGAAGCCTCGGCGTAAACACGAATCTGCACTTACGGGAGGGGAGGGGTGCCGTAATGGCCGGGGAGGCTTCGAAAAGAGGAGTGAAAGTCGTCGGGCGGGAGAAAATATCGAATTCGATCGCATCTCTCGCGCAGACACCGCGGAGTCATGCTTTTACCTCCCGAATACACTCGAAATGAATTCGGTCTTGCTCAAAGTAGAGTAAAAATAACGGACTGGTGTTCCTTGCGTCGTTTCTGCGCAAAAAGCTCGAGGGTTGAAAAATTTCTCACGAATAATTTGGCGGGTCAAGATTCGTAGACGGGGTTGTTTCGACAAAGAGCAACGGCTCTTAGAAAAATTGGACCTGGACTAAATCGATATGAGGGCTTTTTGACGTTCGGTATCCCGGACCTTAATATATATTATATACAAGCTCTGGTCCCAGAGGACCGGCCAAAGTCGCAAGGAGTAAAAGATCGGACCGCGAGTTTGCGGGGAACTATTCGATTGTCCCGCAGTGAGGATGCTTTCTCTTGTACCACTCTGGCTTCACACGTATCAACCTAAACTGATGAAACTCGAGGTCCTTCTGATCCGACGAAATGGTTTTCGTCTCGAGGTAAATCGTAAAGAAGAGAAAAATCCCACGCAGTGGAATCACTCGACTCTTCGATCCATTACCGAACGCGAATCGATTTATCGTATTTTAGAAAGCTCGAGAAGATTTCGGTCTCGTTCATTTCACTGGTCAACAAAAATTCAATTTTTGTGTTCAACGTGGAAACTTTTAACCGATTGCGTTAGGATCAAGGTTCAGTGTAATAGAATTGACATTAGAATATTTTAGATACGATTACTTTAACTGTGATACGAATTTTTTTAGTTTTTAGAAAAGTACAGCTCTTACGAACAAAAGTGAAGTTATATTTAGTTTTACAATACACTGGTCAACGAAATTTTGTAACAAGGAAGGTGCTTAATAATTTAAAAATATTTGTACACTTTCGTTATCAAACTCTATTTATTTTGATTCGATCGGGTCTTGTTTTTCCGTTACAGCTACTGCCGGTAAGATTTAATGCTTATCGTTTTGACTCGCTTTATTCATTCAGGGTGATTTTTTATTTAGAACATAAATACCAGCCAGTTAGTTAGAATAAATAACAAAACAAAATGTATTTAAAAATCGTCAAGCACCTTTTTTGCTGCAAAATTTCGTAGACCAGTGTTTTCAAGTAAGTTCGGTCGCGGAACTGCACACCGACGGCTTTGCAGCGAACAGCGAGAAACACTCGAGATATTTTACAAGCTTGTCGTGAATGGGCGCAGTTTACGTAGCGGCGTGCACGTAACGCGAGTGCATTATAAACGGGCGCATACCTCCGTGATGCTCCATGCATGCAGAGTCAGGAAGTAGAAGTGCGAGTCCAGGAAGGCGTACTCAAAGGGGTAATAAGTATGAAGTGTACAAGTAAACTTGTCTCGATCCTATACACAGCAGCTATCTTGTAGGTACCTAGACGGGGCAAAAGCCGGGGTTAAACTTCGCGTTTACCCGGTTCTATGTTGGTACTTTGTTGTTCCACGATGGTGGCAAACTTTCACCGAGAAGAACTGACGTCTACATGATACACCTACTGTTGTCAGCTGTACCCACACGGCTCGGTGGAAATTTACAGACTCAAATGACATTGTGGCATCGAGCCTGAGGGTTTCGCCTCTGGAATTAACGGAAGGAAAGCGCTGTGAAAAAATGTCTGAAATTGTATAGTTTTCTTGGTTTTTTTTTTTTTTTCCTTCGTTCTTTCACCCGAACGAACAAATCTGCGCTGTCCAAGGCGTTGGACTCGTCGTCTGATAAATCCCAGCAAAAACGACCAGAGACGTGCTTCGTTTGACCGCGGAAATGACGGCGACTTTTTTCAGCAATCTGAGAATAGCGACACGCAGTAGCGTAGCTGCGGCAATACGTGAGTCGGGATTCGCATTAGGGGAGACAATTTTTCCGGCGAATGGCCTCGTTCTTCGTTTGGCTCTACACGTGCAGATTTTTTACGTTCATTAATTTTTGCACTTGCGTTATACGTCAGGGGATCGACGAGATACGCGTCAAGGAATTTGGTACACAACGGTGCAAAAGTCAAGACCGAGGGATTCGGGGTGGTGAAAGTTGGGAAGGGGAAAGCTGCTCGGGCATCAGAAATTAGGCATGTTACGGTAAAAGTTGCAGGGCTGAGATAACCGCTGGCAAGTGAACAACTAAAAGCATTCAAGTTGAAATACAGACCCTGCGGAGGGTCTGGATTTGAAACGAGGGCGGGAAGAGGCTTCTTCCCATCCCCTTATTCTACTCTTCGGATTACTGCAGGGCTAAATAAGGCGAGTCATTCCCCGGGCCAAGTACGAGAAACCGGCTCTGAGCGAAAGGGGGAAATTATCCTCCGTATCCTATCAAAACGTTTGAAAATCATGGCGTCGCAATTGCGAGAGGCGAGGGAGACTGTTGTTTTTTCTCTCCGTCTCTCTCTCTCTCGTCTTGTTTTTGCGCCGGGAGAAGAATCTCCGGAATTCACTCCCGCTTATCATTTCGAGAAGCTTCCCGATCGATCCTCGCGATCTTCGCGACCCTCTTTCGCATCGGCACTCGAGAATCTCGAGAGGGTGTCTTGACCGCGGCGGATAGAACGAGGGCGGGTTGTTTGGGCGGGAGTAAATATCCTTGGAGGGTAGTTAGACGGTCTTTAAAGCGTGTTCAGCGCCCGACCTCTCCATTCTTCCCTTTTCCCTCCCTCTAGCTCCGGTGGAGAATTACGATCAGTGAAACTCAGCGGCGACGCGGCTATAAAATTTTTCATTAGTCAGTCCTACATCCCGAGAGCACGCAATCAACGCTGATTAATTGAAAGGTAAATTTAACGAACGATTACGACGTTTCAACCGTGGTAGCAGAGACTCGCCAGATTTTACACGACGACGAAGGAAAAAATTCGTTCCTCGTGACGAAACATGACGAGATAATTCTACGAAGCAGGAATCATTGTCGGTGATGATTTCTCCTCGCATGCGGCAACTCGAAACGAATATCCGTGTATATATATTATACATATATATATATATATATATATATATATATATACATATATATCCACCTAAGAGCATCCGGAAGCGCCACACGAACGAATTCTTGACTCGTGCAGTCGGACGCGGGAATTGTAACCCAAGCCGATTAGGTCCAGCATCAGATTATACTAATTAAGCTGCGTAAGCTGATACCTCGAATCCAACACCTGGGCTCGGTGCGAAGTTGATCTGCACGTCGCGAGAATAACATTCGATATATGTATGCGTAATAATTTGTATACCTAAAGCGAAAGTCTCCAGCTCAGATGCCCGGGGTGTAATTTATAAATTTTGTAGCCAAAGTGAGGGATAAAAATGAGGAGCTAATCTAGGCGCATCTTGCGGTAGAATCGTGCGATTCGAGTTAAAAGCTCGGGGCGTCGTAACGAGCTATATCGCCAGAACGAGGGACAGCTTCGCTGACCATCCGAGGCGAGCTTTCCAACCCCGACCGCAACATCCTCTCCCATCGGCCCCTGAGTCCAACGACCCACTGGCTGCCGGGTAAAATATGAAACTGCAGCAATATGCAGTAAAGACCTTGCCACTCCGGTATCACTCCGGTAACTCCCTCCACCCTTATTTCACAATGGCTTTCGGAACGTCCGAGTCTCTTCCGCAATGGGAGAATAGTCGACGCGCTTGCCGCTGATGACCGAACACTCCCTCCCACCCTCACCTCTGTCGAACCACAGTGTTCTCAAATCGCACTTGCATATTACGCAGCGTTATTTGCGGCCCCAGAAATAAACTGCAAATTACTTACCTGTATTCAAATTTTGCCGATGAAATCTATCGCGGAATTTCACAGGTCAAAGATCGTTTCACGTTTAACTTTGCGTTGTCGATTTCGTTTCTGAGAATTATTATTGTTCCTGAAATTTGGAAGGTGTGGATTATTGGTGAGGTCTGACAATCTTGCAACCTCAATATTTATAACACGATACAGAGGTTTACTGTTTAAACGGTTCATTACAGTTTTTTCAAACGTTCCGATGCTGACATTTATTTATTCAATAATTGACAGATAGTCAATCCTTACATTACGAGGTTATTTCACTCATCGAAGTACAAGTGCGATACATTTTTTTGTAGCATTTCTTACATTTTGCGTAACTTACAAACTACTTATAATTAGGAATATTTATGTGTTTATGGGGTAGAAGCGTTATGACAAAATCGAACAAAAGTATTTTTGTTCACGGACATCTTTCTGCCTGCCCGACTACGACTGTTAGATTCCTCGGCAAGTCGGCAAATTCATCGATCATGAATCTATCAATTATCCCCGAAAGATCAAGTTGCGTAAGCTGGTCAAGTTCTTCAACGTCCCAGCAGCTAAAGTTTTTGCAAATCGGATTCCACGATAAATCCAGATTCCGTAACTGTTTAGGAAAAGTATTAGGTTCGATTTCAGGTATAAAATTTCTATGGAGGTACAAATTTTCCAATTTGGGAACGTCCAAAAATGCTTTGGATGATAAAATTTCAATGCGATTCTCCGACAAGTTCAGCTCGGTTAATTCCGGAAGGTCGTGGAAGGCCCGAGCTTTTATTTCATGGAATGTATTACCTCGAATGGTGATCGAGGTTACATTTGAAAGATTCAAAAACGCGTCCGATGCTATAAAGGTGCGCTCGTCAATAAGGTCGTTCGGTTGATATTCAATCACTATACTCTCGAGATTCGGAAGATCGATGAAAGCTTGTGAGAGAATTGTTTTTATTCTATTACCGCCGAAGCCAATAGCATTCAAAGCTTTGATGCCGCGGAATGAGCCGCTGCTCAAAGTGCGTATTTGGTTGTTGTCCAATTGCAAATGAAACGCATCCGCTTTTGAATTCAGATCGGTAAAAGTATCCTCGTTTATGACGCTGATCAGGTTGTTCCTCAGATCCAATCTTTCAATTTTTGGAAGATCGTCAAAAGCTCCGGAGGAGAGACGTCTTATGCGATTATAAGACAGATCCAGCGTTGTCAAAGCCGGCAGCACGTGGAACGCCTGAGATTCGATAACGGCGAATGAATTGCGTCGAATCGTGATACAAGCTAGATTTGATAGGTTCGAGAATGCGTCTGACTCTATCAACCCTATTTCTTTCGGCGTTGGTTCTTGCAATTTGAAGGCTTTAGCCGGTTCGAGGAACCGTTGGTTTAACCCGTCTTCGTAATCGTCGAAAAATCCCGGCTCTGTTGTCGAAAATGGCATTGGTGTTGGACTCTGATCAGCCACTTGATCTTCGATTAGTATGCTCGCAAGATTCGGAAGATCTACGAAGGCCTGTGTCGAGATGGTTTTTATTTCGTTGTGGCTAAGACCGATGTGATTCAAACCTTTGATACCGCGAAACGAGCCCGTGTTTAACGTGTGTATTTTATTGCTATCGAGAAACAAGGAAACTTTATTCGCGGTTGAATTCAACTTGCCGAATGCTTCTTCAGTTATCGCACTGATTTCATTGCCTTTAAGACTCAAGCTTTCGAGTTCAGGAAGATCGACGAATACTTCAGAGGATAGAATCTGAATGTTGTTGTCAGACAAGTCTAATGTTCTTAATTTTGGCAGGTCGTGGAACGCCCGAGACTCTATGACAGTGAACAAATTTCGACGAATTATGATTGAAGTCAAATTGGACAGATTAAAAAATGCATCCGACTCTATCAACCCCAAATCTTCCAGCCTCGGTCTTGGTTGTATATGATAGTATGGATCGTATAAATTAGACGAACTCTGATCGAGAGATTGGAATTGATCTTCTATCACTATACTTGCCAGGTTGGGAAGATCAACGAAGGCCTGTGACGAGATGGTTCGTATTTTGTTATTACTGAGACCTATATATTTCAGCCCGTCGATACCCCGGAAAGAACCTCTCCTCAAAATACGTATTTGGTTGTGGTCTAAAAACAGGGAAACTTCATTGGCGCTTGAATTAAGTTTGGTGAACGCGTCTTCGTCGATATCGGTAATTTTGTTATATTTCAACGATATCATTTTCAAATTAGGCAAGTTAACAAACGCGTGATAATTGACATCCGTAATCTCGTTTGAGTCCAACAAAATGTATTCAATGCGCAAGAGGTTATTGAATATACCCGCGTGGATTAGACTGATCTGATTATTATTAAGATCTACTTCAACCAGGGTTTTAATATCTCGGAAAACGTCCGTCTCGATCATGGATATTTGATTATTCGAAAGCAAGAGATATTGCAGAGCTGGAGCGCGATTGAGACACAGGGTTTCTGAGTCATCATTGCTGTCGTATGAATTATAACCATGACTGGGATAATGCGACGTTGAGCAAGTTTTAATGCTTCCAAATTGGTTGTTAGCTACATTTAGATAGACAAGCGATTTAAAGTTCCATAATGAGATGTACCTCAATTGGTTATTGTCAAGGTACAGATGCGTCAACTCTGTTGAAACAGGGGTTTCAAAAATAAAAATTGATAATTGGTTTCCAGATAAGTGAAGATGTTTCAGGGTATTCGTGTCCGCCACTGAGAAATCCTGCATATTGGAATTTCTCAAATATAAACGTTCCAGCATGTGCAAATTAATGAGCCAATCAAGTTCTACACTGAGATATTGTAACTGATTCCTGTCAAGATCAAGAATTTTTAAACTGTCAAGATTACGAAAGGCGGAAGGTTCAATATTTTGGATGTCGCAGCCCGCCAAACTGAGGTAAGTCAAGTTTGGAAAAAACTTGAAACTATCGTTAGCTATCCTCTCGATTCGATTATTGTCCATCCTCAGCCACTTCAAATTAGGAATATTGAGTTGGAACATCGACGATCCCAAATGTGTGATCCCCATTCCTGCCAGAGAAATCCATGTTGTGTTAGACGCGTCCTCGGCATCCCAGGGTCTGTATTTCAGATCGGATTTGTCCGTTAATTCCAGGGGATCGGGGGGATCGAAGACGTCCGAACGTATTCCACCGATCGCGATCCAAACAATGGTCAAGGCTCGCAGTAACATCTGAATAAAAAATTTACCTGATAATATTCAGGAGGTACGGTTTCAGAAGAAATAATATAATCAAACCCCGAGGAACCTATTATAAAAGAATTGATAACTCTCCAACGCTCGATTTGACAGTCTTGTTTAAAAAGTTATTCTACATTTCATTTGGTATATGAATTTGAAAGAACATAATCGTCTCGTACTCACCGTGATTTAACACCGTCGATCTACCGGAGTGAACAGGCAACGAAGAGTCGATGAAGTATCGCACTAACTGAGAACGAGTGTCAACTTTTTCGTACCAAGGCCTGGTAGATACTACTTGTCGAATCCCAATCGCAACGATGAGGTCGACGAGTGGAAGAAGCTATCACGTGGCGAACCAAGTCTCGTTTCCTTTGTGTCAATTTGCAATCAGCGACAAAATGAAACAGTAGAAGCAGATAAGTTTTATCGCACTCAACAGCCCCATACTTAGTGTCATTGCCTGGACGTATCGCGATCAGTGCAGCCAGAAATAGAATATCCGGTCCTTGCTCATGAATAAAAATATAATTTCATTACTCTTATTCGTTATGAAAGATGGACTGAAAGTTTTCGATTGAAACGGATCATTCTGCGAATTACGAATTACAGAATTAACAGAAAATCTGCAGCACTAGACTTTGTGTTGCGGGATATTTTCTTTCAGAAAACTAAGAAATCAACCGAAACACACAAAGTTTGCATACTTCAGATAAAAAATTATACCGAAGACGATTTTTCTTGACCTTGGTGAATTGTTGAGTAATATTATTCTTGGATATGAAGGTCGTGAAAAAAAAAAACGTTAACACAAAAAAAGTGTTTTTTTGTTCACGACCTTCGTATCCAAGAATAATATTACTCAAAAAATTATACCCGTGGTTAGCGAACGCCATTGAAATATTCTGATTGTTACACTCGTCGATTGTTTCAGCTGGATCTGACGGGCAGATTTGAAGAATGCAGGAGTCCGTCAAGTGTCCTCTTCTTCTACAAAATTAGCGGTAAGTTATTCGTTTCAAAATATAAGCGTCAATGTACGTATTCGTTGCGAGTGAATTCCCAAGTTGAATAGGTACCCAGCATGCGTGACTACTTGGATCAATTTCCACGTAATCTCAGAACACCCTCTGACTCCGTAGCAATTGTAGTTATCTTGGGTTCAAAAGTCGAGATAACACAAAAACTTGATAAGCAGCAATGAACCGCGACCACTCTGTTAAGCATCTTAAAACCCCGGGAAGTACTTTTGATTAGGTTTCAGATCGGTGTTGGAGGCGCCCAGCGAGTGACAGAATCAGCCACGTTTCGTATCGTTTCGTAATGATCGATCGTGCATCGAACAAGTTACTTGAACTGCAGTGACCTGGGATTCCCGCAAGAACTTTGTTCGCTTCAGTGACCCACTTTAAAGATCTGAAACTTTCGATGCTGCTCGAGAGATATCAAGTTGTCTTTTTTTCAAGTCACGAGAGGAGCACGTATAGAATCCAAGATACTCGAGCAAGGGATGTACGTACAGATAGGCGCCGGAGAATATAAAAAAAAAACTTCAAAGACCGCATAGCGCATTGAAAAAAGTCACACGTTTGTACGGCTATTCTTTAGGGAAGTGCTTTGAATAAACTGCAAAGAATTCGTGTGCCACGCGGATTTGCGAATTGGAGGAACGAACGTCGGGCGACCTTTTTTTTTTTACATTGTGAGGAAAAAATATTGTTGTTGCTCAAGCTTAAAAAATGTCCGATGAATTCCGCAGTAATGCGGTCGGGAGAAGTTGGATAAATGAATTAGTTATTCGAGGGATAAATTAGACTTTTTTCAAACTCTTTTATTTGACAAATTCATAACATTGCTATCGGTTGCAGGTGATTCTTTTGATCGGTGTTTATTTACAACAATAACGGTTACTTAAACAAGAAATGTTGCAATTGCGACGTCTTTCAAGAGTTACATGCTTATCGACAGAAAGTATAGGATTATACATGTATTACATATGACAGGGTTTAATAAAATCGGTTACGAGAATACGAATCCGCTAATGGTGCGGTCCGTCCGGTTTCTCCACTAAAATGGTCAAATCTTTTGGCAATTCGGCGAATTTGCCGATATTTAAGTTATCGATTATACCTGTCAGATTGAGCTCAACGAGCTGGTGAAGTTCTCTGATCTGCCAGCAATCAATATCTTCGCAAACAGGGTTCCAAGACAAATCCAAGCGTTGTAGTTGTTTCGGAAAAATGTTAGGTTCGACCGTCGATATTAAGTTAACTCCCAGGTTTAAGCTTTCGAGTTTAGGAAGCTCGTCGAAAGCTTCGCCGGAAATAACTTCTATGTTATTGTTAGACAAATCCAGAATTTTCAACTTCGGCAGCGAGCGAAACGCCTGAGCTTCTATATCAGCGAATACGTTACCTCTAATGACGATTGAGGTTAAATTTGACAAATTCCAAAAGGCATTCGACGCTATCACCTCTTCCTTCGGCAGAGATATTCTATCCAGGTGTGTCGCACGATCCGTTCTCTGACCTTGCGACTGATTTTCTATAACCACGCTCTCAAGATTCGGGAGGTCTACGAAGGCCTGACTCAAAATCGTTTTGATTCTGTTGTTGCTCAAGCCTACATGCTTCAAACCTTTTATGCCTCGGAACGAGCCGCTCCTCAGAGTGTCTATTTCGTTGTTATCCAAGTACAAATAAACCTCATTCGCCCTAGAGTTTAGCTTAGTGAACGCATCTTCGTCGACGTCATTAATCTGATTGTTAGTCAATGAAATCGTTTTCAAATTAGGGAGATTGACAAACGCCCGATGATTCACCTGCGTTATCTTGTTCGAATCTAACATTATATTTTCCAACTGCAGTAAGTCGGTAAATGAATTTGCCTGCACTTCGCTGATAAGATTGTTAGACAGGTCTACGTGAATCAACGCGGGTGTTCCTATCAAAGCATCCGGCGTGATTTGCGATATTTCATTAAAGGATGCAATCAAGTACTTGAGAGCCGTAGCATATCCGAGACATAACTCTGGATCCCAATTCGCAGTAACGGTTGAATAATAACCGTCATGTCCATTGAAAATTGATTCGTCAATCGTTGTACATTCGAAAGTAATAATTTTCAATTGATTGTTACTCACGTCCACGAGGGTGAGTTCAGATTGTGAGTTATTTAGTGAAACATACTGCAAATTATTGTTATTTAGATAGAGGTGGGTCAGTGTCGATTCGCTATCGATTTCAAAAGTTTCCAATTCATTTCCGGATAGATGAAGATCGGTTAATTTTTTCGGATATTTGATTCTTTCTAAAATCGAAAGATGGCATTTTCTCAGATACAACCTTTCAAGTGAGTTCAACGTGTCAAAAGTATCTTCTTTCAGACGGTCTTCAAAATAATTATTATCGAGATCCAGTACCCGTAGCTTTCCGAGGTGGCTGAAGACATTGGAGTCGATTCCAGTGATCCTGTTACTCACGAAACTGATGTGAGTCAAATTCGGCAAAAACTTGAAGGTTTCCGATGGTATGGTTGCAATTCCGTTATTATCAACCACCAGCCACTTCAAATCGGGCACGTTGAAACGAAATGGCGTATTTATAGCTGCGATCCCCATGCTCTCGAGCGAGATCCAGTTCGTATCAGGTGATTCATTGTCTTTCCACGGCCTGTGAGCTGGATCGTTGATTTCCGGCAGCTTAAAGTCGCGAATGCAGTCAATGAATCCGATGAATAAAATGACGACGACGAGTGGTGCTTGCAGCAGGGTCTAGTGATAGTTTAAAAATGGTGTTAGGTACAATAACAGCAACAATAATACCGGATTTGGGGTAATATTAGCTAAAAATCAAAGTTCAACGACGAGAGGCACATCGGTAAGAATGACATTAATTATTTCGGACGGAACGCGTGTAAAAGAAGAACTGTGACCCAATGCTAAATCTGCTATGAATGATTAAAAAAGCTTTATCAAGTTAAACTTGATATCTTGCATTAATTGTTAATAATTCTTACTTTCCAATACCATACTCAAATTCAGTTGTTACTTAATACTATTTGAGTAGCATCGCGAACAATGAAAGACCTTTTTCCGCATCAGACTATTCCGATGCCATTTACTGAACGTCTTTTGCTAAGCCCTGCTTGGATTATCCAATATACTTATCAACAAAAGAATGATCTGTACTCACCATGATGTTTCTAACTGGCAACTTCAATGAACAATGAAGAATTCTCTCGACAGCAGTAGTATATACACAACCTTTTCCCCCAACAAAACCACCAGATATTATTGAGACCAGTGCGTGGTCGGAAGTGACGTAGCGATACAAATAAATTGTCGCCGTATCACTGTTGGTTGAAGAATATGAAAACAGACTTCGAGAGTGATAAAGACGGGTCAATTTCTCCGAGTATTTGTTCAGCTCGAAGCTCCACAGGTTGCGATATCTCACGGTTAGATACAAACATTCGAGTGATCTTAATGCGAAGAAAATATTTCTCTACAGATTTTCCAGAATTTTGTGTCGATCGAGGTCCAGTACTCGCAGCTTCTCGATGCGACTAAAGCAATGTGGTTAATTTCCGAGATCCGATTTCCCAGCAAATTGACATGAGTAACTTTCGTGAAGAGCTTAAAAGCTCGGATGGCATCGTTTGGATTCGGTGGTAGTCAAACACCGGTCACTTCAAATCTTTAACGTTAAAACGAAACAGAGAATTTATCGCTTCCAGTTCCATTCAAAGATCCACTTCGTATTTGTTCGGGCTGATGTCGAGTCATGTCGCCAAAATATTATCGTTTGCAATTGTCACGAGTGAGAGGATAAAAATTGGAAAATAGATTCCCACTCAAATTGGCCAACGCAATCTGCTGTTAGCCAGAAGGTAAAACTCGCGACTAGATTCATTAGACTCGCGCCCATTTTGAGGCTTGCTGAACGAGCCAACTCTTATGGATTGGAAAGACTTTTTTTTCTCCGAACGGCGTTCCCCTTTGGCCCGTCTGCAACTTCGTTCTTCGAGCCTTCCGTTAACCTTGCCCCGCCGCAAAGAGGCTGATGAACGTTCTTGCTACAGAAAACTTCTCCCCTAACGACATTAAAATGCGTTTAGAACTCCTGACCCCTTGAATATTTACTGGATGGCTGCGTCGAAAAAATCTGCAGCCGCAAAAGAAAGGAAGAGAGAAAGATAATGAGAGAAAAAGCAAGACTCGCGACTGAGGAAACTTTTTACCCACGAATCCAACCCCTGTGACCCGATTTAATTACTCTTGTTAAAGCATTCGTTGCCCCTTTTTCGGCCAACTCAGCTGTTCCACGTTACATTCCTTATCGTGTTTAATTCCCTGGGATTGTAATTACACTATCATTTCTGGTTCTGGGTCAGCTGCACAGTTGTAGAGGTGTACACACACACACACACACATATATATATATAAACACTTGGGCAGCGGTCTTGGCGATTCTACCCCCAGGAATGTATCTTCTGCATTTTTAAATCCCCCGCATGTGAATTGGACTACCTAACCGAGTGTCTACCTACCTACATACGTCTACGCACACATGTATAAAGGAAGTAAAATGAAACGAAATATATGATCAGGAGCCACGTCACTTCGGGCAGTGCAAACACGCGTCTACCCGGGGATTTCTTTGACGTTCCATTATTTTTGCACTTCGTCCTTCCATCCTTCAGGTGAAAAACTAAAGTGACGTACATTTTTTCCAGGACAAACGTCGGCACGGACAGACATTAGGGCAGATGTACCGCATACATATACTGTCAGCGTCACTTTCGAGGGGTTGAAATTCTTTTTACGGCTTTCGGCAAAACGGGATATCGTGAAAACACTCCGTAAAACGCAGCGTATAAAATAGATTTGAGAGGTTAGTTTCGATTCAGTTCCCTCCCCATCCCACTGGTTCGGACTTTTCTTTTTTACATATTTCGGAAAATTCTTTCGACTACCGGAAATAATCGGATGCGAATCAATGGACAATTAGACCGTTCCGGACGAAGAAAAAAAAAAAAATTAACTCAATAATTTCGAGCGGTAGAATTCCGGGTGAGCTTGCTCTATAGGTACATATATATATATACATATATCAATGGGAGGGATGAAAAAAGTGATGGGAACGTCATGAATAATTCAAATTTCGAATCCCCCACCGGCGAAACAAATGAAAAATAATGGAAACGAACCGGAAATACATTCGTTATTGCTTTCTTGAGAAGATCCTTGCCGAGCTCTTCGGTTCCCCCATCGTCCGAAGGTTTCGCACAGGAACGAGGAGAAATCGTTCCGGCATGCAGAGACCCTTCGCCAAGTATATACCTACCTATATCGTACATAAGTATATATACATATACATATACATATACATATACACATACATATGCATATACACCCAGCCAGGGCTGAGCGAGGGAAAATCGAAAGATAATATTATACTTCGGAGCGAAAAACGAACCTCTGCGAATCTTCCTAGTTTATTCAGCGGTATTGTCTGCTCTGCTTAGTCCCGGGACGTTCTTACCCTACTCAAATACATCTACAGATTGATCAACACCTCCCGGCCGATGCAGGGCGACGAAATCTACACGCGTGAGCCTTTGGCTCGCCCTGATCCCCTTCGATTGAATCGTGCAACTCGGATCATCCGTATCCTGTTTACTCTGCCGCATCGGCGAGGATTCGCGAAATGCGACGGACATGTGTCGCGAGGTCAATCGAGCTCGAGGAAGGAATCGAATTCCTTGATATTGTCGGAATTTGTGGCTTGCGTGGTGAAGAAACCTGTCTGAAAAACCCAAGATTATTCTCACTGAGGGCGTTTTCGAAAGTGAAAGGGCGGATCCTCCCTCACAGATGCTTTGGTTCTTCATTCGTTTTGAGGATGTTTCAAAAAAACAGTCGAGTCGAAGAACTGACGAGAGAGAAATGTGATGTAACGAAGGCTTGAAAGTGTGACAGATGCTAATTGAGTTGAATTGAGTCGAAACGATGTACTTTCAACACGGAGCAAAATTGAAAAATAACGAATATCAGCTACAGTAGCACAATTATTGATGATTGAAGTGATTCCATCGTCCAATCATATCACATCATTTCACCGATTTTAATGAACTAGGGATTACCTTGTTCGTAAATGAATTCTTTAAAAATCTACAGAATCCGAGTTTGAATAACGATGAAGTATTTTTCATCAAGGCACTGGGTTCACTATTCATCACTTACGATGGTTTCCCAAATCATGTTTTTATTTTTCTATCAACCGAGAAGCAAAGTAGAAACAAGACGTATTTTTTTTCAAACGAGCCTCGGTTCATTATAATTGTTGAAACGACGCAAGGTTTCAGTTATAGAAATAATCTAATACCGAGATCTCTTCAAAGTCTTCAAGAATGGTGCTTTTTAACTGAAGTTTACGTTTTTTAGAAAAAAATTCCCGAACTCGAATCGTACTCTCCAACCTTCGTCACGCGATATTTCTGTCTTTACAGCTCTTCGACCGGACCCTCGACTTGTCACACCTTCAAAATCTTCACTCAACCATTTCCAATCCTTAATTCCCAAGCCGCGTCTGTACATGTTCCGGTATCGTCGAGTCGGAATCAAGAGAGCCGGAGCTTTCCTCTTCGACGTCGAAGCCCCAACGACGTCGCAACGAACGTCAGACAGCTGTAATAACCGGGGTACCTTTCACTCCTGAATGACGGGACAACGACGGCAGCATCAGGTGACGTCGAACGACGTCGGGGACAGCTAGACGTCCGTCCACCCCCGCAGCTCCCGATGCCGTTGCGGGCGGCATTTTAATCGACTGTATACCATTCCTCTCCCTCGCCGCGTCCCTCAGGCTTCGTTCCCCGGGCTCCGATCGATCCCTGCAATTACATCAGCCTCCACGCAGGATGAGCGACCCGCTGCCCCTCGCTCGGCCGTATCAGAGGCATCGGGGCGTAAAACATCCCCAACGAATTTCCCCCCGAAACCTTTTACTCCGCCCTATACGTAGAGCGCTCTTTTCCCTGCAGGGTGGAAACGCTTGCGAAAGAGGAAGACCAGCCTGCCTGGGATACCTGCTGCGGCGGTCTTCGATACGCCCGGAAATCCAAACAGCGATTACGCGGTGCCCGGAAGATCCCGACGGCTGAGAAAACCCTCGGAGGAAGAAGTGAAACCAGCGATTATGCCGACGACGATGTCTGATGGGAGAGTTGCCGGCACTTTGCTTCGACTATAAATCGATGGATCTTCCAACGATTCGGGGGGGAAAATATTAGCGGCAATAACTCACCGAGTCGTTTTTATGCCGGTGAAGAAATCCGAAAATAAGTTGTATCGCATCGAGAGCTGCTTCTGCTCGTGGTCACTGTATATACAAGCGTGGATAATTTTCATTTTTCATCGTATCCAAAATACGTCGTTCTGGATAAGAAATGAAAACGAATTTCGTAGCTGTAATCAGAAGATCTAGTATATGTTACTGCTTTCATCGTTATCGTTACCCTTACTGTATGTTGATGCGAATTTTGCGATGACTTAGCGTTGGTACTGCAAGAAATCGGTGTCAAATCCTTGTTCGTCGGAAAAAATCAAGACAATGAAATAAACAAATTTCAATGTCGCTATAATCATACTAACCAGTTACGTGTAGGTTTCAAGTTTTCTAATTATCCTAACGATATTGAAACCATTATTATGTCAAACAGTCTATAGTCCATACCATAAACAATAAACATTTTCTCATCGCAGCATTCTGGTTCCACCGTTTCAGATTCTCATGATCGATTCGTTTCGTAAGAGTATAACCAATATTTTTTCAATCAATTTCCTCCAGCGACAATTGTAAAGACGTGTTTTTCTCAGCAATTATATTATCCTACCCTCTAAAATTGTCTCGAGCTTTCCAATCTGATTCTGAATTCATTTTTTCGACCTCGGAATTGTTCTCCCAACGCACGTACAATCGGCCTGTTTCACTATCTCTCAACTATAGTTGAACAACGGCACAAAAACACCTTACAGATTACCGGCACTTATATGTACATGTATATCAGCCGGTGTTTCGTGTACGTACGTATACCGGGGAGCACGTGCCGTTGATTTGGTCGGAGATTGCAGTGTCGTCTTGCGTAGTTGCGGGTAGTCCGGAGCTGAGAAGCCGAGCGGTGCGCTTATGGCCTCGAGGCACCCTCTCAGTCCCGATGATCATTGCGATAAAACCGTCGCGATCATCGCCGTTGTGTGCGAAGGAAGGGTCGGTCCCACTTTCGACCCTGTCTGTACGTACACACGTTATATTACATCATTTACGAGCTGCAGCACGGCTAGAACTGTAGAACTAGGCCCAAGCTGTAGCAGAATCGATTAAGCGTTTACAGCCAGGACCAACCCACGCAGGGAGATATATATGTATATGCACGTAGGGTATATGGGGCATTCCATGTCAGATTAGCAGTCCGTGTACCTCGCCGTTTTCGATTCTGATCTTTTTTTAGTACGATGTTTTTATCAATCCAAGAGAGTGTAGGGAATTTTAAAAAATTTTCTTCAGACACTGGGGAAATTTATACAAAATCGCAAAACCAATTACGAAAACGCTATTTTTCAGATCTTAAAAAATTCACACTGATTCTATGAATCGAAATGTGATTTTTGAGGAACTCAATATTTACTATTTTTTTCGCAAGTTTTTTGCTTTTTTATTTTTCATATTATGCCTCGATCTAAATAGATCGTGTAATCGTGTTATCTACATGATTTCGTGATCTATTCAGATCAGAGAGTAGAGAAAAAGACGCCAATTCTGACATGGCAAAACACACAGTGAGAGAAAAAGAGAGAAAAATGTTGCTCGGACTTTGGGTCGAAGAAACCCGCTTAGGACTGTGTTCACCGTCATCGTGCTTCACCGCATTAACGTCTTGAGGGAAAGAGCGTCGGCACGGACTTTGTTCTCTGCGGATGGACGAGACCGCAAATTAAGGCGAAAGCGAAGGGTTACCATAAGGTGTAAGTAATTTGTATGAGATACAATATACCGTGAATCACATGATTAATGCCGGCACACGCTTGAACATAATTGGGTTGGACTTGAGATTCCGAAGTCAGAAGGGCTGGTTTTCTCACTCGCGGACCAACCGCGGAAGTGAATATATAATTATTTTCCAGTTTACATTATCATAGGATCGAGGCTAGAATAATTGCTGAAGTTTTTCGTTTTTATTTGTTTTTTTTTTTCTGTTTTCTTTTATCACAACGCAGGGCTTAGGTATTAAACAAACGATTGGTGTCCGGAATCAATAAAGGAATAAAAAAAAAAAATCGTTGAATTTTTCCATCGCGATTGACCAGTATAATATCAGTAAAGACACTTTATTCGAACGAAAATTTAAACATTTGATCGATTCAACGGCAGAAAATTGAATATTTTGAAAAATGCTTGCGAAGGTCTGTCGGTGGTTTAAAATTACGATACTCGAAGTCCCCCTCCCGTCAGCGAACCTCCGATAGAGACTTTTGACGAAAGAGTAAACATTCTTCAAGATTTCTGCCTCGGCAATAAAGCTGAGAAACGAAAAGAATTAAGCCCGTCGAAGCCTCCTCCGGGCTCGGAATGATCAAAGCTCTCTCCGTCCGACCTTTTCGAAAGCTCAAGGATGCGTCCGGAGGCCTAGTCCTCGCCCGCCGGTCCAGGAGGGCGGAAGGGTAACCTGGACGGTTGCGTCGCAGGGCAGGCAGGGTGCCAAATGAAGCGGGAACAATGACTGCGTCTCGTCGGAGGGACAGAAGCTTATCGCACGACGGGTCGTCACTTGATGCGCGCGTCAAAGCTCTTGACAATGGTCCGACGGAGAGGCGCGACAAACGCCCGGCACCGATGAACCGTGCGCGTTATATTCCACCTTGCCGGAAGATGGAACGAACCGATAGTGCGGGCTTCGACCCCCCTTTTTTATCCATGAACTTCTGGTGAAAAAAAAAAGTAGAATCGGGCGATGCTTTTGACGTTGTTAATGAAGGATTGTTTCGAGTTAAAAATTGGCATTTGCCCGTCTGATTTCATACGACATAAGCTTTTTTTTATTATTATATTCAACCTGACGTGATTTCGTAACATTTCTTGAACCTTCGTTCAGTCATATTTTTTATTCCGACAAATTTTTCAGCCGTCTGAACGTCCCACTCACCGTTAACTTGATTTTCTCTATTTCTTATTCAATAAGACTTAAGAGACGAAAACTCGTTCGAAGCGACATGTTACACGGTTACAAAAAAAATTTCCCAGCATGAGTAGAAAAATTTTATGGTTGACCAAACCATTTTTTAATGTATTACTGAGTGAACAAAAATTAGAAATTACAATTGAAACGTTAAAATTACAATAACTAGTGTCATGTTTAAAGTGGATCAAGGGACAAATTGTTTAGTCAAATTTTTCTAAAAGTGTAGCGTGCAGGCTTGAGAGGATCCAAGTACAGTTCCCTAGATCTGCGAATAACACTTGCAATCGTATGCCAGGGATTGATCTATCGTAAACCAAGGACGTTGGATCGAAATGGCGGTCGTAGAACCTGGCCAAGAAGCGCGGGGACGCTTCTCGCAATAAGGGCTCGAATTTCGATTCGTGTCACGACGTCGCAGCGCCTGGGGGCGTCGCGACGCCGCGGTACTTATGTTAAGGCCTTTGTATCGAGCGTGTGGCAAAGGCTTAGCTCGGGTCGTAAGAAACGTTGCGAACGAAAGAAGAGTAAAAGAAAAAAAAAAAAAGAATAAGAGGGAAAAAGAGAAAAAAAAAACACGAATAAAGAGAAAAAGAAACGTTGCAGAGAAACGAGGCTTTCGGCTATGAGCGCGTACCGCGAACCCGCTGCGGAGTTGAATAAAATATTCATGAATTTATAGGTTTTTCGCAAAAATATTCGCCGCAGATGGCGGCGCTGATCCAGATGAAGGTATAAATTCCAACGGGCGTATCGCGTATTTCATTTTAGCATTCGGAATCGCAGGGCGGATGTAAACCGCGGTACCTGAAATACATTTTCTCCCTTTTCTCTGCAAGCAGCAGCGGTTTCGCAGGAATCTTTTAACGCGGAATCGAAAATCAAGCCGTTGAATAAGGCACAAAGAGTTTCCGAGGCATTAGTCGGGCTCATGTATTTTTAAATTGGTCACCAAGAGCTCGGAGCGCGAGACTTCGAGGATCGTATCTTGGAGTGGAAATCCGAGCTAGGCGGATATCAATGCCGAGGAACAGTCCCACCTCAAAGGAATCGAAGGTTATTTTGAATCTCATCCACTTTGACGCGGGATCGGAGTCCCAGCTTCCGCCTTTCGCAAATCTCGATCTTATAAGTATCCGATCCTGTCTGTCCGTTGCACGATCTGCCGATCGGATGCGAGATGAAACCAGCGACGAAGCTCGCGAGATTAGCTCCGAATTTAAAGTCTGGGACAGTTATGAGCTCGATTCGGAACGTCGGAAGCGCTTTTCGTCCTGTGGTTAGTTATACGCAGTCCTTGAATATTTTCATTTCTTATCCACAATTTATGTGGCCACAGATTTTCAGGGACAAAATTCCATTACATTTCCAACTTTTTACAGGACCTAAAACGTAGTTTTCCATAATATTTTCCCAGTTCTAGTGAGTCTACTAAAACCTACATCGTTCAGTTTATTAGCTCCATATTCGGTTCAAATTCAATTCGTATTGAAGTAAAATGTAATGTACACAAAAGTCAGTTTAAGCCAATTTGTTTTCTCGACGAAAAAAGGTAAGCTTGTTATGTCAAGAAATAATTTCTTATTCTCATGATAGAAAACTAATATATTCAGTTTTTTTCATTACCAAATTAAAATCCCTCTGACAATTCTAGGTTTTCGATAACCCCTTTTAAATTCCTTGACATTTCCACCCTGTCATCATAATTCTGAAACTTACAGTTCTCAATAAAAAACGAAAATCACTTTTGTGGCTGTTACTAAAAAATTTAGCACGAGTAGTATAATATTTTTTTTTATTACGCTCACTTTACGTAACCGTTGCGATACGGTGCAGGATTAAATTGATGTCGAGCCGTTATTTGACTGAAAAAACGTAGTAAGCTAAACAAACGAAGCACCAAAAAACTTTGTATTCAAGAAGAAAATTGATATATGAATTTTACTACAGAGTTTCGGGTAGGTACAACTTTATTACCGAGTAAAATTACTTTCATTGTACATTCGACTTTCCGTTTCAATGAATAATAACAATACACGTATAGCATTTTAATTGCATAAAAGATCTCTCCCTCGGGTTTTCTAATTGTTTTTTTTTTTTTTTTGTTATATTATCGTACAGCTCGTTTCTCCGGCCGCTGCAGGGCTTTGAGAGGGTTGAACGGAGCCCAGAGGTGGGGTTAAAAACATGCCCGCGGCTTCAAAAACGGGGGAATTTCATTTCGGCGGTTGTGGTTGTAACGTCGCTGCGCGAGTCGCGTCTCGAGGCAGTTTTCGCGGGTTTCAGGCATCCCGCGATATATCGACGTGATAACGCGCGTATTATCATATTCGACGTCGAGGCGAAAGCACGCGGTTAATATTTCGGTTTTAAAGCGTCGGTCACGGCGTCCAGAAAAGCTCGACCCGTCATTTAGCAGCCTTAAAACATGAAAGGTCAGAAGCTAGAGCGAAGCTTGCGAAACCTTGACAATAAATCTGCCACCTTACGATAATAAAAGCCCGCAAGAATTCCGCATCCCCGGTCAATGATTAACGATCCGTCCCTGTCGCCAGATGGACGCCATCTTGCAATAATGATGCATTTTTCGGACACTGTTGGGAGAGCTGGAATGAAAAAAATACCGGGATAAAGAAAGTAAAACGGAAACTAGACGCGTTGCCGGCAGCACGCTGTGCAAGCTCCGAGAGTTACGGACTTCTCTGCATATACGTACGTACAGCCAAAGATACTCACTGACTACGAATCCTGGCAAACATATCGGGCAGTGCACACGTTTAAGCATACGTACCAACACGCGTATTGATCCGGGTAGAAAAGAGCATCCAAATATTCTACCCGGAACCGGCGAGCCTGAAACGCGCCCGTCATAAACCGCAGTTTTGCATAAAAATCGATTTTTTTTTACTTCCTGTACTCGTTCTCTCCTCTTATTTTCATTTTTTTCTCATTTCAACTACCTACCCATTCTTCGACGATATTCCAACGCAAATTCATAAACTTCGCGGTTCAAACGTTGCGCAGTGAAATTTTGATATCCCACGCTGCGCGGGCGAGTAGCGATAAAATTTTACCGTCTCTCTACCCCGTTTGATTATTATGAACTGCTGAAATTTTTAACGAAGTCGAGCTTCTCTATCGAAAATTCAAACGTGTAACAATAAGTTTAGAACCGTTTCTTACGTCATAGATTAGAAGAAAAATCATTTCAATCGCAGTTCTTACACTTTCGTTTCACAATTCTTTTGATTTTCGTCCCATCTCTTTATTTTTTTTTGTCTTTGTTTTTTTTACGAATTCTCCCCAAACTCTAACTCGTTTGAGGGTTTTTAGAGAAAGCTCAGCGCGTCTCGGGCAGTATTTAATCAGAGAAAGATCTCCGTGTCCATGAAGCGTAGCTGTTGGGCACGTATCAGCGAAGGTTGGTAAATTTTTTGCGAAAATACACGAGCAGCATGGGTAACCGAGCGGAGAGAGATATACCTCTGAATCTCTTCAATCTCTCATCTCGCGAGCCGGACCACGTCCCCGCAGGAAATCCATTCGAAAGATATACCGCGAAACGTACCTGGAATAAAACGCTCGAGTTTTCTTTTCCCTTGGCGTCATGTGTTCTCTTACTCTGTAATTTTTTTTTTAAATTTACTTATTCATGTTTTGTCTTTTCTGTCTTTCGCCATTTTTTTCCCCGCTTTTACACGTACAACAAGCATGCATAATGTCCGGTTTTCTGCTGTTAAGCCATTCAGGTACGGCGGACGAACGTCAGAATTTTCACCCTGCATTAAGGTAGAATATTACCAACGATTAATGGCTACGCGTGTACAACGTAGGCATAATTTTTCACGCAAGGAATAAATTACACCGCATTTTCGAGCATCGCGGGGTAGCTATGCGCAAATTCGTGAACTTTAATGCGCGAGCAGACCGGGAAGAGGGTTTTTTGAACTGTGAATTGTTTCGTATGGTATCTGTAAAACCGTTCCTTTGACAATGTCGTTTAACGATCGAAAGATACATGTTTCGTTGTAGGGATAATTGGAATGTAAAAAATTTTAATGAAGAATTATTTACCGTATGATAAAACGTATAAATGAAGCAAGTATTTCATTGAGTTGGGTAAAGTTTATTCAAAGCGAGTTAAAACAAATTATTATTCAAAGAATCGGACGGAGTTGCGAGGAATTTTTATTTTTTTTTCTCGACCGGCTTTCCTTTGATACATCTTTTATTCGACGGTAAAAATCCTCGAAAGACGGTTGTATAATAATTCGCTGGTGGAAGATGAAATGAGATGAAATTTTGCACTCCGAATCAATTTGGCGAGTCTTTGTACACAAGCGAAAGGGGAAATTGATAACTGAAATATGCAAAAGCCTCGGCTGCCCTCCGTGTCAAGGCTCACGAGGGTTGGCACCGAAATAAACCCCGCCGTTTACTCCACCGGGATTCCAAAGGTGGCTGGCTGGCCGCCGGCTGCAGAAGAAACGGCCGGCGTTACGTCGCTGTCACAACCCAGAGACGGTCTCAGAGTGACAAGGGTGCATGCGAAAATGAATAAGATGAATAAATAACCGAATGACGCACGGCGTAAGCGCGCGCGTGAGCGAAGTAAAATCTTGGCGAAAATTTACGGTCCGAGTATAAAAACCGGCGACAAATGAGGGTTGAGTTGATTTCAACGTCAGACAAAAGAGGCACGAGAAGAATCGTAGGTGCGGAGGAAATGGACGAGGGGGGAAGAGAAAAGATCGCGAATTGTCGCTAGGAGGGAAAAAATTTAGGAAGGGAGGGGAAAAAAAAAAAAAAAAAACTATACGTCGCAGGCGCATTGATTTTTGCCCGAGGAAAAATTACCCTTGTCACGGATGTTTGCCCCCCGCTTGCGAGCCTCTCGTCATCTTCGTTAGCGAAAAACTTCCCGCCACCTGAGGGCTTTCGACATTTCATTACTTCCTTCCCCGAAGAATCCGAAAATTTTAGCCAAGATTTTCGCCCTGAAATGCAGATTGATGAGTTCTTGCGCATTTCTTTTTTTTTCCCTTCAGATTCCTTACCGTTTAGCCCCGTGGAGCTTTTTTCGACCGTGCCGAAAAAAGCTTCGCCTTCGAGATATCAACCTTCGGTCGAGTTCCAGGGGCGAGGCGAGCCTCCGTTGAGTAATAACAAAAAGAAGTCTGCTACGAGATTAGTCGATCTGTCGGACAAAGGCAGGTTCGTCCAGAATAGGACTGGAATAACTCATAAATCCTTGACGTCGGGCTCTTTCGGAGACGTGAGAAAAATCGGGGGTGCGGTGGGGAAAAGCGGGAACTTGAGCCGCTGGAAGAGAATCAAGGGGACAGAAAAAGGGTAACGGAATTGTCTCGTATTTTTGTTCCACCCTTTGATAAACGACGAGACGAAATAAACCTCTCAAAATAGAAATAATGATCCTGCTGAAGCGACGCCGGAAAACTCACACGCCCATCGCGTATACGTATGTGCGTTTACACAGCTACGGGTCATCGCTACTTTGGGGAAACTGATGTGCGAATATATTTTTCACTTATTCCTTTTGTGCGCAACGCGTTCAAGTCCGCGCCATTCGTTACCGTAAGTATAATGTGATCTTCGCTGTAAAGGTGAACAAAAACAACCTCTGCGGACACGATTTAGGGAGGTTCGACTCTTTCCACTCAATATACGTGTTTTCGTCTAGGTAATTTAGTCGCGGTTTGAAAGTAAAGTTCACGGTGTAAGTCGGATGAAAGAATCGCTTGAACTACAAGGAAGACCACCAATTCTTTTATCGTTAGAACCGATGAACAGAATTCTTGGTTGCAAAGCATAAATCGGATCGTCTGAGACGTAC
Organism: Neodiprion fabricii; assembly: GCF_021155785.1. Taxonomy (NCBI): domain Eukaryota; kingdom Metazoa; phylum Arthropoda; class Insecta; order Hymenoptera; family Diprionidae; genus Neodiprion; species Neodiprion fabricii. The sequence continues at coordinate 6,589,885 of NC_060239.1, forward strand.
GAAAAAAACTAACTTAATCCGACGTGTAAATGCAAGAAGCGGGCAATCTCGGTACAACAAAACAATTAAGCTCGAGCCGGAGTCAAAAATTGCTCGGCGTTTGTTATATATCCGATAATGTCGTATATCGGAGATATTGATCTGCAAGGTTACGCCTGAGGGGTTGACCCCATATTGCGGTCCGATAAATACCTTCGGTTTATGGATGTACAGCGGTTGGTTCGGGCTCCTCATACGGCCCTGGGGGGCCCCGAGTACCGCAGGTGTTCCTTCGTAAGATTCGAGTATTACGGGAGGCAATTAAACAGCCACTGATTCGCGTCAAAGTTTGTGTGATAAAAAATGAATTCAAGAATCGCGGCGATTCGTTACGAGGTATTTTCACCCGTCACTTATAATATCTGGATATTTCTTCTTTCCGCAATTTATTCTTTTCGTTCTTCCGTTCGACTTTAAGCAAGAGTAATCCACTTTTTTTATTTATGGTTAGAAAAAAGGGCGTGGAGGTGATATATGAAGGGGTGAGGGATGTTTAGGGACAGTGAAACCGCAAAAATGGCCCCTGGAGAAATACAGGCATTGTGTAACTGCGCAGGCATTTCAACGGGGTGTTTCTGTTATTGGACGGTGTGTTTCATATTCGTGAATTACTGCGGCCACCGCAGCCCCTAATTCTACGGGGTCGAGGGGCTTCGCGGAGCTCCCGTTTCCGCTTCACTTTCTTCAATTCGAAATCCTTCATCCCCCTCGTTCGCCGAACGCATGTGTTTCGATGCGCTGCAGCGGGAGAAGCACCGCTGGCGAGGAAAAGCTTTTGACAGAGCTGCGGGTAGGAACGGACCGCGAAACAAAGAGAGGGAAAGGGAAACGTGAAAGGGAAGGGGAGAGAAGGGTGTTTTATTCCGATGCGAAACCCACATTACGCATGTATAAATAAATATCCAGAACCAACGAGGGGGTGAAATATGCGAGGAATCTGAATTGCCGGGGGTGGTTCCCTCCACCCCTGCGGCGTATTAAATTCGGGAGATTGGAAATTTCGCTTTTCTGTCAGTTCGGGCGACAAAATGCGCGCCTGAAATGAGGATAAATTAGTTTTTTAATTCTGAATAAATAAGACGAGAGAAAAAGAAAGAAAAAAAAAAAAAGAAAAAGTTAAACACGCGAAAAGCGGGAGGAAATTTTACTTAAAAACGGGAAAAATACAAAGGGTGTCGAATCGGCGCGCGCTACTCGAAGGACCGCGCGTCGCCCCTTCGGGCAAACCGTTCGTCTTGATTTATATTACGGGCCAATTTCCTGGATGGTTCTTTCTTCCCCTTGGCTCTCTCTTCTCTCTCTCTCACCCTCTCCCGCGGTTCTTCTCATCCCCCGAGCTCGCTTTCGCGCGCCCGCGTTCTCGGCGTACTTTGGCAGACCGCCGTTGCACACCCGCCGATGTATAACTATACGTGTCACGGCGAAATCGGAGGCTGCAAGGGAGGGGGAGGGGGGCAAATGCATTATCACATATCACGCGCTTATCGCTTACGTGTAGACGAGGAGATTTCACTTACGCTGCTTTCTTCCTTCCTTCCCCATCCACGGTATTCCCTTTCGGCGAGAAACCTTCTTCACCGACTATTTTCGGTGGAAATTTATTGTTTTATACTATAACTGTGCGAAGACTACGACGTGAAGTACATTTACAAAAGTTTCTCAATGTGGCCCACTTTCTGATTATCAATATTATCGAAAAGTCTGATTTCACGTACGAAATAAATTTTTCCTTCTCAATACGTGCATTTGTGAATGTTTCTCTTTTTGAGGGAACTGCAAGCCTAAATAATTCTTAAATTCTCTTATGAAAATGTAATTTTTAACTATTACCTAGAATTAGTCGAGTTTCGTAAAATAATTATTTCTCTACCGACGGTAGATTTTGATTCAGATGAAAACAAAAATACGTGCTCTTCGAAAAGCTCCTTCGATCACACTCCTCGAGGGTTTGAAATAATTCGACAGCTATCCGGATAGTGTGTATACAAAAAAAATCCAAATTCGGCATTCAATGATCGACTACTAAACCGTTCAAAGAAACTTTATAGACAGTTGAAAATTCACTTCGATTAAAAAATTCCGAAGTTTCGCTGAAGTTCTTCCTGACTTGTATGCAGGTATACCATTTTCTTTTTCGATCTCGATATTAGAATCCGTCTCGAGCCTACCGTGAGACGAAACTCAGGCCTTACGGCCCAAGTCCGGTCTAGCCGACGGTGATAAGCCAGTATCTGTCTCTGAGGCAGCTGATAGAGGAGAACACGTGTCGACGACGGATATAACCGAGAAGGTGGAGAATCCCGGGTATCGGGACGAGAATCAGGGGGCGCCAAGGCATTGTTTGTTGGTCCCGCGTTCGCCGAGCGGATTGAGTTGTGCCTGCGATTTGGATAAGGCGAAGCGATTCCGGGCTGCCATGCGGTGAGAACGGCGTTAGGAGAATCGCTTCCTGCGTTATTTCGCGCCCTGTGATTCCATTCGCGAGCATCTCGCGCCGCTATTTGCTGATCGTTATTTACTCCCCGATAATCGAATCTCTCGCCCGTAGTTGTTATTGCGAAAACAGAGCAGCCCTGTTTCCGGCTCCTGTCCCTTCTTATGCTCTGTATTAACAGAGACGATTTGCCCGCGGGAAATCTTCCGTGTGCCTGTCGGAATTATGCCGCTGATATTCTGCCTCTTACTACCGAACGTCCGCATTCAACGTCGGCGCCGCGACGCCGTTCATCTGCCACTTGAATCCCGGATTCCAGCCACTCTGCATACGACACAGTCCTAATATCATCCACCCTTAACCACCCGGAAGTGTCAATAGATATAAACGCGCTCAAAGAGAAGCCCTGGGATTCCTGAGACTGGAGACTAAAAAATTATCTGCAGCTTTGAGAAGGGAAGGGGGGAATATTAGGTAACGATTCTTGCCTAGATCAATTGATTAGAGAATATTTACGACGTTTAAGAAATTAAATTACATCACACTTTTCTTGGTATAACAACTTTCGTAATTTAATCGCCGTGTTAATTTTTTATAAACGTTTATCCCTGATTGGTCACGCTTTAAAAGAATCGCGTAACAATCACACAGGGTGAAATTCACCCCTGCTACAAAAAAAGTGATGTCTTAGTTCAACGGTGAGTTCTAAAAATCTAAACAAAAATATCCAGGTATTGTTCAACGATGGTAGAAAAAGCTCGCTTAGCTTTCCTAGTCAAAATTCATTCTTCAAATATTCTAAAACATCGGCAAAGTTAAGATACTTTGATTCGCCTCGAGTAACCAATTGGTATTAAAGAATCTTCAATCGTTTTATACATCCTGCAGAACTTTTCTTGCGAAAATCGTTACTTTTTCGTATATGAAAACGAATGTCCGATCGTTGAACCGCGAAAACTGGAAATTATGCGATAACGTGAACAGCGTTAAATTCGCGGGATCCTGAACTTGCAGGATTCTACGTAATCCGAGACTTTCTACAGGCTGAATTCGAGTTCGGCTGCATACTAGCGCGTAAATTTCCGAGAGTGAAGTCACACACTCGTACGTCCGCGAGTTCAACCAAATGAGGATAACAAGCACCGGTCCAAACAAACACGCCTGATTGTGTGTACCTACCCAGCCTCGTGCCAGAGGAGCAATAGAACTGCGACTCCGAGTGCAGCAGCCATTGCAGGTCGCGGATTATATCGAACGAAACTGCGTACGATATGCATGGCTAATCGCGTTGTCGGGCACAATTCCCTCATTCGCTCGTTGTTCTAATATCCTTTACGCGTTTAAAGATCGTTCATTAGCTTGGCAATTTTAGCACCTTATCCATACGTCGTTGTGAAACCTGCAGCCACGGTGGCGAACGAAGCCAGCCGTCAAGAATCTCGGAAACTTGAAGCTTAAACGGGAGCCTTCACGAAACGCTGAATAGGTAAACGATCGAATAGGCGGATTTGTATTTCCGCCCGCGATTGCGCTAATCTGCGGCTACGTTCAGCAGAGTCTCCGGTTATTCACGAGCTGCTCAAGCGACTAAATCTGGACAGTCGGAGACGTGAGCTCGGTTGTACAAGTCTAATCGTCTCGTTTACCGGAATTTTACTACGCTTCTTGGACATTTCTGCACGGCTTTCTTTCGTCGATTATCTTTTTTGGCACGTCTATCACGTCGAATCGTGCCCAGTGGGGAGAGGGGAACTTTGTTAAACTATTCCAATTAACTTTTGATCGATATGCCAATCAGCGCGAGGCAAGCCCGCGGATGCCAGATACAACGCACAGTAGTAATGACTGGATTGGGTCAGACAAGGATCGACGGGCTGCTGATAAATCATCCCGAGCCGAGCGTAAGTTCAGGGCTACGATATTTCACTGAGACCCGATATAGCTGAGGAATTATTTTGTTTTCGTTTTTTTCTTTTTTTGAAACTATTCAGTCTTTCCCTGTTTTGACTTCAATTTTTATTCGTGCAATTTCTTAAGAGGAAATTTACAGGAATTTCAGTTAATTTCTTTTTCCTGCGGGAAATGTTTCAAACATTTTAGTGGTTTTAGGTATGCATTTCTTACATCTTTTGGAGTAAATTTGCTTAATTAGATCCTCGTTTAAATGTATCAGGGCGATGCACAGAGTGAAATTTTAAATAAAGTGTAAGAAGATGAAAATTCATTGCGCGCAAGGTTTCTCAATTAATATTTGTAACACAACGTACGAATTTTTCTAGCATAATCTACTTTGGTAATGCCCACAAATTGTTGTAGCATTTATTTAATAGCTTTATTTTGAAAGAAAATACGTTGTTTTTATGAATCGTGACTACAAATGAGCCGGTTTTCAACATAAAGTTTAGGGTATCTCACTCCTAGGTGAGAATTTTGGCAAACTCGTATGACAAGTGTAAAGGATACTTAAGAAAAACAGCGGGTAAAAATTTCAGGTGAATCGATCGGAATCCTTGCGCATAACTTTGAAAAATCAAAAGTGAAGAAAATTGCATTCAAAGTTCAAATTTTCATAGAGTTGCAATATGCAGACCCTTTTAGGGGGAAGGATGAAGGAGTACAAAAATGCAGAAAACCGAAAGTGAATTGTTGAGCTGTCTTCTCAATTTTCTTTCGCCTGAAAAAGGTAAAAAGAACCAGACGCCAGGGAAGGGTGACTTATTTAAACGCCAGTGAAGACTCGAGAGCTTGCTTTTTTCCCCTTTTTGTAAAACGGATGCCAGCGAGGCAGCTGTAGAATGTAAATCCAGCAAAATACAACTCGAGGTCTTTAATGAGTGAATAAAAAATGCAATTAAACCTGCGCCAAAGATCCGGATTTCGTAGAATATTTTCGCGACTAATACTCGACTGAAAACTGTCCTTGACGTTTCGTTCGTTGACTCATTGTTGGATAGCTTTTTTTACTTCTTCTTTTACTTCACGATACAATTTTTCCATCATTTTATTCACCTTTGAGATTACACTTTATACCGATTGAAGTGTGCTAATTATTGAGAAGTTTCCCGAGCGAACGAGCTGGAAAAAATTCTTTCAGAAAATTATTAATCCTGCTTATTATATTTAGAAATGCTTTCTGATGAGTTTTTGAGAATAAACTCCCCTTCGATCAGTTCGTGTTATATACCCAACGTGATACAGCGTCTGTTGAAAAAGTTAATCAAAGCAAATCGGCCGACCTGTTGTTTGAAATATTCTACTTACTTCGTTACGAGGCAATTTATTATCCGTAGGTGAAAAGCAGAGTGGTTTCAGTATTTCCCGGCGCTGGTTCATACCTGTAGAATTCAAAGAAGAATTCAATTCGTTTATCAATACTGGAAGGAATCAGTGATTAGCTTGTCCGTTTCAATCTCGAGTTTCATAATCAGACAACGAGTCTGCCAACAAATCGGTAATCGATCACGATATTTTTTGTTACAGATCCGAAGAGACCTAATGTCAAAATCCCCAACTTCTGAGTCCCCTGCAAAGTGAGTAATTAAATTATATCGTAGTCGGTTCACTCGCGCAATAAAAAAAAAAAGAAACGTTTACCCTAAGAATTACAGGCGTTATAAAAAGACGAGTGAAGTGAAGCCGAGAGGTCAGTGAATAAAAAATTTTTCGACCGTGCAAACGCGCTTTGAAAGCTCATTCGAGTCGAGCCGTAAAATTTTCGAGGTTTGAAAAACGGCCTCGCGAAAAATTCTGGGAAGATGTACGGAGCCCTAAATTCATCCAGATTTACATCCGAATGAAAGATGGATTATATTCGGTAGCGTGGACAGGGGATGTTTCCCTCGAGGAAAGGGTCAAGGGACTGCAGGAAGCTCCCGGAGGTGGACAAGACAGTTATCCTGACAGGATATTTCGGGCCGCGTAAGACCGGAACGGAACGGAACGGAAGGAAATTTCTGGAGCGAGTCTGCAGGAGCGGAGCGATCGTAATGAGACCGGGAACCCTGAGCTTGATGTTGCGCGGGACAATGCTGAGGGTTGGCTTGAAGCGGGTCGAGCAGAGAGAGGGAGAGAAATTAGTTTATTTTAAGAGAGAGAGAGAGGCGCCCTTCGGCGACCCTTTTTCACCCTCCGCACTTCCTTTCTCGACACTCAACGCCGCGGTTGTTGACCGCAAATTCATACCCCGCAGTATACACGCTACCTTTCACCTTACACGCCCCTCGCAGCACACACGTTAAGAAAGATCTTGAGCGCGATGCCCTTTCCACCGACCCGATGCATCATCGGATTTATAGCGGACGATGAAAGCTACACGAGTTACTTTCCGTGCTGTTTTAACTGCAGGGTTTCAAAGCTTTGCAGCGCTGCGAGTGAAATGGAGAAATGAATATTTTTTTATGGTGTCAATAGCGCTGAGGGAGATTATCGAGCACGTGCACGGTGAAGAGATTCCTTGAATTCGTCAAGTATGGCCATCATGGATTCAAAAAGATGTTATTTGATGCGAGAAAAGAGCAATCAGAACAGTACTTCAGGTTAATGAATGAAAACATGTTCGTTTAAAGAGAGAAAAACTATGTATATATTTTCTTGTCACATTTGATCACCACAAATTTTAAATTCAACTATTTTTTTTTCGTGTCCACATCAGACGTTTGATTATTTACAGTAGAATAAGAGAATTTTTTTTACTGCGATATTGAAAATAATTGAAGATAAATTGGATAATTGGATAATCCGTGATTTGCGACGACTTCGGAATTTCAGAGAAAATAAACGCGAGTTTAAGTTTTCTGTGAAAATTACTGTTGTTATAATATATTATGGTTTTCGGTCCTGCAATCACGTAATTGGGGCGTGATTCGATATTTTTTGCAATAAAAACCTATCTCGATTGATAATTTACTTGAAAAAGTTCCGCTTACAAGAAAATGAAGAAGAATTACCATTTTGCAGATAGTAACGTTTCGGTAATGAAACGTTATGGAATAAATCGTTCTACGATTTTAGAACGACTTTCAAGGAATTGGCCTATCAAGCTACGAACACGTTTTCTTTGTTATGATTTACTAACTGAACTTCAGAGAATCCCAAGGCTGGAAAGGTAACGATTTTCCTAAACGCGCGTCGTTAAACTAACGTTGCCAACTTCAACCAAAATGTTTTTCAATTTTGGCGGGTATAAGTTTATTTCCAGAAAATAACGTCCAGGGTAAGTTTACCAGTTATTGAAACGTTTAGATTCCATTATTAACCATTTAATTTTCCAAAATTATAAACTGACGGCACAAATTGTGAATTCCTCGATGACTAAAACCAATTTCCAGAGGGTCAAGCACCACGAGTTAATTATTTGGTAATTTTATAACTAAGTATTAAACAGATTCGATCAAAAAAGATCAACAACTTGGTCGTGGTCAATAACTCGTACACTTACCTTAATCACCGACGATCAAGCAATTATATTTTCACGAGCTCTGCTCAAGACGCGTTTTTTGCGAGCTGACAGACTGGATTCCAGCCATTTCGGTGTGGCAGGAAAAAAAAAAGAAGAAAACAGCGATTCCGAAACTTTGATTACCGAAAGATAGCGGGGCGTCAGATTTCCGTCGGACACGCGAGCCGCTCTGCCACGTTACATTTTTTTTCGGAATATACGTATAGTTATATTTCGTAATAGCCTACCGCACGCACGCAATTTTGCGCGGGTCGAGGATCGATGCGGGTCTGTTTACTCCCAGAGCACGGCGATCGGTTCGCGGGCTTTAAGGGATGATTCGGATAGGCGGGAAAACTGTCGGGTGCAAGCTCTGCGGGGAGCGGGCAAAATGTATGTGCATGAAATCCGTAAAACACTCAGCTGTTACAGAAATAATTTAATTCCGAGCTAAGTCTCAGTGTGAGACGCGGAAAGCGGGAAACTAACCGCTCTCTCTCTCTCTGTCTCTCTCTCTTTCTCTCTCTCTGGCCATTGTTTCTGAGAGACGCGACAAATTGCGCTACGGTTTCACCTGCAGTGCTTTGCTGCCCTTGTTGTTATTGTTGTTATTGTTCATCGTTGTCACTGCGCGTTAATCACTCGGAAATTACGATAAGTTGTAAACTACGTATCAACTTCCGCCGGTGTTAAGGATGAATGAGTCCCATCTGAATCAAGAGTTCGCCAAAGAAAGACCAACTTGACGATCAACAAGCGGCGGCTTTGGACTGGCGATGAGCCAGCTCTTGAACATCCCGTTCTTACACTGCAGATTCCAAGTTCTTGTAGAAAAAACAAGAATAATGTCGAATTCGAATTTCGAACTACAAATTCAGATTCGTGATTAACGATTTTTAAGACCGTGGATACCGTATTACACGAAAATATGACGATTTTTTTTATTTTGCACCACTATAACGCACCCATCACTACAAATTTTCGAAATCTAACCTTGGATTCGTTATCGGTGACCCAAAAAGCTCTGCCTACCAATTTAAACCAAAATCGGAATATTTTTAAACTTTTTTCCACCATATTCGATCACCATTTCGGATTTGGCAATCTGACTTCGGATTCGTGATCAGTCACCCAACAAACCGACTAGTGAAAATTTTCGTAAAAACCCAAATTTTTAGTTTTTTTTACAGCTTGTTGAATACACCAAAATTTTAATTTTGCACATCATAACTTAGATTCGTGATTAGCGACTCAAAAAATCTCCGGGTACCAATTTTCATTCAAAATATAGACCTCGAAACGTCAAGATCTAGTGAAAACTTAACTTTTCATTTTAAGGGTGATTACAATAACTTCCTTTTTTCTCTGTAAACAGATAAACGGAAAGTTAATGAAACAAGTCAAGATATGAATAACTCGGGAAAAGGTTTTGCGATTACAACGTTCAAAATGATGAGACCCTGGTATTTTTGATCCGATTCTAATGTTTTTCGATTTATTTAGATAGAAATCCCAAAAAATTGATTGAAGATTTTTCTACAAACAGTCACAATTTGTGGAGATCTTGTTTGATAAGAAAAATCAGGCATAAAACATTGAAATTAGATTGAAACGTTGTAATGATAAAACCTTTCCTAAAATTTCTGATATCTTTGCTCGTGTTCTTTAAAGTTACTCGAATTCGTTTTTATCACGAGGTATGAGTACTATTTCATTTGTATTAACCATCATCGGATCAAATGATATTACTGGAAATTTTTCGAATGGTTTTTTCTCTATTCGTAACTTTGGATTCACAACCAAACGATGGAGTTCATTCGTCCCTGAACACTCTTTCTCGAGTTATCTTAAAACGACATTCCTCACGAATATTTTTTTAGCCATTCAACATCGGTTATCAAACCTCTTCCGTTCCGCAATCGCTTTATCCTGACGCGAGTCGCGTGTAGCGAGGAGAATTGCTATCAGAGTTCGTCGTACTCGCCAGAATTATCAGTGCAGGTCAGTTCCGTGTTATCGCTCGACTCGGATGCACCAGACATGTCTACATAGATTTCTCGCAGCTTGGCCTCTTGTTTTATATATCAGAGTCAAGGTTGTGTTAAGTTTATAATATTCAAGTGAACAAATCATTGCAACGGAACTTTGAACTCATAATCGTGAGTTTCGAACAGTAAAACCAAAGTTGATAGAATTCAATTCAAACCACGAAATGACCTCTCAAATTCATTTCACAATATAGACAAATAGAAGACCAAAGGCTTCGATGTGAAATTGCAAGTTCGGTGGACATAAACGATTAATACAAGAAGAATCGTAACGTTTTTAACTACTCTTTTCGAAAACGCAAATAAGGGAAGGTATTGTTTTTCACGTACCGTCTTCCGAATCGAAACGGGGTTAATTTTCACCGTCAATTGCAGGTGACGCGTCGAATCGGGAATGTAAAATATGCAGAGAACAGAGACCAGGAACGTCCAAGGGCGTAATGTGGAAGGGAAGGAATGGAAGGAACTTCGTCCTCGAGTAGGGTTGACGGTTGTCAGTAAAAATAAGGTGACATCCTGGCTTCCGGCGTTTATACGCTCTCAGTTCTGTTCCTTTCTCGGCACGGCGACTGTATATTTTACGTAAATACACACATGCATACATATACATATATGTTCCTATGTACATTATATTTCTGGAACTCGTTGAGGGCGCGATGTTCGCCCGCATGTAAAAAACACAAAAAAAAAATAACAACAAAAAACCAAATAAACGTTCAACTTTAAAAGTGTCATGGCGTCTCTGGTACGTGCCAAAAACTCGTTCTAACTTTCGCCCTGGTGTAGAGCGGGACCAACTTAATTCCATTATTCATATTTCGTTCGCTCGTGCGGCGGCTCGACACTTGGGGGCAGAAAGGCGGGGACCTGCTGAGAGAAACTCGGGTCGTTGAAGTAGGATCTGAAGTGCGCGCGTTTGTATAAGCAGCTTCCAGATTTTTTAATTCTCGGGGGAAAAAAATGAGGAACTTTTTTTTTCTCCCTTTGTCGTTTCTGTTTGTCTTGTTTTTACGAATCGTATAAATAACGCATTCAGAAATCATTTTCCGACTCTCCGAGCTTTATGGAATCAGATATAGTACGCCTACGGTGAAGAGGTACTTTGGTCAAGAGTAAAGTTCCAGCTGCAGAAGATAGTCCAAGTACCCAGTGCAGCTTGCAGCTGTTCTTTTCTTAGGAGCTTCTTTTTTTTATTTTTACATTCTTCAATTCTCTCCTCTTTTCCATCCTGTATTTTGTATCGACTTGTTTCACACCACGCAGTGTCTCAGACTGAGATATTTGAGACGAACGATTCGCCAGAGGAGCTGCTGCAATACCGCTTCGAAAAAAAATTTTGTAACTCGCTGATTGAAAATGCGGCGATACTGAATTATCTACTTCCGCTTTCCCTCTTTACCGCTTTCTCTAACTTCGTCAACGCTTTCAGCGGTCAATATTTATTTCATTATCAGCAACAACGAGATGCTTGCATGTAACTACTGATATAATATTGTTGCGAACTTTGCAGTTATTCGTAAACAATGTTTGAGTAAAGCCGAAACGCTATTGCTCGCAATATGTACAGCAAATTTATTGTTTGACGTACGTAAATGCGTTACGAAATTTGACGCTCTGCCTTCTCGTGTCGCCGATATATCTATTCCAGTAGGAACAACGCGCTTCGATACCTCGTATCTGTCCATGCGGTTGAAGTGGGCGAAGTATCGGGAAAAAAATGAACGCGATATAACTCAATGCTATCGAAAAAACGAGCGCGAATGAAAACGGAAAAAAAAAGAAAAAAAAAGGAAGCGAAATATTCGCTTGTAAAGCAATATTCTACCGCGCATTTTCAGCAGAATATTTGCAGTTTTCGTACGCCGTTCCAGTTCAAAGCTTGCAGCACAGCTGTTTGCTTTGCATATTGTTCGGGATCAATCATTCGCGAAATTTATAATAAACGGAACTCTTGTGTCGAATGGTTAGAAGATTTTAAGACGAGTTGCGAATTTGTAAATTCACAAGTTCCTACCTTTGATCTTTCCGACTGACTCTGAGTCGCGAAAATGACTCGCCTTCCGGTTCTTGAATTCATGACCCTTTTTCGCGAGACGAGAAAAGGTAATCTGAGATTCCGCAATCCCGCGTCCGCTGTAGTCACACTTTCTATACACGTGAAACGCGAATATACCTGATGGTTTTACTGCGAAACGAACGCGAGAGGATTCTCAAAGTCAGCGTGATTCTTAATCCAATTGGGGAGGTCACGTCGACTCCTAGGAGCCTCTTTGCCCGGTTGAATTAATTCAGCTGCACAGCACGACGTCACTTTCGCAAATGTGGACCCTGCTCTTCCAGTTTCATTACACCTGCGTCAGCCGCCCCGAACTCTTAAGGCGGTCGGTTCGCCGGAATCGATATCTTTCGCGAACTTCGCAACGACGTTTCCGTACTTTGAATATTTATGAAATTTTTACATTTATTAGGGAGCTACGGATGCCTCGTTTAGAATTTAAGAATAAAAAATACTGGAATTATTATAAATAAACGTCCAGATAGCAACGATTCGTTTCAAATCATTTCACAATGATTAAAAAAGTAATAGATTCAGTTGGTTTAACTCAACGATGGCTAATATATTTTCTTTTCTCCAAGCAGTCAATTAAATTTTACTATTAATCTTCGATCGTAACTGACGACCCTTAGCCGTTTTCTAAAATAAAATATTTCACCAAGCCAACTTGATAAGAAAACAACGTTTCAATGACTTTGTAGAAAATGGAATAAATCGATTAAATTTTCAACCAACCAGTTCGAATCTATTTACATTACACAAGCAACACAATATCACAAAATTAGTGAAATACAGTTGCTCGTAACACCCGCGAATACATTTTTTTACGAGAAACCGATAAAAAAAAACGAAACCTGATTGTCTTGAACTTTCCTCATTCGTACAAATATGAAACATTTTATTGTTTTTTCTTTTTTTGTTTTGAATGCAAACACCCAATACGAAGTAAAAACTCGCTGAATCCGGGAACAACTCGTCGAATATGCATCGACGCTAATCAAGTCGCGAATTACATTTCGAACCGTAGGGTGCAAGCTACAATAACCTATAATCCATTGGAGGGTGAAGTCGGATTTTTGTTACCCCTGGACGTTATCAATCTCGCGTAGCCATATACCTTGCAATTTATCTGCAGGGATTTCCCAGGGGCTTACTGCAGCAACGTACAGTATATATCGCACGTCGCCTTTCTCTCTCTCTCTCTCTCTCTCTCTTCCCCCCCCCCCCCCTTCCCCCGCTCTCTCTCTTCCTGGCTTATTTTCCGCCTGTCTTTTTCGCCCCCTTTTTTTCCGGTCCGTGCCGGTGTCAATTGCTCTTGAAATTCTTTACGCAGAAGAGATTTCTCTCTGTTTGTTTTTTTTATTTTTTTATTTTCTACCTCTCTCTTACGTTTTTGTTTTCAGAGAAAATTCTCGATTCCTTCTCTCATTGTCAGCTCCGCAAACGCCGACCGCTCCCTCGACATTTGACATTAAATGCTGCGTAGGAGTAAAAGCACGGACGAATATCCAATCCGACGTGGTTATTAAATTGATACATTCAGAGGCGGCAGCGGGGTGAATTATTAACGTAAGAAAAAGCCTCGTAAGTACAAGTGCGTTGCTCCATCCCTCCCTGTTTCTTTCTCTCTCTCTCTCTCTCTCTTTACATTTCCGGAAAATGAGTAGAGGCCCGTTCATCCCGAGGTATAAATAAGACAAAAGCAAAGTCACTGCTATTTTTTGTACACTCGTAAATAAAATATAGGTACTTTTACAAAAAATATACGTACATGCACTGTGGCGGTGTATAATGCGCAAAGTAAATGTATTGAGGGAAGAAGGAGAGCGAGAGAGAGAGAGAAAAAGAATTCGAAAGACGAACGAACAAATCCAACCGTTGGTAGGCTTACGGCATTCGATGAAAAGAAGTCAACTTCAGATTTCAATAAAACTAAATTGTGTTCAAGCAGCCTGGGTACGGACTGAAACCTGATCAAGCAATGATCCACTAATAAAATCTCGACGAGGGTTACCGTTAACAAATTGAAAATTTCTTTAATCAATAGAATCACACTGATAAACTATTTGTAGTTGCTCACTCTACGTTGTATAACATCGTCGATATGCTCTAATCTCTCATCACTGCACCAATTTCTAATCGAACCTTACTTTACTCCGCTTTCTCGATATTGTTGAGAGGGGACGGATAATTTCGAGAGAGAGAAAGACACTCGACGCGGCTCTCTAATTTGACAAAATACATGTAATAAAAATGGTATATTGTACACATTACCGATACGGTAAAAATATAATAAAAGAAAAACTATTCAGAACGTTACGGCAATCCAAAAGAAATTAAACTAAAAATAATTTCCCCTCACGCTAATTAACGTAATCAACTGCGGTAATCGAAATAATGAATTATAATAATTGAGCTAATTAATTTGCGCTTTAAACGCGATTAACAAACTCGACCTACTTAACGCAACTTTAATAAAACTTGTCCTACTCAGCGCAACTTTACATAATCGTAATTCCTAAACTCTATCAAACGTAAGTAACTGTAACAGTAATATTCGTAATCGCAATCTTGCACTGACACGTAAGCCTTAACCTCTGTTTCAAACCATTTTATGCATTATTCCTCATTCGTCCATTTTATATAATTTCCAAATTTTCGTAAAAGGTTACAACGCCCCGAGGCTATCGATTCAAGAGGAGTAAAATTTGACGCAGAGATAATTCGAAAACACTTCTTGCCCCCCGAAAATAAAGCGTGCCGAGATGCACGAAGGTACTTTATTCATCGTTGAAAATTTCTTTTGATCTCTGCTGCAGGATATTCCGCCTCCGTTTTTCCTCAGCCGGCTTTCGCTCAACTCGCCGCGATCAAAGCCTCAAAAGTTTTCTCACACTTATTGTACTCCGGTGAAAATTCCGCGAAGCTTTTTGAATTCGCGGAACGTTTCGCGCCGTTTGTTGTACTCGGAAAATGCTAATCAAACCCTTAGATCAATATGCCAGCATCGACGACCCTCCCGGGCCTTCGTGCCCTGCCGAGATCCGCAAGCTCGATTCTCTCCCCCGGCTGCAGCTCAAGCCCACCTTGTTTTCGAACAAGATTGTTATCGCCGAAAGTTACGCGTTTTCCACCCCATTCCGCGCGCCCCCAACGACGATTACTTTCATAATAGGATTTAAAGAGTTCGCTGCTTGCCTCCAAGCCTGCTTACCTTCGGCTAATTTACTATGCGGGTGGAATACTTCAGCCTACGTGGTGTTTATCGGGAGCTTTCACCATTGTCTTCAGACATTTTACCGTCTTTATTGCTGCTCATCGCTCGAAACAAGCTTCTTAAACATTTCCTCATTTTTCACTTTAATTGGGTACTTGACGATAAATTATTACGGACAAGAGTATCGCCCCTGTTCGGTATAATGACTTGTTCACCTTTTTTCGGTTTGGCATTCGTTCGCTGCATCGAAACGCTGCTCGATTAAGTATTTTTATAATTGACCTTACATTCAACCTTCTCAAATATTGCTGCGTGAAATTTTCTGGTTATCGGACATTTAGGGCTCTCATATTTCAAGCCATACAACGCAAGAAGTGCGTTGAAAACAACAATTCCAGTACCCTCTCAAATTACCTGTCATAATTTAATCGCTTGCGAGAAATTACCCGGTATAATTGTACGAATAAAATGACGAGCGATTCATTCGCTCATTGAAAATGAATAATTTATGCTACACATGTAACTTGTTATGTTAAATAACGGTTACAGTAGGAGATGCTGAGAATAACGAGATAAGTCTTGACGAGTTGAAATGAGGGGAACTCGAGCTTCCTTCGGTTCGTATTTTTTATTCATCTTCTCATCTCTCTCTTATCTTCTGTAATAAATTTTTTCTCCACTTCGACCCAACTTGGGGGGGAAATTTTTCTCCTTTGACTCTGTCATATTTCAAGCCCGCATGAACATTGGATAATTCGAGATTATGAAAGCAACGAGCCCGCGACGACTAACGAGGCTCCGGAGAAAATCTACAGACATCGTCATCGAGCCACAAAGTCAAACGAAAGCTCCTTCAAGAGTTATCGCCTGAACGAAGCAGGGTATTTACGATCCTTCAAACGTATTTCAAGGACCTTGCACAACCGCGGTGCCGAAAATATATCAAAAGGACTCGGCCCCGGCTCGTTCCCGCATATTTTGCCGAATTATAAAAATAATTAAACTGCAGAGGACGAGAAGACAAAAGGAAAAAAAAGAATTCTCGAGTATCAGAAGACAATTACGTCTGGAATTATTTTCCTTTTTCCTTCTTTTGTCAAGGAAAATAACGGTAACAACTCGGTTGTTTTCATTCCCAAAATTGAAAGAAAATTTTTATCAACGACCCAACGAAGGCGTCTCTGATTCACACTGTTTCTCACTCAATCACAGCGATTTTCTAAAACGAAAATTCAATCTTCCTTCCAGGCGACGCCGGGACATGATGCTTCGCGTTCTGGGTGTGCGACTTCTGTCGCGTCTGCTGGTCCTCGTCTGTTCCCTGTCGTTGCTGTCGCTCCTTTTCCTGAGCAGATGCGGTTTCAACAATTTGGAGAGTGACTTAATCGACACTGCCGGTGAGTAGCGAACAATGAAATTCTGTCGCGAACGCAGTGAAACCGAGCTGCAGTTTCACGCCGACGAACGACAAAGAGGTAAAATGAAAACCTGTTCTCTTTTCGTTCTTCCCTTCGTTTTCTTATCGTAAAATATACATTTGTTTAAAGCGTAATTGCAAAGTGCCGGTTATGCGTGTATATTCAAGAGCGCAATAATCGCGTATAAATTGAACGTTACGCGGGCTACAATTCTCGACGTCGAGCGTCGCGATTTACGAGTCTCTCTACTGCCAGGAAAACGACGACCCTGATACCCTTGCTCGTCAAGATCCTCGACCCGCCTCGAGATGGGTCCGTACCACAGACTATTACCCATTATACCTTTCTGTAGGTACATATAATATTACAACCCAAATCCCGCGTAAATATACCGAGGAAGCTGTAGCAAGGATTCTCTGTGGCAAATGTGACACGGAATTAGTCGCGGGTGAAATTTGAATTTTGAATTGGAACACATACGACTCGGTATTCAGAACTTTATCCCACCTCTTAGTGTTCTTATATTTTTATTATTTGACAGTTTATTTTTTTTTTTTTTTTGCACACATTTACAAGCTTCGGTAATATTATATTTTTCGGAACGTTGAGACGTATTTTTTGCCTTGAAACGCGATCCCGAACTGCCGGTTTTTCACAGAGAATTCAACGCTCGAGGCCTCGGCTCAATTTTTCATACTTGTGATTGGGATGTCTGATAATATCGCGAACTTATACGCGATTGGAATAAATTTGCAATTTCGGTTGGTAGAGCACGGATATGCTGGAGAATAATCTGAGCTGCGGATACGAGGTCGACTTAATCACATTCCCGCATTTGATTGTTGTTGACAAACGATAAGACATCCCCACCCGGGAATTTGAAAATACGATAATATACCGTGGCTTTCGGGTATATAGGGCATAATCCACTTCGTCAGCGAAAATGGCAAGGCGATTACGACCCGATTTAATTGGTACTTGCCGAGACTTCAGCGTCTCCAATTCACGTTGAACGGTTTCCCAGCGTGTGTACCTAGACGTAGACAACAAAGACTGGCGCCAACCCGGTAAAAGTAAGCCTTTTGATTCAGCCGCGATCACCGATCGACGATTTTTCGTCAGGCGAACGTGAATTCATCCGGCGAAACACATTATTCGTTACGTAATGTAACGAGATGTATTCTTTCAAACCCTTCCGATGAATCTGAAGAGAAAATGTATTGAAAGTTACATGAATTGAAGCTTGTTTTTTTTTTTTTTTTTTTTTTTGACTCCACTACGTAATGTTAAGAGTTAACTTTTTTCGCATAAAAATGTATTTTGACAGGAAAGTAAGTTGATTTGAAGAAACAAATTTCGAATACAAGTGGATTTTTGCTTCGAAGCAAAAAAAAAAAGAACGCTTCTTTCGCGTCGAAACGAAGAGGAAATATTTTCGAGGCGATGGAAAAATTTATCCGGTTTTCAGAAATGTCATTTAATTTGTATAAACTTTTCCGCGAGTGTTGAATATTCCGCTTCGGGGGCCGGAGATGAGTTTTTCCTTTTAACCCAAAAACAAGGCGATACGACACGTTGAAACGCGTCTTTCCACGGGGGTTTCAAAATTCTAAAACCGGGACAATGCCCGTCATTGTCTCCATTGTTTCAGATGGAATAACCCGAGTAAGCGGTGCCCGTGGGTGCAGGGGTAGGTAATAAGTTAACGCCACTAGGGACAAAGAACTTTTTACCGAACAAAAACAATGGGAAGTAATCGCTGTGTAAATGTACATGCATGCCGAGAACCGAAAGTGTCCTGTGTACGAAAGTGAGAGACGGAGCGTTGAGGGGGTGGGTCGGCGGTAAGCCTTACTCAAGGGTTACTTTAAAGTGGCAAAAGGGAAGGTGCGGTCGGAGAAAAGGGGTGAAACGGCAAAGAAACTGGGAAGACGGTGTAAGATCGTTGAAGCTAGACCATTAATTAGGGAAAGTAATTAAGGCGCTTGTTGTTGCGAGTAAGACGGAATGAAAATTGCCAAACTACTTCCTGGCGATAGTTTTTCAGAAATTCATTTACATCGGATGGGATGCGAGTCTTACGTACGAACCTGAGTATCGATTAAGAAACGAGAGTGTCGCACTGAACTGAAACTTGGATCAGAGTTGATATCGATCAAGGATAAATATTATCTGATTGTATATATCGGAAAGAAATTTCGGCAGGATTCTTTACGTACGCGTCACTGATTCTCGGCTTTTTTCTCGTAGGAAATAACATTTTTATACTGACATTCAAATGTCACGGTCTTAATTATTTTATAGCGGCGTGTAGATTTAGGCACCGCTTCGAAAGTTTCACAGGTGTTGCGAGGAGATGAATTTCGCGATTAAAACTGACAGTGAAGGAAAAGTAAAGCGACGAAGGATCCTGTATCAGATTAGCTGAATTTGGCGTTCGTCTCAACGATAAACTAGGGAAAACAATCTGCAAGAGAGAGGATTTTGCGGTTCAGTGTCTGAATTATGGATTGCGCGAATTCCGATGTCAGGCCGGTCGTGTCTTCCTCGTGTCTAAATTTATCCGAATACTAGACAAACGCGTATTATTTATACCGATGTTCCTTTCTGGGAGAGGATCGATGATTCCGCAAACAGCTGGTACGGTTATAACAAACGATCATATACGCTGCATGAATAATAAATTGTGAATATATGGGAGAGCGAGCCTCTTGAAATGAAAAGGGGCGCTTTCGGGCTGCTCAAATAAGCACGAAGGCTGCATGTATTCGCTCACCGCTTGGGGTAAATTAATTGACGACGTTTCAATAACAGATGACGCATTTCGAAACGAGAGATACGCGTTCGGCCCGTTGTAACGTACACGCGAAACGTACTTGTCCGAATCACTTGACGATTCAAACGGAAACTCTTTGCAACGGTGAATTATTACTTATCAAAAGAGGTGGGAGATTAAACTCGGCGCCGTGCGAGTTTCTATCTCCGCATTCCCTCGCCGTTGCTGCCGCAGCGGCATGGGACATTAATTAACCAGAGGTTAAATAATATGCTCCTAATCCGCAGCAATTTATCTTGTCCGGTTAGCGCAGTGCCGGTTCAACCGCGCTGCAGTGAAAACCACCCCTCTGCATATCTGTAAGCGCGCCGTTTTGCCCGAATAGCTCTGCGAAAATGACCGAAATTCAACTGCAAGCTCGGCAGTGAAGTTGAAACAACGAATTTGAAAATTTCGAAAGCGCCAAATTCAGAATTTTTTGGGCCACGAAACTCAAAGTAAAGAAATCAAACTTTGACGAAATATCAAAGTTTTGAATTGGCCGAAGAACGAAAATGATGAAAATTTGAAAATTACTCTATCAAAACGTTATTTTTCGTAACTTTGCCAGGTTTCCAACCGTTCGAAACTTTGTTGTTTCTTCAAAGTTTGATTCCTTTACTTCAAGTCTCTCCACCAAATAATTCGGAATCAGGTGCTTTCGGAACTTTTCAAATTCGGAACCTGAACGCCGCCTCGAGGCGCGAGCTACAAGGACGCGATATTTTGGCGATGTTAAAAACCGCAGTGATTATAATTCAGCCGTGAATTTTCTCATCCAGGGAAAAGGCCGCGTTTTGAGGTCTCGACGCGTTTGTTATTACACACGCGACTAACGTGCGTCAGGCGGGTATAACGTAGCCTCTAACAAATTTCTAGATGTGCGGTGATAATAGAAACCCGCGTCCCTCTTCCGCTCCGCTTCGCGACTCCCGCTGAACCTCCGTCCGCAAAGTGCTTCAACGTTAAACTTGAATGCGAATAATTTTGCTGAATATGCATGCGCGAATTTGCCAGGCAGCCAACCGCGGTGCGTCGGCTTTCCGGCGTTAAGTTTCCCGTTAACGAGTGTCGAGCCGCGTTGTAAGTGTTTGATGCCGGATCATTCCCGCCTTCCGTGAGTGCCGAATTACGCCGTAATCAGCCCGTTTCTCTTCCTCTTTATTTCTCCACCCGCAAATCTTGTATATCGTATTCGGGGCATAATTTTCAAAAATTGCTATTCTGACCGGTAAAAAATCTGCTGTACGTAAAGTTGCGACGGACGACTTGGCGGCATTCGACGATCTGGGAATTCCGTCTTGCGGTTTTCTCCCTTTCGTTTCCCTCCTCGCACTTCTTTCGATCGTTAAAAGTGCACGGCGAAAGAAAAAGGAGGAAGCAGCCGGTATTCTTGCTTGCAGCTCCTGTACCACCGGAGGGAGCTATTTGAGATTCATGAGCTGTACCCGCTGCATGATATACATAGAACACGTCGCCCCCTGTAAGCTCTGGAAACACACTCCCGGCCGTGGACTACAGGGCGTCAAAATAATACTATTCTCTTTCGTACGGGAATAAATTCGCTTTTTGCGCGCAAGCCGGGCGATTCGAGATTCAAGAGCGATTTGCGCTTCGAATCAAAACCGCATTCGTTTCAATAACGTTTTTCGTTTGAGCTTGCGCGAACGTAAAATTGAAACTTGGAAAGCGTGGTCGCTTTGAAATTCTAGAGGGTTGATTTTCGGATCGTTTATTCTACGCTACTTCAATATCCGAAAGCCGTTCGTGATATAATTACGTAACGCGTGATCATTTTTAACTTCCCGTTTCTCTGTTTCCAGAGGAAATGAATTTATTGTAATCAACCCGAAATTGAAAATTTTATTTTCTACTAGATTCTCACGCTTCGAAGTTTAGAAAATCACCTCCATTTCCAAAAAATCAAATAAAAATGGTGATATCCTGAGAATGGGTTAACAGATTTGAGTGAAAATTGGTGCCCTAAGGTTGTTTGGATCGCCAATCACGAAGATAAGATCAGATGTGTAAAATTCATATATGACGTATTCAACAAGCTGTAAAAGAACTAAAAACATTTGGGGTTTTATGAAAATTTTCACTAGTCGGTTTGTTGGGTGGCTGATCACGAATCTGAAGTCAGATTGCGAGATCCGAAATGTCGATCCAATACGGTGGAAAAAAATCTAAAATCTTCCGATTTTGGTAGAAATTGGTCGGCGGAGGTTCTGTTGGATCACCTACAACGAATCCAAGGTTATATTTCCAAAATTTGCGATGGTGGATCCGTTACAGTGGTACAAAATAAAAAAAATCCTGATATTTTCATGTAATATGGTGTCGAAGGGCTTGGAAGTTGATATTCACAAATCTGAACTTATAGTTCGAAATTCGAATTAGATATTAGTTTATTTTTTTTCACCATGAATTTGAAAGATGCAGAGTGAGAACGGGAAGTCTAAAGCCGCTTGTTGCAATTACGAATTTTACTCCAGGCATAGAACCTGTTGGAAATTTTTCTTTTTAAAATTCTGAATCTCACCTACTTGTTAAAAAAAGGATCTACACTTTCATCCGACAAATCTCCGCCTTGTGTAACCCGATCGCAGGTGTAACGAAAAATTCGCAAGATCAACACGTGCGGCGTTTTACAGTCACGTGTTTATTTTCTCATCCGTAGAAAAATCGTGCCCAAGAGGCCACTTGCTTATACCTTGGAAATTTAAAGCTCGCCCCGCGTACGTGAACCGCGAACTTTGAGGGTATATTCGGAGAACAAAGACACGTGAATTATGAAGCAGCTTCAAGATTATTCGCGAATTTTAACGGCGCCCGGTTTTGCAGATGCAGAACTAGATACGTACGTCGGAGTGAGTTTGCAGCGTATGGCGAATACGTAAGATCCTAGCTACGGTCCTATTTTCTCGACGACGTCGTCGTTCTTTCCGACTTGCGAGCTTCGTAAGCTCGGAGCAGCCCGGAGTCGTCTTTGCGAAATACGTGAGGCGACTGCCTGAAAGGGCGCGTCGTTACGCCAAGTGTCAAGGCGATTCGACGGGCGAGAATATGTGTGTACCGCGATGTGTGCCTCCGGGAAAAGCGGAAGAAGCTGTCAAGCTCGAAGGTGCGGTGAAGAAAAGCTCATTTTTCCAATCGATCGACGCGCAAACCTCCGAGGACTTGTTACGTGCAGTAAAAGAAGCCTCGAGTTCGAAAGTTTCAAGTTTAGCAGAGACGAGCGAAGTTCCTGTTGAAAACCAACGAGAAGGAAAAAGCTCGGCAATACGGCGAATCGGAGGAAACCGCACCTAACACAAATTTGAAGACGGATCGGACGACCAGCTTCCTTCCCCGTCCTTATCATTTTATCTTTGTCTTCGAAACTTGATAATGGCAGAACGACGATGATTCACGACGTAAGGAAACAAGATGAAACAATGCGCAATACGTACGCGTTAGTTGAATAAATAAGAAAACATATCTAAGGTGACGTCACGTAGGCTTGATATTTTGTACTTTAGTGTTTATATTATCATTCTTGTAACTTTTCATTGCAGAAGCTGGCATTTTCAGCAAACAGAATATGCGGAAATAAATCAGTAGCCTATTCACGTGATTTCTGTGACGTCATCTTGGATACGCGCAGACCGAGCGAAAATCGGTCATCGGTTCTGGCGCACCTTGTTTCCTTAGGTCACGGATGACCCGTGCAATTATTCGAATGACGAGATCGAGGGTTGAAGGGGCAGAGTTTCGGGGTGACTAAGTAATTAGCAGCGTTCAATCAATCAATCAATCAATCACCGACGGCTCGGGAATTGATTAATTAATCAAAGCAACGGCGAATAGAACATTGGACGAGTGGTGCCTTTCGCTCGTGCGAGAGCAGGCCTTTATTTGTGTGAGGAGGTACATCGTGATTCGTGAACGATGGTACGCGCAGCTGCTATTTGCTTGTGTCAAACCTAGGGGGGACAGAATTGGCGCGAGAGCTATCACGGAGGCGAAACCCGAATTAATTTGCAACAGCGCATACGTACGATATGTGGAAGTAATTGTGCGAGTGGCGGAATCATTAGAACGTTATTTGACAGAGGCAAATAACTCACGTCTTGTCGAATGAAAGAGACAATATCGAATGAATTCAACGGTTTGCACGCCCCAAAATTGCAAATCGATACCGCAGATGCAGCGAAAATAAACCGTCGTTCCGTGCCGATTCGTTGCAATTGTGCTCCGTCGGATATTCAAAGTCCTTAAATTTTGCGCGGGTGTCAACGGCGGCAGGACTCTAAATCCTTTTTTGGGACGACTTTCGAGCCGCTGGTGTAACGCGGAATTTACTCGGTTTAATAGAATCTTTCGCAACCAACGGGGGCGATTTTAAACACAGTCACTGACGGATCAACGCGGCGTGATACATCCGAGGTTATTTCTGCTAAAATCAACAAGCGAAAAGCGCCACCGTTAAAATTGGAGTTTTTGGCAAACAGGAGCTTACCCCCACAAGCGCGTCAAGTTCTTGGACAACCATGATTATCGGGAGAAGAGTTAATTGCTTTTTTCCCTGCCCATGTAATACCGACGCTATATAAATTTTTGCCGTTTCCCTGCGAATTGTTTATTTATTTTTCTCTTCTTTACGGTAGCACGATTAAAACGATAAATACACGCGTATCACCGTTTCGGTTCTTTCTTCGCCTCGATGCACGTCAGTTCACTTCGAAAGAAACTCGAATCGGGCCGAACATCCCTCGGGATACGAATGGTCGACGATCACCGCGGCTCAAGGATGAAGGACCCCGTCCAAACGAACCGGAAATTAATCTGGTTGACGGCCATCTGATGGATGCGTTGGTTAATCGAATCACAAAGCTGAAAATATACCCTCCCTCTACGCAACTCGAGCGTGAGATGAAAAAAAACTCGATATAAAACTGACGAAGTTAACTTATAATTCGATCCTGTAAAACTCTAGTTTGGGAAATTTAATATCCTGAATGTGAAAGCGGCGTAAAATGGAAAATAAACGTTCGTTCTTACGTTCGACGATGTTGGCAAGGAAAGAAATCAAATAATTTTTTCAATTCGCTAAGAAAATTTGATCGTATTAAGGATGCTCATGCCTGCAATATTCCGCGCTACCTGACACTTATTGCTAATTCGAATCCTTAAGGCAATTTAAATACCCGTATTGCTCGATCTAGTGAAATAAATAATCGATGAACGAAGAAGAGCGCTTGGTGATCTGTTCGTATTAACTTACCGGATGTTGGTGACGTTAAGGTAACGTCAGGTGTAGCTGATGCAGAGGGTGGTAGTCGACGGGCCGGTTACGGGATCGTGACTGCCTGCCACGGGGTGAGGATCGTATTTCATCCCCGAAGCGTAAGTTCCAGACGAACGATGAAATTACAAGGAAATGAAAAATTTCCTCATACCTAATCTTGCGCCTGACGTTCGAGACGACGAAGACGTTGCAGAGGGTTGATCGATTCGTCTGCAGTATTTTGCGAACCTTTTGTTTAATTTATTTTCTCAATTTCACGCACAATATTGCTCAGAATATCGGGTCCCACTTTTCAAGTCAATATGCGTTGAGCAATACGGGAATAAAAGTCGATTATTCCCTTGCTGCATGATATACCAATATCACTTGCTTTGGAATGAAACGAAGTCCACGAAACATCAGGTGAAAATGCACTCATTCTGTGGTCATGCCGTGCCAATAAAATAGTGAAAAATGTTGATCGGAAGAAATCTGAAAAAATTACGGAACATCACACGAAAGCAGATATTCACACTGTGAAAAAAAGACGATGATGCTTCTTCAAAATTGACCGGAAAGGAGGTGGAGTTTCAAAACGAAAAATCTGAAAAAATTCTCGATACGTACAGATATCGTGTCTGCTGGATCTGGATTTTTTTTCAAAATTTTACGAGTAAAAGTTGCAGAGTTGTCGCGAAAAGACTAAAAATCACGTCTTGTGCGATAACTTGAAGCAAAATGGAGTTAGAAGAATAAAATTTGGCGTGAGTCATTTACTAACAGAAAACAGTCGGTCACCCGCAGAATCCATTTTGAGATAAGGCATGCTTACCCAGCAACACCCTTTGTTTACTCCGAAAAGATCTCGGAAGATTGTATCGAAATTTTCCACAATGGAATGAGCACATAATCGGAGTGTGAAAGAAGCTTATCGACGTAGCAAGACAAAACGAGTGTAGGTTTTGACCACTTTATACGATAATTAATAATCTCCGAAACTGCTGGGTTACACAGACGTGCCAATAATTATGATCACCGGATGGAAATACCAAACAGGCGGGTGTTAATTGAATTTCCATTGTTTCGCGGGATGAATATGCGCGGCGAGTCAGCCCGGGGCGACGAAAGGTGAGGAGGAGGGGTTGTTAGTTTGAGGAGGAAACTGGAAAACGTATAAATTGAGCCGGTAACCGTTTTAGCCGGCCGTATTTCCGGCCGATGCCGGTTTCTGCACATATCCGTGCAGCATTCCGGGTCGAAATTTCACCCGGCACATCAGCCTTCGCGATCAGGCTTGTCAAAATAATCGCTGCGAGGGGCTGATAATTTCTGGTTTGCTGCAAGCATAATATCCGTAAAGCTTGCAGCGAATTATCCGCGGTTCCACCCCTCGCAGGATACAGGCTTGTATACACGCAGCCGTCTGCACTCCACCTCTACACCAAATGTGCAACAATGCCGCTGATGACAGGCTATTATATGCGAAATAACAATGGGCTTCGCGCGATACACGCGTGCGTACATCTGCGCTGTTCTAGGCTGGGTAATCGAATTTTTTCGTTATTGTTTAACAATGTTCTAGCGTTAGTCCGATTCCTCTTTTTAGCTGCGCATACATTGTAATGCAACATTGAGACGAAGTCAAATTCGCCGGGCTTTAACTAAAGTAGAACCTCGTTTGTATAGCCGAAAATCAATTTTTATCTTAAGGGATGCGTACGACAAAAAGTCAAATCGACAAACAGTCTATATTAAACGTCTGAGTACGTGTTGAACATTTTTCAAATATCAAACGCTTATTTCATTACTTCGGGTTTATTGAGTCATCCATAATTAATTGAAGAACGGCTGCTGCACATTTTTTAACTGGCAACAATTTAAATTTCACGACAAAAATACATTTTTTGATAAAAATTCGAAAAAAGAACGGAAAAATATGTATTGTACGATATTTCTTTGAAAAAGTTTCACCATTCGCACCTCGCCCCTTTTTTGCTATGCCCAATTTGCCGTTCTTTTTTTTTTTAATTTATTCTCCTTCTGCCACCCCACGTGGCTTTTATCCTTACACGACACCTGTTATTTACCGTGACGTTCGTTTAATCAAGATGAATACACGCTGCTGTTGGATCGCGCATTGCGTCATAATATACATGTATACAGCCCTCAACGCAATGTATTATTTTAAGTGACTGCAGGGCTAGGGCATGGCATGTTATAAATGAAATATACATACCCCAAAATGATGACAGAGCACTCAATGTATTTTCACTCCCGTACAATTTTTTAACCAACGTTTTATCCAAATATTTGCCTCTATTTTGTGGTACGTTAAAAAATTACTATTCCATTTCTGAATTTGGCACTGCAATTGACTAACCAACTATTGTAATGAATTGAAGCTCTTCATCGAATAATCGAATTTGGATGATTCTAATATCTCTTTGAAAACGCAAAAATAAAAAGTGGTGGATTCACAAAGAAATAATCAGATATTTATGGTTCGTTTGAAATTGCGTTAAAATGATTGGGAATTTAGTAAATTTGTTCGATTTCAAGCTACGACAGCAAATTTCATTCGGGAATTTATTCTAGAAACAGTGAAATCCACTGCGTGTAGTGTAAAATCTGCTACCTACATTTGTAGTAAAAAATATAGTTGCCACGGGTATTCATTTAGCAAAAATCTTACTGTGTGTCTCTCTTCCGTCAGTTTTGAGTAAAATCTGCCTCTATTCTTATCACCGCGACGTTTATTTCTTACCCTCACGTGCCGCCAGCTTCCCAAGATTCGAAATGACTGAATGGCACGCGGTGAGGGGAGTCGGGAGTCTTTGGACGGGCATTAGATTCCGAGCAAAGAGCCACTCGAGGAAACGTGCCAGTCACTATTCGTCTGTATCAAAGTACCTACCTACCATTGCCGAGTCGAGGTGAAATTAGAGGAATTAGCGGAGACGGAGATCAAGGAGAGCAAGAAGGACGGAGAAATAGAGGGTGTCTGCCCATCCATCGTACGTCAGTGGCACACGATGACGCACATTCAACGTGGCTTTTTGTTCAAAGGAGGAAGCGGCGGTGGGTGCGACTACGGCAATTAATTATATCGTACGGATCTTAAATTATCACCACCGCTAACAAGTCTGCCGAGACGCGGGGATAATATCGTTACCGAACGCGAGTCGAGCTTTGCCCAAGAAATATTCCGATTATCGAAGCTGGATCGAAAAGCTCCCAACAGCCTTTCCACTTCCGACGCGTGTCTACGAATGATCCTTGGAAAAATTTTCTTTTCTCACAAGCCTCAGATCTTTTCAGTGACGATTAGTATCGATTTCCCCTACAACTGGAGGAGAAGACGTTTCGATACAAACAGAGAGAGATTGATCAATGGATTGATAAGTGCAGTATTTGTGTCTTGGTGTGACCTTCGGGCAAACATTAGCTGAACAAAGGTAATAATAATTACTTAATACTAGCTAAAAATATAAATTTTCGTACAAGATTATAGTAATTTCGTGATACCAGTTACAGATTTGGATAGTTGAGATATAGTTAGAAAGGAGAGAGAGAGAGAGAGAAGCAGATACGAGAAATTGTTTCGCGAAATGGTCTCAGAGTCCAACGTAAATAGAGAGAATCTCCACGAGCGGCGTTGAATATATTAAACGGGGCATGAGATAATGGAGAAACTGACCCCGTATAAACAACGCTTGATGATGTAAGGCGTGTAATAATATACTAAACACAGGCTAGATAAGCCCCTGATTTTCTACATATCAAATGTAAGATAAGACACAGATTCACGAGTCGGCGCCGACTGCGGACGGGAAGTGATAAATTGCGTAATGACGATAAACCAAATCGTACTGTGATTAAACAATCGAGAGATAAGAAAAGTAAGCAAGCAAAGCGTTTTATTTACGCTCCATATTTATAGAAACAGTATCTTGCAATGTCTCGAACTACGTAACGTGCAGACTTAATCATACAGAGAAATATACAATCGTTCTCAAATTTCATTGTAAAATAACGTATCGTGTGGTGCACCCTTAGAATCGATCTCGATTACTGGAACCCGCGAAACTTATACATCGTTGTATGGAAAACTGGCAGCGGATAGCAGCTTTCAAGCTGCGGTGTATTACGCTATAACTATAGACAATACAGCGAGGGTGTTGTTGCGAAATTAGGTGTAATTATACAGCATCCTCCACTACCTCGTAGAGTTTCCGTAATCGAAACCTGATCCCAGGGCCTGCGGAAGACTGACCTTTAATTACCCAACAATAGCGTGCATGCATGTATAATTCAGTACCCCCGAATCGCCGCGGGCTAGGAAACTGTTAATTATTTGCGAAATATGCCACGGAAGTTACCGGGGAGTAAAACGTTTCGTTGTACAACGCGCCGACTGAATATCGAGCGAAAAAAGCAATTGCGAAAACGAGAAATTTCCCTTCACCCCTTCTCTGCACGCTGCCAGCTGTCGAAGGGTTATTCCATCAAACCTCGCGCCACCCGAATTTCCGAGGGTGCGGGCTTGCGGAGTGACGTAACCGGACATGAACCAACCCCGTCCCATCCTGCAAGCTTGTTTATATTCCATAACGCATCGCTGGTCACTCTGACGCTTCTGTTTACCATCGACATGTGGACATTATCGAAGTACGCCTACAAACCGCCTCCGCGAACCAGCAGCCCCGATGCGTAAACTCTGTGCCCGAAAATCGAACACACGTAACCAAGGGTGTAAAAACCGGGGAAGTTTAGTTTATCAATGTTTACATTATACGGGGGGAAAAATTACGAATGTAAACTGCGGAAAGCGTTCGTCTGAAATCCAAAAATTCGAGTATGAAACAGAATTTGGGTTCCATAGAATGGTGCAAGGGGTGCAGGTTTTTCTTGAGTCGAGGGATTGACGCGCCCTTAAGAAGCTTTTTCGGTGGCGTGACTAAACCGCGGTAATTTTCACGGGAGAACCTTATTCCGGGCGGAGAGGATGATATTTGGTCGGTTGGCCCGACGCCATTTCACGCGAGTCTTCGTTTCAGTTCATGCGATGAATTATGGCTCTGTCCTGCGCCCCTGTTTCTTGGCACGTGAAAATGGGTGATAAAAGGACGAAAAATGAAAAAAGAAAACGCTTACACACACGCGCGCGCACACAAAAAGCTTCACGCCAAAAGTCACTTTCGGATAATCGACGGTCCGGCGAAAGGCAACGGAAAACGCTTACAGCATTTTTTCGTCCGCTTCCTCTCACATTATTTCTTGGCTCGTGTATCGGCGTTAATTGCAGTCGCTGCTCTTCGCATGTACATGCATAATTCAGGCGAAGGTGTCCAAGCTTTTCAAATTCTCCGTCAAGATAAAGTTGATTAATCAACCTGGCGCGAGATTTTTTACTGTGTAAATGAACTTTGTTACACGCGTTTATTAAAACGATGGGAATAAGCCGTAGCCGTATGTCAAGCCTAGGGTTGAAATATACCGGGTGTCGGGATTTTTTTTTAAAGCTCAATCATCGCGTCATGAAGATTTGTTTAGAAGATGTGGAAACGAGGTAAGGATTCCGCTCTAACCAAGGTGTTGCTTTTATTTCACTGAATTAAAAATATTCAGGAACTCAAATCCGAAATTACTTTCGAGCCGCATAATCGGCTTTAAATTTTTTTTTGCGTTTTCTTCAAAAACAACCGCTATCGATAGATGAAAAATGACTTGAGCATCGTGTAGAGCGGAAAATCCTACAACGGATTACGTGCTCGCATGTCGGAAGTGGTGTCGGATTAACGAATAATGAGAAAAAAATAATAATTCCACCGAAATTCTCCAGATTCCCTCGATAAAGTAGAAATTATTTACTCTTAATTTCTGGTCGCGGCATTTCTTCCCGTTAAAAAATAATCTATATTCCCACCTTTCTCGTTCCCACCTTTCACCGCGCCCTTGACCTTCGTTTTCGCGACGAAATTCACCACCCTCTGCATGTACCGTACCAGATAACAGACTTAACCGAGCGTTATGGCCGTTCAGAGTTTCATTTATCGATACCCCGGATGTCCCGAACGCGTTCAACGATCAAATCCATACCTGCGCCCTACGCTCACCCTTTCCCTCGCATCGTTGAGCCGTTTTCGATATTACACCCGGATTCACAAAATTGGAAGAAATATTTGCAAGTTCTTTCGTTTCGAGGCTTTAAAGAATTTCTACGAAATTCAATATAGGTCGCATTACACGTGTATTCGATTCGCGAATAATATTCTAATCTGATGAAAAATCGTCGAACACTCGACGGATCGATTTGGCGTTTCTTCGCCGTCATCCAACGCTTCGTCCAATCTTCGGCAAAAACTTTCACCAGGAATATGCTTCGGAGAAGTTTTCCCTTGGTCGGTAGAGCCGATGCGTAATCAATTTGCCAAATTCCCCGTACATCCATGAGAGAGAATTGTTTTCCAACTAAAAAACGTCCGGTGCAGTGCCGAACAAACGAGATATTCGATATACCTCCCCATCTCGTTAGGACTGAATACTCGCGAGCGGAGTGAAAGGCGCATTGGGGGCAAAATGTGTTTCACTGCATGGGTTATATCATCCAGCCACACAATTCTATCCAGCGAAACGCCGAGTCGGTAAGTAAACGAGGTATTCCAGGGGTGGAATGAGGATATGAAATTGTAACGCGATATTTCGGGGTTCCGGATCCTTTGGAGATGTTATTCCGTCCGCAGAGTGAAGCGTATCTCCGAAGCTGTCATAAACGCGGCTCGCAGCATCGCCTGTCGGCTGCAACAGCACCAAAGGCCAACTTCGTCGTGACGTAGTTTCCAATTTCACTTCCAATTCCGCGGTTGTTTCGAGGGCAGGAAACAGTACGGGAGAACAATTAATTCTTCAACCATGTCAAATGTACAAGGATTTTATATTGAAGGAATGTACGCGCTGATTAGATTTTTTTCTTCTGTTTCAGGCCCCGTTACGACGACCAGTCTTGCCGAAGCAAATCAACGGGAGGAGGAAACTCGTCTTGAAGTCGAAAGGCTTACGGCTGAAATAAGAACCCTGAAATTGCAGATCCTTCAGCTAACAGGTTCGTTATCTCGCAAAGTGTACATTCTCGCGGCTATCGACGTTTACTTGTACCGTGTATCGTTGAACATCATCCACCCGACGACTGCAGACGCGTCAAAGGCAATCGAGGAACATTTGGCAGGGTAATTTAGAGACGTGTTCAAAGCCAAGGGAAATCCCGAAGAACGATTTTAGCTGCGAATTCGGAACAGCCAGTCCCCCGTATGTTAAAAAATTAAATCATCGACTCTTTGGCACGCTCGGAGTTCTCGAACTCGTTCCATGAAAAGCGCCGTTTGAAACGTATCGATCAGAGATGAAAATAAGCCGAGAAAGGAGGAAGAGAATGGGAGAAAAAACGACGCAGCTCCACCGCTTCGAACCGGCCACAGCAATTCGGGTCTTTTTCGTTCACCCTCGGTTAGTCTGGTTATATATTTATCCCCGCAGGAATAGAGGGAAAAGTTTCGAGTAGATTTCACGGTACTGTTTCAGAGTCCCCCGCGGTGTAAAGCGTCCGGTTTTTCCCAGATATCCACGGGGAGAAACGTCCTTCGGTAAAATAGCTCGCAGTATGCGAACATAAAGAGACTCGCCCCGCGTTTAAATCGATGGTCAATTTGCGAGAACAAACGCGAAATGACCATCGAGGGCATAAGAAGTACAAGGCGGACCGGTGGCCGGGAAAGTTTGATCGGGAAAAACTCTACGTCAAAGGTTCTAATATTCTGCGAAAGTATTTCAGCTTCTATGAACCTGGATAAAGAAGAAAAAAAGAAACAAAAAATAGAAAAATGAAAGTACGGAAGAATTTTCAAAGTTGATCCTGTTTGTATTTTTTTTTTTTTTCTTTTTCTCGACAGAATTATTATGCTCTTCGAATAAATTATTTCGGGTATTTTAGCAGGCTTCTTCGCCCCGCGAATAACAGCGATAAAGCTCTATACATCTCCTCGATAAAAGCGCGATATTTCGAAAGCTTTTCACGCCCCGGTAATATCACTGCCGTAAAATACCCGTCGATGATCCCTCTCGCCAACACTGGAAAGTACATTTTTAGTAATAACCGCAGTGATGCATATCGGAGTGGTTTGATCGACGGCTTATTGGTCGTTTCGTCTTTCCTCTTTTTTCTTTCTTTACAATTTACGGCTCCTGTTGCCAGGCCGTCTGCGCAGAATGTCCGCAAATTTTCCACGGCAATCTACTTAATCGTTGCGGTAACGTCGCGACGCTCGTCTGCCTCCCGGCGTCGAGTGATCAAAGTTTCAAAGTATTCGCATCATGTCGAGACTCCTGTCTTCCAAATCCACCGCAAGGTAGCTGGATACTCTTTAGGTACACGTCCCCTTGTTACAACGGCGTATCGATGAAACAATAAAATTATTAAGCAGGGGATAAAAAGTGGAACTGAACTTGGTCGAATTCAACTTTATCAAAAAAATCACTACTTAAAGGGAGTAGCCACCGAACAACTTCGAAATTTTCGTCTTTTTCTTATTATTTTGTTACTATAATCTCTTCCAGATAGTTTGGCGCAAGAAAAATTAAAAAAAAGATATTGTATGTTAAAGACAACCGTGCGTTCGTGTGTGATACATATTTATACGCGTTTTTCTCTAAATAAGTGTTGCCACTATAACTTAAAAACGCTTCGAAATATCACGTTGATTTCTTCTTTTAAGTGAAGACATCAACCTTCTCTACAAAGTGAACCTACGTCTATATAAAAAAAAATCTTTTTATTATTGTTGTTATTGTAATAAATGTCATTCATTTTTTGATGTTTTTCAAATTCAAGCCTGCATTCTATTAATTTTCAGTTCTTCGCAAATGCCATTTGAGTTTTATCCCATTTTCGGCTTACTTTCGCTGCCTATTCTCCGGCATAGAAAAGTTCCGAAAATTAAAATATACACAGCGTTTACTCAACGTGTGGGTGTGAAGAATCAGAAAAATTCGTAATTCGTCGCTTTCGGAACTTTTGAAATTCAGAATTTCAACCCCACCCCGGTGTAACTAAGCTGAAATTGGATAGAACTATGCGAGGTACGAATATGAAATCGATTTGCGGGCGATCCACGGAGCTGCGTGAATATTTCGCAGCCCTGGTTGATGGCCGGCTGTACGTTCGACAGGCCATAGATAATAATCCCTGTTGAACAATGGGGCTTTAGACGAGTCAACCGCCACGCGTCCTATTATGAGCCAACCACCCACACCCCCTGACTGCGAGCCCTCTCAGCACCCTTCGAGTAATCTCGACAGAGTGCTCAAGGGATTCTGGAATCTGGAGTCGATGATTATCTCGGCGAGCTTTCGCCCTGTATACATATGTATTCCGCGTGCATATAATTCGGCGAGGTCTGTAGATACACATCCGGGGGATTGCTGTTCAAAGCTCACCGCGAGAAGCATTAATTGTTTCATCAGCCCTCCGCGTCGTAATCTCTGAACCCCTGTTTGAACCTCGTGGGTATGAAAACTTCTCCAAACCTCGACTCCGGGTGCTTTTTTAAAAGTTTTCTTAGACACTTTCTGCAACGCGTTCTTACTTATCGTACGCTTGATAATTTCTGAGTTTTCCGAGAAGATATTATATTGACCTCGCTTTGAAACGTCGCCTCATTTTTGCCGAAGTTTCATTCAAGAAGCATTCAAAGATTTTCAATTATTTCACATATCCTCTGCAGTCGAGTCATGTAATTCTAGTCAACGTTTTACTCAGGCTTCGCTCGATGATTAACAGAATTATTTGAAATCGACGTAAAACAAGAATGATTGATCAATCATTTAATTACGAGACACCGATAAGCGAAACAATGTACAGGCATATTCGATCGATCAAAATTTACGTTGTGAAATTCTTCTGGGCAGCCGGGTTTGCGAAAGATGTTGCAATATAACGCGTATAATTCATAATATTACAAAATACCGGGAATATTTGATACAGGTACTGAGAAATACCTCCGCTCTCAATTTTCTCTTACCCATAAGGTATATCGTAAGCTTGATGTATTAACGTGAAATATGTAGGTACGTAAATAACCGGCGGATCGCGATATCGAGCGAATATTTAAGCCATGCATTCGCCTTTTCCAAAGTCTCAATTTCGCCCAGAGCAAGGCTGCCGGGTCTGGAGCTTGCATTTCTTCATCCACTCTCTCGGAGTTTGATACGCTTTTGAAGTATGATCAGCCGTAGCTACCTCCGATCGGAGCAAAGAAGCAAAGAGTTCACTTATCGCGCCGAATCACGTGATCAAAGTTGCGAGAAACTCGTTTACTCGGAATCACGAATCGCCTCGGTCCCAGTCACGAATCTTCAGGGTTGCTGTTCGTACGCACCTATAATAATGAATTTTTCCACCGCATTGACCGTCGCCGGTTCGGCGTCTCTTCGTCGAACCCTTCTCATTTCCCGAAAACTTTACCTAGCGAAGAATATTTGAATCCCGTGCGTTTTACGTCCTGCCATTGAGGAAAAAAAATCAACTTTCAATCCCAAGCCCGGGAATCGACCGAACGGCGCCCTGAAACGATTCGGATATCCGGGCACGCCGTTTTCAATGAACAGCGCGCACTAAAATGGGGAGAAAAACTAACCAGAGATAATAATGTACCGAGGTACGCCTTGCTAAGATTTTATCATCACGCAAAAGTCGATTTATATCCCCGCCATTATCCTCGGCGCGTTGTACGATGGCAGCGTCCTTTGTTCCATAGTTCCACGATCGTTTTATTTCCCTTTTTTCTTTTTTTTTTTTTTTTCTTCCCCATTACTTTTGCCTCTCAAATGAACGCATTGATTTTACGACTCGATAGTTTCGACGAGTTGTCTCCGGGAACGATTTCTTTCGGAGCAACTCTCGCCAACGGTAAAACGCAGAAATTGGCCTCGGTTGATCTTTGTGAGTTCCGTTACGAGCCGACATCTCGTTGAGAGGATATTTTGCGTGTGCGATATGAACAAAAGTTGGTGAGATTTAACCAAGATTTAATGGGAACCAAGGTCTGATTAAAAATTTAAGGAAAGAGAAATACTGCTTAAGAAATTGTATTTTTGGCTTACAACCAAATCGTACTGTAATATATCACGAATGCTTTTCCGACAATTTTTTACGACTTGGTCAGCGAGTAAAATAAGCCAAACAGCTTTAAAATCGGATCAAAACCCTGGAGTTTAATAATTTTTAACGTTCGAAGAACTAAACCTATTCTCAAAAATCATTGACATCTTAGCTTGTGTCGTTCGACTTTCCTCGGTATCATTTCCATTACACACAATCGACGTTGTTTTATTCTCATTCGGTATCATCGTGGCAAATGACATTGCCGCGTCCATTTCTGTAAGCGGTTTTTCTCTCCCTTGCCAATGCATGATTCAGACTCGAGAGTCCCGTTTATCCTCAAACGGCCGAAGCCCAGCTCTCAACGTAAGAAGTGTAATTTCCACCCTATCACATAATACGCTCGGTGCAAATAAAAAGCTCCGTAATTTCCGGCAGTAAAATCAAACCCACCGAATCCATTCGCGTCTCGTACCGCGTCCAACCGTTCTTCTTCTTCTTCCAGGTGGTCCACCGGGTCACAGCGAGGTGGCGTCTCTGCTGAACACGACGGACGTCGGGGACTGTCTGGCTGCACGGCGTCAGGTCGATTTGGCAGAAATATCCCAGGGTCTTCCGCACAACAACGAGTACGAGCTGATAGCGTTCAGCCATTTCACCTTCTCGCGCGTCTATCCGGTGGACCTCGGTCTGGGAAAGCGGGTCGTCGAGAAGCCGATCGGATTCAAACGGAAGGACCTCCTGGAGGCGTTGACCAAGGCGGTGGACACCCTGAACCGTAACACGAGTCAACTGCCGACGAAGTACACCCTGGAGGACTTCCTCGAGGGTCTTTACAGGGTCGAACCGACGACCGGCACCCAGTACGAGATGTACTTCAGGACGAAGAACCTCAACAAGAGCACCCAGAGCACTTCCAACGGGTACACCAAGGTGACCCTGATGCGACCTTACACGCCGATCCAGTTCGTCGCGACGGAAAGACAGCCGACAAAGGAGAAGGAGCTCATCCACATTATCCTGCCGTTGTCGGGGCGCACGAGCACCTTTCAGAGCTTTATGGACAAGTTTGTGAAGATTGGACTGAAGAACGACAAGCGGGTGCATTTGACCGTCGTTTACTTCGGCACCGAGGGACTTTCCGAGGCTCGGGCCATCATGTCGCGGGTTCTTATGACCCGCGGAAGCGGCGGCAGCAATCAGAACCTCAGGCTATTGGCTCTCAACGAAACTTTCTCAAGGGGGAAGGGACTTCGCGTTGGTGCTGAAAGGGCCTGGGGTGGTGAAGCCGACGTTCTTCTCTTCATGTGCGACGTTGACGTCGTTTTTAGCGCGAGGTTCCTCGACAGGTAATTTTCCAACCCCCTCCCACTGACCAATCCGTAGATCAACATTCATAGAATTGGCCTCTCCAATCTCTCGCAAATGATTAGTTATTTCGTACCTGTTTCTTGAGCTTCGCAGAATTTTATCGTTCTGTGCATGGAAAGCATAAAAATTTTCGACAGCAATTCGAGTTCAGAGAAATTACAATCATCACTAACTTCTTTCCTCCACTCGTACAGGCATTTTTTTCGTATCCAATGAATTCGATTCTTTATAAAGGTCCCTTTTAGAGGGTATGAAAATCAAAACGTTCCTCTGATGTTTTTCTGTCTTCCGTAGACAATAATTGGCTTAACATCACATCCAGCAAAGAAGAATTCCTTTCCATCTACTCTGTTAATCGACATCCTCTTTTCCCTTGCTTCAGATGTCGATGGAACACCGCGCCGGGTCGGAAGGTTTACTACCCGATAGTTTTCAGTCTGTACAACCCCCACGTGGTCTACACTCTTCAGGGACGCGAAGTGCCTCCTGAGACGGATCAGCTTGTCATATCCAGAGACACAGGATTCTGGAGAGACTTCGGTTACGGAATGACCTGCCAGTATAGGTTAGAAATTCACTCTTTTTGCCCAAGACTCTGAGAGCTACTTTTTGCACTCCTCTCACTTCTCGCTTCTTCTTCTTCCAGGTCCGACTTTTTGAGGGTGCGTGGCTTCGACGAGGACATCGTCGGATGGGGTGGCGAGGACGTCACTCTTTACCGGAAATACGTCCGAAGCAACATCAAGGTCATCCGGGCAACCGATCCGGGAATTTTCCACATCTGGCACCCGAAGGTTATACTTCGAAATCGAACGTTGTCTCATATTTCTCCATTTTTTCTTTCACGGTCCCCGTCTTTCTCTTACCTACGTTCATTGCTAAGCTCGTGCGAACTTTTGAGGCTTGGGGGAGTAGCCAGGTGTTATGGATTTTGGAAGTATGTCTTATATATATATAGGTATGTGGGTATATACGGCGTTCACCGCGCGGATCATTAGGGATCCGGTAAATCCAATCAACGGTTGGCTTATTACCGGCAAACTTCCAATAATTATATTACACCTGGGACAACCCTGGAAGGTGTGCGGAAGGGGGAACCCTTGGCTACACCTCCTGGTATACATGGCAACTTGAACGAACCGATGCAGTAACGTTGTTACCAAAGGGACAAAGTTACGCCGGGAGTCCGACGGTTCGAAATTCGCGGCTGTACGGGAAAATTGGATTCCGCCTTATTCCCGGTTTCCGTTTTTCGAATCATTGAAAAACGATGAAAATTCCCCGTATCAAGTATCGAGCCGCTTAAGAATAGCCCGATTCAATTTTCTGCGACAAAAGGACTCCTCCAGAAATCGAACCTGCGTGTTAGAAAGCGGCGAAACAAAGAGAAACGAATCGCCTGCGGCAGCTTGGATACTGTTTTGAAAATTTTTGATTCAGGTTTGGGCAGCTTCGGGGGTTCGATTCTCGTCAAGCTCTCGCAGCCAGAGGCTTGAAGCGGTTCGCCGTGTCAATGCGGAGAACATTTCTGGTTCGTTTCAGGGTAGATGTGAAAAGTACGCGAAGCGAAGCCGTTTTGCGTATGTAACGGGGTCAAAAATTTCCCATTCCCTTTTGCGGCGAAGCGAAGGAGCCGGAGGAGACACGTGGAGGACAATATTTTCTCCGTTTCACCTTTCCGGCAGCCGTGCCTCGAGCGAGTGATTTGTTCAGTTTCGTTCAAATTGCATACATGTATGCGTATATATGTGTATATATGGCGGGCAGCTTTCACGGAATGTAGAACGAACGGTGAACAGCCGGCAAACGTGCGTGTTTCACCTTTCCCGTTTTGCCGCTTCCACGTTTCAACCCCTCCCGCATTGAAGGGGTTCATGTCCCATTTTCTCTACCTCGTGTAAACGAGGCTGTGTTCAGACGGAGAGTTTTCGGTGAAACTCACCGTTAAACGCTCCCAGATAAGCAACCAAAGCTATATTCCGTGTCGCTGTGTATTCGAAATGTAGCTTTTTTCGTTATCCACTATCTGCTGGCGCTGAGCGGTGAGTTTCACGGAAAACTCTCGATCTCTTCGGCTGCTTTTCTCTGCTGATCAGAGCTCTAAGAATCTAATTCTCATAAGTTTTTATCACCCTTGACGATGATGCGAGATAAATATGTTCGTTTATGGCTCGTTTATGTAATTACTTCTTCTAGTATTAACGAATCCTGACGTTTTTTTAACTC
Source organism: Neodiprion fabricii (assembly GCF_021155785.1). Lineage (NCBI taxonomy): Eukaryota > Metazoa > Arthropoda > Insecta > Hymenoptera > Diprionidae > Neodiprion > Neodiprion fabricii. The sequence goes on from NC_060239.1 coordinate 6,629,367, forward strand.
TTGTATCGCAAAATAGTCCCTTATTTGAAACTGTCAAAAGTCGGTTGAACACAGATACAAAATCACTGGGAAAAAAAGAAAATACCGTAATTTTTTGCCTCTCGTAATCAGACAATATTTCAATCGTTGAAAATCATCATTCACAGTGCAGCAATCCGTTATTTGCAAACAGACGGGAAAAGCAAGGCTGAAATTAAATTTCATTCAGTCTATCGGACAACGGATTGAAAGCCGAGTGGGATTATTTGCGATGAGTTGTATACGTGTGTACATACATTATACCTATATGTCTGAGCATATAGGGCTGCTGGATGCGAAATGTATGGGAGGATCAATTTTGGATGGGCTCATATTCGAGCCTATTTGCGATTCGTGCCGTCATATTTACTCGCAACTCCGAAACTCCTCCTCGAACTACTGCCAACCCATTTCGTGCCTACCGGAATGCCGAGTGTTTGCAGAGTTCCCATAACCATCGACTCCGAGGCATTGCACGAGGATATAAGTCTGGCGAAAATCGGCGAGCCACATCCGGAAAGTTTGACGGAGATGATGGTGGAAAAGGATACCGCGTTCAGTAGGGTGCGGTCCTTAAAAAGGTCATTTTTTAATTTCGACAAATCGGCTGCAGATGATTACAAAAATAATTCCCAAATTGTTTCAGATTTTTGCTTCCGCTATATTTCGTGTGCCCTAAAGAGGCTGGATTCCATTCAACCTTTTCAGGGATACATCAAATTTACCCTACGGATTTAGATGAAATCAGAACTCTATATTACAAAATTCAAAATGTTGGACCCAGTATGTCAATATCAAGTAACTTTTGGGGTTTTGGTCGACATATTGGATCAGTTTCGCAATCAGCGACTCAAAAAACCCTCTTACATCAAATTTCATCGTAATCCGTTCCGTAGATTTAATGTGCTCCTGAGAGGGTTGAATGGGGGAATTTACCCTCTTTGCGGCACCGGTTACAGTTGAGATAAGAATCGGAAAAAATTAGAAAATTATTTTTGAATCACGCGAAGCCGATTTGGGGGGCGAGCCGTTCGAAATTCAAAACTGTCCTTTCAAGGACCACCCTAGGCTGCAATATTATTCTTGCTTTACACCTTTGGGAAATTTTCTTCGTTCCGTTTTGCAGGTCTGTTCCGGGGGTCCTGGTCAACGGCTTTCGACGGACCAATATCGCGCCTGCATAAGATCGAGGGCTCTGAACGAGGCGTCACACGCGCAGCTTGGTTTCCTGGCGTTTCGCGAGGACATCGCCAGCCAGGCGATAAACGTGAAGTCTATGGCGAACAAAAAGAAAAAAACATCGTCGAAAAAGGAGAAGAAGAAACTCACCAAGGTCCAGGTCAAAAATCAACCCCTACAAATCAAAGAGAAACCGCTCGGGCGAACTTCCGAGGATCAGACCTGATCTATCGTGAATAATAAAAATCCACGATGCGAATTCTGAGTGGTTTCTTAGTGTGTATACACGTTTTACACACGTATTCACGTATACATATAAAGTGTGATTTATATATTATGTATAAAGAAGACAGGGTTGGATATCGAAACGTTTTGTCAAATTCCATTATCGAACGAGGGGTGTGACGATCTCGAGATATTATATGTATAAATAAGCGTCCGGTAAGATACATATGTAAATAGGGAATTCGTGCTGTTATTTATTGTGTAAAAAGTATGTAATTGCATATATACATATATATATATATATATATATATACATAATATTTATACATTACATAATACATAGATGATTGTGATGATGATGCGACGTTTCCAAAATACACTGATATACGATATATCGTGCTAGTTAAAAAGAAAAAGAAAAAATGAATGACGATCTTTAATCACGACAGAAGAACCAGTGATTGATTCGGTTGTCGGACTCGGTAATAATAGTGAAAATTATTGATCAATGAAATTATACAACGTATTTCCACCTATGGAAATGAAAGAAAAATAAGAAATAAAAAAACGAAAAAGAGGAAGTATGATAGACACGACTAGTCAAGCAAGAGATAGAAATGCGCGAGGTCGTTATGAACAGGTATACAATTCGTAAATAATAATTAGTGCAATGCAGCAAAACGCTATAATATCCATTAAAAAAATCTACACAACGATCATTTCAACTAGAGGATATATAATGCATACAAATATAATCGCACACATAATTACTTAAACGGTAAATACGACTTTGAAGATTCCCAAGGTGAAGTATTTCAATTTTTTGTTTTTTCTTTTTTTCTTCCAATTAGCGAGGGCGAGGTTTTTTCCGTTTTGCATGCATGAAAAATTATACGCACCGAACTGAACTACTAGTCAATGTTTCCGAAATAATATTGTGCTTTCGTTGAAATTTCAATGAACGAAAAAAGTGCAGGAATAAATTAAGGAGGAAATGTGAATAAAGTTTTACGATAGTTTATTATTATTATTATTCGGGTTATTATTATTACTATTATTATTATTATTATTGTAGTATAAATAATTTATACGAATTTATATGATTACAGTGTTATGAATAAAGTGGTAAAAAATGTAAATATATATAATAACGCATGTTGAGAATTAATCGAAAATTCGGTTAGGCTATGTGGAAAGAAAAACGTGAAGAACGAAAATTTTATCAAAGCCATCGGTGATATAACAATATGAATGATAAGTGAAAATTTGTTTTTCATTGTCTGTAATAATGTTGAATATTGCTCGATTCGTTTTACGATCTCAATTGTACATATTGTTATAAATTTACACCAGAGTTAACGAATCGGTAGAAAAAAACGTTGCGAACGAAGGATCGAAAGTGTGACAATTATTATAGTTCCAATGCAAAAGGGGAAAATAATCGTAGTTCGTTATAATTAATGAAAAAGTATTTAAAACCTTTAAATAATTGCCAGTGTCAGTCGAAATAAATATTTTCTTGCTTTTCGTCTCGGTCCAGAATTCAGACTTCATTACATTCATCCTTTCTCGATACTCCAACTAAACAGAAAGGGGATAAGATTCGATTTTAAATAAACGGTTTCCTTATTTTCAAATAAACATTTCGGTGTGAAGTTTTCAGTCACTTATCGTGAGTTTTACCGTGTTATTTATATTTGTGTGCCTCTGCTTTCCGTTTTAAGATGTAAGATTTCTTTTTCTGCGGGTAAGAAACGGTCCTATTCCATCGAACTCGTCATCGCGTGTAACCGAAGGATTTTCACAGCGGGAATCCTCATCCCTGAGCGCAATGAAAGAGACCGAAAGGATGTAGCTAGCGGTGCAGTCGCGCAACGGAGAGCTTTCAAACTTCACCGCAGTGCAAGCACTGCAGTTTTCAACGTCTTTCACTCGTCTTAAGCACGATTTTACGTTTTCTTCCTGCCATTGTGTTCCCTTCGTTTGTATCGCGTGCAGTTGAGTTGGCAACAATCCGCCGAGGCATTTCACCCACACGAGAACATCTCGCGTACCTTCGTCAAAAGGAATCGGAGACCCGAGTCCAGATGAAGTTGCGTTTCGTTTGCCCCGTTTCTGCAAAATCCTGCTAGCCAATTCGCTTGGTTTCTATTCAACGGCCAAACGAAATCGCGGATCGTTAAATCGTACGTAACGAAAGCAAAAGAATTGCAAATTGGCCGTATTTTGATTAATTCGATTCCTCAGATCCTGTCCGTCATAAATTTAACAGAAATCAATAAGTCGTTTGGATAAAATGAAACGGTTAAAAGTACAGCGCGGTGTATTCAGTAACCGATTGTGATTTGTGGCGGAAAACTGTCAACGAAAGAACTTTTTTCTTATGAGTCAGTATTAAAACAACGTGCTGATAAATCACGGCCGAAACACAATTCCCGGGATTGCAGAAAGTCAGACCTGTGAATATGGCGACGAACGGTAAGTTTCCAGCTCTGAGATTTGTCTTTGTTTTTTTCATTTTCTTCAGCGGTTTGAGTAGATTCATTTTTAGAATGGAGGGTGAAATTATACCGCACTACGGACAGTTTCACCCGAGGGATTTCTAAATCTTCGGTTTAATCTATAACCTGGACCAGTTTGACGATTTTCGGGAATCGTAAAACTTGGAAAGGATAACCTCGTGCGAGAAGAAAGCTCGCGTCGTAAAGCTAAAAGCTGCGGTGTACGTATAGGTACGCGGATGGGTAAATTGGAAAGAATTCTGAACGTTCGACGAGTTTTACTCCCCTCGTTCTTAAAGAAAAAAAAAATAAATAAATAAATAAATAAAACGAAAATAACCCTCTTTCGGCTTTTCTTATCTACTGTAACTCTACGGGGTACAAGAATTTACAACGATCTTGATAAATTCCTGGAACGTTATTATGTACCTTACTCCGAATTCTTTAGACCCTAGTTTATTGCTAAAACTTGATACATTCCACTCAAAGGTCAAACTTTACAGACGCAATAATCAGGATCTGAGTTGCTGCGCTAACCGGTTAGCAGAATCTGGTAGCAGAGAAAAGGGAAATTACACTTTTAGCGGAGTTCAACATTGTTTCTGAATTTCTCCCGTAATGCAACGACGAAGATCTGCATTCCGTGAAACGGGAAACATCAGGGATGAGGTAAATAAATTGAAAATATTCATTTATCGTTCACTTATTATATCAAGTAGGTATGTAATCAGTAAGACAGTCATAATAATTTACACTTTGATCACGTAAATTGATATTGCATCGCGTCGTTCGTGGGAGTAACAATCAAAAACTGATTTTAAAAAAATAACAGATTATACTCAATTGATCGAAAAAACATAATCTGTTTGATCGAAAATCGATTATTTTTGGTCATTCTCATGTACGTATATGCACCGATTTCTCCATTGGTAGGTATACTCGAAGCTGGGAGCCGGTAAATTTACGCTGTTTCAAATTTAGAGGGTAGATATTTTCCGGCTTCAGGATTTGGCACGTTATTTGTCCGTATTCCGCCTCGCCCGGCTGTGTCTCATCATTCACTAGGAATAATAATTTTCTCGAAGGGCCCCCGTCGCTCACGTGGCATCAATCACTTGACTGTACTCAATGTGACGTCACACGAGGAGCCTTCTCTCAGCCTCACCGGCATCGCGCCACTCGAGTCCCAACAGGGCAGAGATCCATTACCCTAATCACCGCCCGGGGCTTCCAGTCCTGTCAGTCATTTCGTTATCCGAGATATTCATCGTCCGACCTTGAACAAGTTCGCAACCTATCACGGATATATGGTGCCGCCGTAATAAAAAAGAACCTGTAGCTTTATTGCGTCGGTAAAAAGTTATCGTTGAAGTAAGCAGGTTCTGAAAATTTTTGGATTTTTTGAATCTTGACTAGATTTGAAGAGGTGGCATGTGGCTAGAGAAATTCTTTCCTTGACACTGAGAAAAATTTCATTTGTTACAGCAACTAGAAAAATTGAGTAAAACAGGTATCGTTGAAAAAACTGTTTCAATATTGTTGGAATTACGAAAAACGAGGTACGCCGAAACATTTTGCGCTATTGTCGATCCTTTTTTGGTAATTGCAACGCAAAATCAGTTTCTTCGGTTTACTCTACTTTTTTAGTTAAACAAGGCTTCAACGTCAATTTGTTGTTGCACAAGCATTAAATTTTCGCAACAATTGCAAGAAAATCTAGTAACAGTGATCGTAATGAGAAAGAACAGTAACGGATACTAGACTTTCCGGTAACAGCTAGAAAACTAATTTTCATTTTCTACCTAGAACTATGTTTTTCGATTGCGGTAAAAAATGAAAATGGTCAAGGACTGAGCGGTAAGCGGAAGTAAAAATTTCCCTCAGCGTAGAAAAAGAATCGTAACTTGAAAAGAAGCCACTTCGAATTTCTGACAGATGATTAAGCATTACACTACAACACCGTAATTTCATTCCATGTCATTTTCCTGCAACATTATTTTCACCATTTTATCGTAAGCCGAACAATTCATTTTATCTTTCTGTCTGTGGTATTATTTTTGGGAAAAAAGAAACTTCCACATTCGCCGGGAGGTATTTGCACGGTTCGCAACGCGTATATTGTTTCACCGCGGGGTTGGACGAAAAATGCTCAACACGCGGTATAACGCGGGTCTATAAATCATTCATGGGTCATGGTGTGGAATATTACAAGAAACTTTTTTAGTTTAGACGCTTCGACCTTTTCGTTTTATCCCGGAGATGCAAAGACGAGAGGAGTCGTGTTAATTGGGGTGAAATAAGGAGGGTGAGAATTGCGTCGATTCTCTCTCTTTAAAAATTTTTTTCTTCACACTTACAAGTATATACATTTACAATATATAAATATATATATACATACATATATATGTATATAATATAAAGATAAATGCGAAAATACGTATAATTATTTCCCTCTCCCTCTCTCCTTCTATCTCTTTATATGTTATCGTCCTCGTAATTTTCGATCCGGGAACAAGCGATTCCTTTCTAATTCTTTGAAGCTCTCAGCTTCAAACGAATATATTTACGCTGCTGCGACGACGCCTCGGCTGAAGGAACGAGGATTAAACTTGAATTAACAAGATTATTTTAATTGATAGCTCCCGTGCTGTTATCAAGCCCCCGATGGAATCCGGGGTTCATTAGCTTCCCTTTGAATTGTTTTAATCAGATGTTTTCACTCCGCGTTACTTTCCTCCATTTTTAACGCGGACTGCGATCACTTGAACCTCTAATTACTTCACGGAGTCTGGAGAAGCCGAACGCCGAGATAGAAAAAAAATAAAAAAACAAAAAAACAAAAAAAAAAAAACGAAACTACAAATTAAAATCAAAGTCTCGTGCATGCGTGAGAAATTCGGTCTTTTACCATTCGTTTCTCGCCTTCAGCGGCGGCGACGGTGACGAAAGTTTTATTCATATTATAAGAGTGTAATTTCGCACTGTCACGATATTAAAATTACGTTCAAGTTTAACCTCACCCCCTCCTCCCCCCCCCTCCTACCTCTCCTTTCCACCCCGACACTCTCACGTTCTGGTGTTATTAAATTTTTCTCAACGAGTCTTAAGAAGATTCTGCAGAAATGCTGCACGGCGTTTTTCCTCGCGGAAACGACTCACTGTATTAATTTACGTCAAAGGAAACGTCGCAGACCTGCAGCCAGACGAGTTGAAGAGAATTTTTCATTTAAGATCTAGATCACATATCTGTAAATGCGAGGTTTGCAAACTACCGTCCATTTTCGTCCGTTTCGTACAACGGTACAATAATGTCGCCTTCTTTTTTATCATCCCTAGTTATTTTTTCAAGAAATTGAACTCCTGAACTGAAATCGAGGCGATGCTAAAGATCGCCCAACGTTACACGACAGCCTGTTACACACGGTCCGAAGGCGGATCAGCACCCGTGTCAGTGCTTGGTATACAAGTCGCAACGAACACCCATTAATAGGGCTGGACTAACACACGAGACTCCGGACGATAATGCGAGAGAGAGAGAGAGAGCGAGGGAAAGGGAGGAGACGAGGCGAGGGATATGAGAGGCTATAAATCGCGACCTACGAGACGTAAATTACAAGCTCGTTACACCCTACTTTGTCCGGTCCAACTCTTTGCTACTCCCACAATGTAACCGGAGGAAGAAAAAGCATAACGCGATCCCGGTATGAGCCGAAAAAAGCTACTTTCAGCCACTACAGAATCGATCACTCGGCCGAAAAAGCGAAGAAAGACTGAAAGGTCGAGAAATTAATACCACCTGATGTCTGGAATTTGGGTAGGAGATGGAAAACGAAAAGGTATTCAACTTTCGCCGATTCGTCAGACGTTTAAAATAGAAGAAAATATACGAACGGATGTGTATATTTTTTTCAACCATAATACTCAATCGAAAACAATTAACGATGGTAAAAAAAAAATTCATCAACGCCGTTGAGTCAAAAAATTGAAAGGTATAAACTTTATTTCTTCAAACGATGTTTAGACGTAGATATTTTTTGAACGTTACGAGTCATTCAATTACGGAATTCAATAAATCTTGACAATTATATTATCGCTAATTTTTGGAATTGCGCGTTATAGGCAACCTAGTTATTCGTGTTTGTGTAATCCGAGGTCGGGTATGAAAAACTTCGACGATCATCACATCCAATGTTGTCGTGTATTGTTGTTGTGCCCGAGACCTTCGCGATCAATGTCGTTACGATCGGTACAAGATATTCCCGATAGCGCGCATGCGTGGATGCGTCGTAAGATCGGAGATCGAAATTGCCGAGCGTCCTTCAGTGCTTATCGGTCCGATCTCGAGGAAACAAGTGTTTCAGACGCGAAGCTGCGTTGGTCCAGTGTGTGTGTAAACAGTGACTTGTTTGTGCGTCTTTCTTTCTTTCACGCAAAACGAATGGCACCTTCATTTTTGTTGTGAAGTTAACGGGTTGACGATTCGATTCTTCTCCTGCAAGGCGACGGGATGTCGGCTCACGTTCGAATTCAACACCGGTAAGTCAATTCTACAGGCACACTTCAACTTCTCAGTATCAAACTATTTTCTCTATCCGATTAACAAGCCCCTGCGTGTAGTGGAAATCTGAGAAAATTATTCACTTGCTTTTTAAACTCGAAATTGTATTACAATCGAAACGATGTTCGAAAAGAGTCGAACTCTTCGGCACGTGATAAATACTGATCGCTGGTCTGAGCCGAGATTGAATGAAATGAAATCTGAGTTTGATTGATTCTTCTGTAACAGAAATTCTCGATAAGTAAAAGCTTACTAGTGAAAATGAGTTTATCAGCGGATGCACAAGCTTGGCGAAAAACACCAAATGCAAATGGCCAGTTTTGTGAATACGCCAATCGTATTTTAGAGAAATAAACGATGCGCAAAATACCGCGAATGAAAGCAATTCTCATTTCCCGTCCATTTCCTTCGACGTGTCTGGTAAAATATCGATATTACGATACCGATCAACGCCGAACACACGGCGAATCTGCAACGGAAGATGTGACTGCCAATTACTGGAACCGTCGCGAATACTCGTAGCGTGTGATGTAATTTCCGCCTCAAGGCAAGGATCATCGACGCGTGGATCAGCCTCTCGACTGGTATCAAGAATTCACCAGAGAACATAAATAAATTACTCACAAGCTTGCTGCGCTGATGTCGGCGGTGTAAAACACGGTTCCCGTTTTAGAAGTTGATCGAGACGACCTGATTCCTTTACTTGCCGAGAGCTTTGATCCTAGCGGAGCTTGAAGCGAGAGAATCCTGGCGTGATCCTGTCTTTCGTCGAGAAGACTTGATCGAAGTGGGAGGAAAATGATCCGTACGATCCTTGATAAATCGACGAAAGTGAGAATTGCTTTTGCGCCGATGATGTCAGTGTCGCAAGCTCGGATTATAAGATATTCGTCATTGATGTCTTTTGTACCAGGATTTTGGCCGGTAGCAATAAGCTCGTTTTCACTAGTTTGTTCCTGTTTTTTAAGTATTGTGTTCTTCGCTTGAATAATCAGCTTAGATATTAATTGATTTGAGATGTCGTACGTTCCAATTTGTTCCAGCGTATAGTATCAATCTGATAATTTCGAAAATAAAAATCTTGTGGCCAAATCCTAGCAAGTTATGATCACTGGTTAGCACGAATTTTAAAACAGGGTTCTGGATGTAAAATTTCGATTTCTTCCACGTAACTAATAACGGAAGAAATAGTCTTACTTGATAAGATATGCTTTTGTAGAATATAAAATATAAAATATAAAATTACCTATTTTCTCAGACATTTGTTGTGAATAACAAACAAACAAACTCGAGTTTCGCATTAAATTAAATCAATTTTTGAACAAAAGTGATTTAAATGCGAAACTGAGGTATGTTTATTAGTTACTTACAATAAATATTTGGGAAAATATGTAATTTTTCTCAAAATCCGCCATATCGTTCCGGTTTCAACAAAAACACTCTTTATTCAGTAAAGCAATTTTTACTCTCTTGTTAATCAAGTGAAAGAAAACGCAATTTGACATCTAGAACCCAGACTCAAAGTTCGTGTTGACCGGTGTTATTTATCAGCGTAAAAAACAGCAAAGCAAACCTTACAAGTAATAAATGAAACTTTTTGGTATTATTCGATGTATAGAATCAGAATTTATTTATTTAAATATAAAATCTATAAATTTCATCCGTGCTGCTACAACGGACTGCAGTTTCCTCAAATTGTAATGCCGAATCTCGACCAAACAAGCCGGGAAAATATCTATTTGACAACCGACGCATACTCGACAAAAGAATATAATATACGCAATCGACAAAACGTCACGTCCTGTTTGCAGTATCGGCGCCCTTTCTTTATCGGCTTTCGCTAATCCCCATTGATTGCCCAATAATGCTCACCGCGATGATTTTAGATTTTCAGAAAGCAATATCTCCCGTTCATGGGTCTCATAATACTCTTTAATAAAAACGAAGCTGCGGAGCTTTTGAAAATGCAGTTACAAGGAAAAAGAGATTAAAAAAGGAAGAAGTTCCGCACTCGAGAATCAGGTCGAGAGAGACTAGAACTGTACATCCGGCCGACTTGGTCTACCTTCACGCGTCGTTCCCGTCGTGTTTCACGAAATATTAAATTAACTTCATAACGAAAAAAATCGTCGTTTCACCCCTCGTGTGGATGTGCACGCTGGATTATCGGAGACACTCGAAATGCCTGCAGCCACATCCGATTCGCAATTATTTTTAGATGCTTTGAAAATCAGAAAGCGATTTTCTTCTCCGATGGCGATTCGAGTAAATTTTCACTAACTATAAACGGTGACTTGTTTGGAGGAATGTATAGTTTTTTTTTTCACATTCCAACGCATCTTCGCGAATACTAGATACGTATAATATGCGAGAATCTCATTATTCGTTTGGCTGTTGAATTTAATACGATCTCAGACGAAGATTTTTTCTTTTTTTTTTCTTCTTTTTTTTTATCCTCCCGGGTATATTATTTTCACCATATTTTTTCCATTTCTTTTTATTTTCCTCTCTTTCCACCGCTCCTTCATTCTCTTGGCAAATTTTATTATTATTCATGCTACAATTTTCTCGTTAAATTCTTCACGTACCCGCTTTTCGTCCGACGACTCGTACAAGGTATGCATTTTCATTCTACGCTAATAGGGCGAAACGAAGCGACGCGTGACGTCGAAACCCGCGTCCAAATGCATTTGCGTAATTCAAACGACGCGGGGTTCCTGCAATTTTATTCGTTTCAAACTAAATTCACTCAGCTAACCAAAAGTATTCCGTTTGAAAATGGGGGTGAAAATTGTTTACACCCGATTGAATTCTAATTGGTAAGAAAATAATAAAAAAATACTGCGATATCAAATCAACTTTACAGGCTGAAGCAAAATCTTTTACTGCCACATTATCATTTTTTAAAAGACCTACGTTGGAGAGTTTCGTTCTGACACGTACCTTTATACTTGCGTCACGTATACACCCGAAAATGTTTACGCAGAAAAAGCGATTACGGTACCGTTGTAAAATTTGTGTTTACCTGCCGGAGTGACACTGGCTAATCTCGTTGCCGAGGGAATCTCTACGCTGCCCACCAGCCTGGTTATAAATTATTTATGACGCAAGGATCGCGATGCCGCGCGAGATTACGCGGTTAGAACTGTTTTTTTTTTGTTCGTTTTTTTTTTTTTTTAATTTTCCACCGACGTTTCTCTCACTTCCGATACGTACCTACCCATTGTTGCGATACAGATATACAGCGTAAAGCTCTGGCTGCTTTATCGCGAATTGAATTCACCTTCGAAAGATGCTATTGTTAAAAAATCTTTGACTTTATCATATCAGAAGTTACATTTTATCATATCAGTCTTAGATTTATAGAATTTGTTCGTGTATACTTTTACATTATATTTCCTCCTATAAGCTAGTGAGTCGTGAATTACTAGAATCATGTAACGGTGATTGAAAGGAGTGTAAAATCGAGAGGGATGTAAAACGAGAGGGATGTAGAATCGAGACTGATGTTTCAGAGGCAAGCGGAAGCTCCTTTGTGTAATTTGAAAGCGGCTTAAGCCTCGTTGCGGTTTCGCCTGGTATAACAACCTCGGCAATCCACTCGGGTGACATTTGTAAATGCGCTCTCGCTAACGTAACGAGTAATCCAAAACCGAGGGGAATTTGGATTGACTTCCGAGTGCTTGTAGAACGATGTAGGGTAAGGTGGTCTAGGAGTGCGCACTTTTTCTATTATGATCTGTATTTCAGTGATTAAATTTGTTTTTTCAATACAATTTCAATGTCGAATAACTTTTAAAGGAGTAAATTTCATGAAAAATGTTAAGAGACCTTTTTTGTAGAGCATCAAATTTCCCACAAAAATAATGGTTTGATCTATGAAAATATTGATTTTTCTGGTAATTACAAAAATCGAAAATTCAAACAAAAATTTGAAAAAACAAATCAATGCTTAAGGCACTTTAGTAATAGAGCTTTTTTGTAGGAAATTTAATTTCCTTCAAAAATATGGATTGATAAAATTTTTCAGATTGATAATTGATGGATTTTGGGTAAAAAAATGCGGTAACTGTTAAAAAATCAATAGCTGTAACGATACACCCCTTAATATTAATATTAAGGGCTCAAATTTTCAGGATAATTTTTATTTGTCGTCATGAACAATGTTTTTACAGTAACATTGAAAAAAAAAATTCTTCGTTTTTTTTGGCCCAGTCTAATATACTCGTATATGTACATGCATATTATACATACTAAATATTGCATAATTCATAGAAAGATTCGAGATAGAAATTCGTATGAATGACGCGCAGATGTTAAACGAGGCAGAATAATTGACACGGTTAATTCGTTGAAATATTTTGCGATTATGTAAACGCGGAATGAGTTTTCAGGTTGAACGTGAGATATAAAATGATGATATTTTTTTTTCCCCTCCATTTTCCATTCCCCCCTACGAATCTATTGAATTCAATTTATCATCTCTCTTCGAGTGCGCTACGCGCGCAGTTTGAAAGGAACCAACAACCGCGATTCAATGCGGAGAGCTGCCGGTGCAGCAGCTTAAAGCCTGCATTCTCGTTTAAAGTGCATGCATGCACCGAAACCACTGCCTTATTCCCATTTCTTACTTTTTCCAGTCATACGCGGTCCGCTTCTAGACTTGCACACTTTTCTCGCGTTCCACAGCAGCACTCGGATCAGGATTTACCCACCTTGTTAACGTCCACTTGTGTTAGACCGACATCCATTTCTCCTTCATGCTAGAGGATAAACGCGAGAAGCTGACGGTTCTCTGTGCAAATGCAACCGCGTATAACGAGTCGCCGAAGAACCTGGGAATGTTTACCGGAGCATTTGAAAACCGAAGATGGAATATTGTTGAAAAAAAAATACATCGATGCAAAGCAAGCTCGGGTATAAATTTTGCTGGACGAACTTTGCTCAGATAATTTTCTGCGGCGTCAGCTTTACTCTGCGAAAGTGTTATTATTCCTGGCCACATTTCGGACCGCGTATAATATGCGAAGAACGAAATTTTGCATGGAAACGAGAGAGTTTCGTTTTCGGTTGGAGGACAAAATTTCCGAAGTATCAAAGAGTCGACTGGTCGAAAATTTTTAAATAACGAGTGATCGGTCTACCGAAATTCGAATTGTGAATGAAAAGTCGACTTTTTGACTCTTCGGTATTTTTACAATTCAATATCTTGCCTACTATCTCTTTCTCTCGAGAAAAAAGAAAAAAAAAAAGAAAAATAACGTTGGTGTAAATTTATTTGTAAATTTTTGCGTTCCTAAGTTTTATTTTTCTACAAGATAACTTTACGTATTTACGGTCTTACTGCGTTTCCAACTATCGGTAGTTTGACTCTCGGGATCTCATCCCGTCGACTTTTTGGTCTTTTGCATTTTTGTGTGTAACATTCGTTGACCTTACTTATCGTGCGAAAGACGCGGCGGTTTCTAAGCCTTCAAAGTGGCAGACAAGGAGGGGTGTTCGACAATGGGCAGCGACAGCAGCGGAACGTTTATCATGAAAAATTGAACCGCTTTTCCTCGTGACCGCGGGTAATTTTCCGCTTCTCTGTATTATTACTTAATACACGTTACACGCGCAACTTGCTGTGTCTAAATGCGTATAAATATATGTAAGTACACGTATATGTATATATTATATACACTTGGATTCATAAAGTGAACTTCCCCCGCAGCTAGAGGGAATTGCCCGGGAAAAGTAGCTGCGATATGAGAATCTTCAGAAGTATCGCGATAAAACGAAACGACCGCACTTTGACCCCTTTAACTCGCCAAGTTCCTCTAAGCCCCGCACGTGGATTCTTCCTCCCTTACACGTACTTATTTAATTCCGTTTCTGTGCTTTTTTTCCCCAATCCCGTGTAAAATTTCTCAACCACTACCAGAACACGACACGTACGATAAACTGCGAAAAAGCGATGTTTCAATCCTTTCACGATTTGGAAATTATGCGTTGCGAATAGTCGGCAAAAATTTCACAGAATTTATGAGGTACTTTTTTTTTATCCGGTGCTCGCGGATAAGCTCGGAAACAAAGGAGGACGCGTTACGTGCACACATATCTATACGTATACCTGGTTATGTAGTAACATGTGAAAGGCTCTTCTCGAGGATAAAATAATTCGCATGATCAGGAGCTTTGTCAACGGGAACGAAAGCTCTTCAACCCCTCTTTGAACGGGCTCGTGATATTCGGAGATGAGAGCTTTCAGACTTCGATGGTTGTTTTTCACCGCTCGACGCGGTTCTCCGAAAATTGCGTAACATTTTGCGTAAAAACGAAGACGAGGTATAAGAAGAAATGAGACAGAGATCGGGGGATGAACGGGAAATAAGAAACAAAGTGAAACGTGATTTGAGGTTTGCAGTGAATCGGCTCGTCGAGCTCTCTCTTTTTTTTTCTCCCTATCCCTTCTCCCTCCCTCTTCCTCTTTCTTTCATTCAATGAAAGTGTAGAGAAAAAAGGAACTGGAAACGTGAGAGAATAAAATGAGTAAGAAGAAACTTTTTTACCTCGGCCAATCCTTTGTGTGTGCGTAGCATCGCAATGCTTTGCGATAAGGGTGGAGGGGGAGTGGTTTGAAGAAAAAGTTGAATACCCACAAACCCTGTCAGGAAAGGGGTGGAAAATTGAATTAAATGTATTTCATTTAGCTTTTTACCACGGCCGAGTCGAGGGATGAAAAAGTGAGAATGGAACAGGCTCCAGAATATTCTTTTCAGCCTGCATTTCATCGCGTTAGGTTATGAATCGGAAAATAATTGAAATACGGGGCGACAAAGACGAGGACCGTATTTTTGCACGCGCTCGTCAATTTTTTTTCCAACCCTTGAACCCCTTCAGCGTGGAACGCGAGACTTTGCAATTACGATATTGAATATTCGGGGAAAGCTTCGCTGTATACAATCGGATCAGCGGAGCGTGCAGCGAATGGATTTGAGTACAGCATCGTTACAATTGGTTCTCGTTGAGCACCCTTCGCCTTTGTCTTTCCACCTTTCTTCGTCCCGCGTAATTTATCATTCGCTCGTCTGTTTCTTGCCGCCCCCTCCCCCCATAAACAACCCGACGTTTTTCACCACCCGATAACGCTGAAATTCTCGAATGCGTATCGAGGCATGATTTAGCGAAAAGGTTTTTATATTTCCATTGAAAAAAGATACCGAAGCGTTTCGAAAATCAGTCCTGCAAAGGGGGGACGGAGGAGGTGGAGGGTGTGTGTATCAATTTTCAGCTCTTTGCTCGCTTCTCGTTGTCATACCGCGACGCATTTTAACAGAGTTTTAAATTCATCACGGTATATTCTCCCCTCTGATGATCCACTCCACGCGAACGTACTCAGCCAGAGCTCAATAATAGTTTCCTAATGGAAATGGGATTTATAATGTTATTCATAGTTTGAAATTGTTTGCGTTATTACGTTTAATACCGTAAACGAAGTTCTTGTCCAACAGAAGCCATTAAAGTAAAAAATAATACACTCGAGTGACGGTTATAAGTTGAACAATTTTTTCTGAAACGATGTTCGCGGAGGGTTATAAATTTCTGATACTCTCCAAACTCGGGTAAAGGCCTGTTTTTTATCGCATGGTAAAAAACCTGGCGAGTTTTATAATGTGAAACTAAGTATTCGCCAATCTTGAACAAGGGTCTACGCATATGCGTTGGCTTCCAAGAGTGATTTAACTTGTGCATATATATGTATATTCATCCACATCTCAGCTCCGTTATTCGGTTTAGGTTGCATTTGAAACGGGTGAAGGCTCAATTTCACGGCAGTCATAATATTCCCTTTGAATTCAATTATCAGCCGTTATCGAACACGCGCCTCTGCTTCTGACGTTTTCTTTACATCTTTGGAAGGCTATTCGAGATAATTAATTCAAACCGCTATGCGAAAAGAGGGAAAACAATTCCAACAGCTTGCTTTGTTTCCGAAATTTGAAACACGGCAAGATGAACGGCGTTGCGATTATCCATCCGAAAAGATTTTCTCAGCGCAGGTGGATTTAAAATTATTCTTAAAAATAGACCAAGTTTTGCGGAATTTTTTCAATGCAGGTGAGAAGAATCGGTGAGCTTTCGAGATGCGGCTGAAATTTCTGACGGATAGACGAAAATTATTACCTAAGGGACAGGGTGAAGGGGGTGATTTTGGCAAGGGTAGAACCGTCGGAATTTCGATTGAGGTGGTATATTGCCAGCGATAATTGGGTCGGTTTGATAAATAGATAGCGAGGCAGCTCAGCGTTGCGCATTAATTGTGAGCCAGGTCACAGATTACATCGCTTATGGAGCTTGATTAACGTCTGTGAATGCGAGTGGGCGATATTGCGGGCTACTTTTGCGCCTAAATGCGGTTGGACCCGCGGAATAATGTCAGCCCTGCTACTCCGCTTGCGAGACGACGCGGCTTACACGAAGCACAATTTCGGATATCGGGGAGGGACGAACCCTAAGAGGATGCCGTCTTAGGGCTATGAATTCTCGGCTGTCAAGATATCGTTGTCAACGATGCTGATGAATTACGAGAGATACGAAACGGCGGAGCCGAGCTTCATTCCTCATTTACCCGCTTCCGACAATGAGCCGAGGGGATGGTTTCCGACTGTATTTTGGGAACCCGAGGATCGCGAACGAACAATGAATCGACGTTTGAAGAATCCTATGGTGTTCTCTTCCCTTCGCTCAAGGTACACCAAGGTGTGCTAAGCGCGAGGTTTTAGGAGCGGAAGTTACGAAAGTGCCTAATTCCGAATTCCTTGCTGGCCAAACTTAAAGCAAAGGAATCAAACTTTTACGAAAGAACAAAGTTTCGCATGAGCGGAAACCCGACGGCTCGAAGTTCCGAAATGCAAGATTTCGATAATTCAAGTTACGGTGAGGTAAAGTTTCGAACAGTAAAGTTCCGATGGTGCAAAGTTCCGAAAGTTAAAAAGTTAAAATAGCACAGTTTACTCAAGAAGTGGGTGTAAAAAGTTAGAAAAACCGAAAATTTTCGGACTATCGATTTCTCAAATTGTCAAATATTCTCAGTTTAGTACTTTCGGAACTTTAACTTGTCGGAATTTTGCCCTTTCGGAACTTTGAACCTCAGGCTTCCGACCATTCGCAACTCTGATGTTTCCCCAAGGTTTAATTTCTTTACTCCAAGTTTCGCCACCAAAAAAACGGAATTTGGTACTTTCGGAAGTTTTAAAATTCGAAATTTCAACCCGCATCGAAAATCAACCGCAAGAAATCTTCAAAAATGAAGGTAAAAAAAAAAAAAAAATGTAGCTTCCAACACAACTGAGCTTTGATTCAATTGTTTCCATTTTTTATGAAACCTGTTATTCGTAGCGACTTTTAATCATTTTGGTCAAGTTTTGGAGTTGGAAATAAAACTGACGTACACGGTATGTATGCATGTACGCGTGTACGTGGCGATAAGTAGTCCGTTCCATTCAACATGTGCCAGTTTCAACGAGGACGTTGTGACAGGAGACTGGTCAATTATTGTGCCGTTAGGAGTTTTAATTTTCGCACCTCTTTTTGCTCGGTCGATTTTTTTTCCGTCCCTCTTTACTTGCCTCTCTCTTTTTCTCATTCTTTCACTTCGCACTGCCACCGTGAAAGAGTTAGCGACCGATGAGTATTCAAGTTGAATTGTTCCTGTGGTCGGTAAGTTAATCAAAGTACGAACTTAATTATACCGAGAGGGCAATTAACAGATCGTTTTATTCGGCAAGACAGCCCGAGGGGCCAAACCACCGGATGAACGGTACAGCTAGCCAAGTCCGCTGGGATCAACCGTAAAATACAGATGCCAAATGAATTTCGATGCTTGGTATTGGAAGCACGTATTTTTGCACGCTGTTCGTCTGCGTCGCTACGTTTTATACGTGGAAATCTATAATTGGTATAAGAATACGAAGCGGCTTTGTCGACTCCTCCGCAAATCTAGTAACAAAATAATTTTGTACTTTCTGTTTGCAAGGTTATTGTTGAAAATTTTTAAAAGGGAGGAAAATAAGTTGAATAGTCTGAAATACTCACAAAGGAAAACACGATTTTAACTCGTTGCCAATCGCAACTTTAAAAGTCAAGTTTTTTTTAAATATAAATTGTTATAAAAGATGACACAGGTACAAAAATTTTTCACAAAAGATGGGATATACATATGTATATATGTAAGACTTTGCCAAAACCGTTGAATCCGTAAAGCTCAATAAAAGAACCGTTCTGCAAAACTCATATATCCGGGTTACTTTTATTATTTTCAACGAGAAAGAGTTTTATAAATTGCATCAACTTTTCAGAGAAAAGCTTCCATCGCGCCACGCCGTTACGCCGGGGTAAAGCTTTCGAAGGTTCGCACACCTGACACCTGATATACCACGCTTATTCCTCTAAGTTCAAAGAACTGCGACGCATGCCAGCTGGTCAATCCTCACCGCCTCTTTGAATCCGGTTCCTCTTGAGCAATCGATCAAAGTAATCCTTGCGCGGAGGGCAGTATTCTGCGGGGGCATAAGAAGGGCCCGAAAAAAGAAAAGAAAATTCTTCTGGTTGTGAGATTGTTCCACGTTTTACGATTATTATTTTCTTAAACATCGTTACGCATTCTTTAGAATTTTTTACACGCGTCAAAGAAGATCGTATCGGAGATCTAGAATTAATCAGTATATAAATTATTAAACGGAAATGTGGTCGGCACGTAATCTCATAAAGTGCTGTATAAATTAAATTGTTTTCGAAGTCGTCATTTTTGGATTAAAACTTGGCATTAAAGTTTTTTTCTTCAATGGCGAGTATTTATACGACATTGTACAGAAAAAAAAAAAAAAAAAAAAAATTGTGAAATATCCGGCTTCCCGCAAGGAATACCTTAATAATATATATTCGGATCCGTTTATCGATTACGGAAATTTCGATGACGATCATTTTGCCCAGTTATAACGGCGCTGGAGTTAAATAACAGGAGTTAGAGCCACGGCAAGATGAAGAAATGTGTAAGGCTGGGTAACGATGCGTGCTAATGTGCGGTGTACGTACTGGACGTGACTACTCGCGTATTGACCCACTGTCAAGTAACGAGCGGCAATTTTGACGGGGTAATCACTCACCGCAGGGCGTGTTTCAGGGATGTAATACTCGTCCGGGCAGACGTCGATAAAAGAGGATGCGACCAAACCTGGTCAAGGATGTTGAAAACCGTGAATGAAAACGTACAACAGAAATCTACAGAGTGGCTAAATTTGCAAACAATGCTCGTCCGCCGAACCAGCTTAGGTACTGATTGAGATTTAGTTGCACGGACAAGATGTGTCGAAAATATTTTAACATGCGGGAGATACGGACAAGGGAACAAACGCGCGAGGCAATCGGCTTTGGAATCTAACCACCGAAGAGGTCGATGATTGACGACGGATGACTGGCAATCACCAGACGCTAACGACGCATCGCCTCGATGTTTTCGGATCAATAAACACTCGGGACATTTGAATGTAACGAAATTTGTTGCACAATTGATCGGGAGTTTCGTTGGAAGAATTGAGAAGAAAATAAAAATTGGTAAAGAAGAGCGATGATCGTGATATCGAGGATGAAATTGATCGCCTCTTATTTTTTAACCGACGCACGTATCGGCAATCACTCGATTTCAAGGCGGTCTTCCTCGACTTCCTGCTCTTACCAATCACCGCCTCTACACACGCTCTAGACTTGTGCGTTACATCGCTTACAGATATGTTTTTGCTATAATGACTCGCCTCTCTGTGCAACCTGTTACGCCACTTTGATGTTATATTACGAAATATGAAGACCTCGCTCTTTGTCTATTATATACGGGAAAATTGAATAGCTTGTAAAATGGATTTGCTAATTCGGAAACGCTTCGACCCGTAGATCAATCTGCCAAAAGTTTCGCAACGTTTCTCTAATTGCCGTACCTGTTCGAAGCTCAGTTCTACACGGTATATTCTTGTGCAAATCGATGCGAGGTTGAAGTTTCGAATTTTCAAAGTTCCGAAAGCGCCTAATTACGAATTATCAGCCGGTGAAACTTGAAATAGAGAAATCGAATTTTGAAGAAACAACAAAGTTTCGAATGGTCGGAAACCCGAATTAGGCTCAATATTTTCCGAAAGTCAAGTTACGATACAGAAAAATTCCGAAAAATCAAAATATACTCGCAAAGCGTGGTTTAATCAGCGAGTGGACGTAAAAAATCCGAAAACCCAAAAATCAGAAAGAACCGGATTCCGAACGTCAAAATATCAAATACCCAAAACAAAGAAAGATCAAAGTGGTGAAATTTCACCAGGCGAGAAATTCACAGAACTGAAAATCTTCGATCATTCGAAATTTCGATGTTTCAGATATTAAAATTTTTCATTTTCGCACTTTCGAAACTTTGACTTGTCGGAGTTACGCCCTTTTGGTATTTAGTCCGTTCGGAACTTTGATGTTTCGTCAAAGTTTGAGTTCTTTACTTCAAGTTTCACCAACAAAATATTGGGAATTTGACGTTTTCAGAACTTCTTAAATGCGCAATGTCATCACGGCTCCGTCATATCGGTCTTCCAATTTTCTCTTTCGATCGAATTCGCACTCTATGCCTTGTCTCTCCGGGCAGTTTTTCATCACCGAAATAATCCTACGCCGCGGTCCCGCACTTTCGACAGCATTCGTACATACATCGACCTCTGATAAATTAACGAACGCATGATAGGACGCGTGTGTGCCATACATGGACCTGGACATCGGAACTTGGGTCGACAATGCGTAATTTAGTTCTGGAGACGCGAACCGTGACACCCCAGGTCCGTCCCACAATTTTCCACATCCGGTTCTCCGGTCGATCCATTCGAATTCAGTCACCTTGCATGGGCACCAAACTGACGTGAATTCGTGGGCAAAAAATTCGGCCGCTTTCACACGGTTCCGATCCCCCGTAGACATTTCAACCTTGCGTCAACTCTATGTTACAGGTATAAATTAGCCGCATATATATAACACACCCAGACGTCGGGGATTCGCTGGGTACGAAAAATTGACCGAGAGTGAAAAAAGCGGGGGAGAAATGTCTTTCTGCGACTGCAGAAAGTTATAATTAACGAGCGCCATTAAACCGGTCTGTTTGTCTTCTCCCTGACGTAAATTTTCATACTTACAGGTATATATCTGGAATCTGCTCCAGCGGCTGCACCGACTTTCGCGATATTTCACCGGGGACGAGTTCGGACGGTTTTCCTCGACTCGTCGCAGGACGAACCGATCGGTCCAAGTCGATTCGTCCCGTCATTGTTCCGGACTTGTTAAATGGTTGGAAAAAGAAGTTGGTTGGGGGAACGTATCGTCGCGAGAAACGTATTAAAGCCGGTATCGTAAACAAGACTAGGAAGCTGCGCTGAAACGGAAGAAGTAAAATTAAAAAAAAAAACCGCGAACTTGGCCGGCTGGATTGGATCATCGTGCAGTTTAATACACTCGACACATGGGATGTACAGGTTGTTCAGGGCGCTGACTGGAGGGGGCAGACAGGCAAGGTTACCGGAACCTATAAAACGACCAACCTGCGCTAAAAACCTGTCCAAACGAGTATAGGACTCTGAATTGTGCGCCGAGGATCGGCGATGCTAGTTGGATCTTAGCGTCTCTACGTCTGGGAATCCGTGCTAATAATAATATATTATTCGCATAACCGTAAAGTGAACGTTTGACCAAATTTTCCACCGGTGTCAGTGACTGCGGGGCGAATAGACGATGGTGAGTACGAACTTGAATTTTTTTTTTTTTCTTTTTTTTTTCTATTTGCCTTCAATCGATCGACCAATGCCATTGCTCAATAGCGTTTGATTCGTTCACCCGAAGTTACCCGAGTCGTTCAATTCAGCAATCCAGAGGGATTCTAACCGACGTTCTAAAACCATCGGTTTGACCGCTCTGATGGAACTGAACTACGTTCGTAATTTTGAAAAATACGCGTACTTATAGCTTGTTGATAGGTAAAATTTCGATGCGTTTGGTTATTTTATTATAAGATTTCCGTTTTCTACACATTTGCTGAAACAGATTCTTTGTTTCGGTAGTCAATTTTAATCAATATTACCACTTGGTATTCATATTTATGAAATTATGTATTGATAGATTCCCAAATGACATGTAATAAAAGAAAATTGTTGTAGTCAAAATGTAGGAAATATTTGTCCGGATAAAATTGGTTTTCGTTGAGCAAACTCTGACAAATCTACTATATTCCGAAAAATTTTGTAGCGATATGAAGTAAAATATCGGTATCCAAGATCATAATTCCACTGTTTTCTATTTTCATACTTCACAGAGATCTTGATCGTAGCTTACGGATGTAATAATTTGATAAATATCCCACCTACTGCTAAATCGTAATAAAAGGAAGAAAAAGTATCGATTCTCGATCAACCGACGTTATAATTGTTTAGACCAGACGTGTCGCGCGTCGCGGAACGAAATGAAAATATATACACGCCCTTCCGAAATCAAGATAACGAATAAGATCCTCAACGAGTTCACGGAGTTAACGTTCGAGAAATTTCTTTCGCTCCGGACAGTCGAGAAAAGGTGAAAATTGATGAAAGAAGAGATAGATTGATAACGATCCGCGAAGCGACGAAGCTTCGGTTCCTCTCGGCAATTACTTCCACGATGAATCTCCGTATTCTCCGATCTCCTTTCAAGGGCGACGAGCGAAGACGGACGCCTTTCGTATCCAGTCAGTAGTGCAGTCTAGAAGTGGAACAGGAATTAGCACTCTTTCTAATTGAGGACGGAGCAATCATCCGATCGCCGTAGAGGGTTTCATCCCGCTCTAAGCCGTGGCTTAAAATCGAGTGCGCATTTATCTGGCACTGTAAACCGTTTTTCCTCATAGATCAGCCGCCGCGCTTCGAGTACTGAAATACTGAAATAGTGCCTGCAAGGCGTCCAGCGGAAGGAACTAAAGAAAGCTCCGCTCTCGGAGCTTGCAGGAAATTGCGCCGGGCTGATTGAACGCTTCCAGTTTGATTGTTTCATCTTTTGCCACGATATAGGTACGGGTGTAACCGTGCTGCTGGCCGTTTCGCCGAGTCACGAGGATCCCTCCGAAACCCTCCGGAGTTTTCCAAACTCCCCGGCAAAGTTCCCGACATCTGACACTCGGCTGCATTAATCAGGCAGAGCTTTATCGGGCCTCCATTAACGCGTGGCCCTCTGCATGTGCCGAATGGCTTCTGTTAATGAACTTCCAGCCTGCATGTGATTGTTTAAAACTTTCCTCCTTTATCCCCTGTTAATGTTCATCCCTTATCTGACACCGCGAGGGGGGAATTAGGCCCGGCAGAAATATAACCGGCCGATCGGGGCACGTGCTATATTCTTTCGGAGAAAAAAAATCTCATTTCCGTCCCGGGATTAACGCTCGGTGCGATATCTCGACCCTTCGAACTTCTTCGAGCCCCGAATTTCAACGCCGTTTGGACAATTCGTTGCCGGAATAATTCTATGCAGAAAAACCCAAAAGCCCTGCTTCACCAACTGCGCGAAGCCGTGCGATTATTATTTCAGAAAACAGAAACGAAAACGTACTTTTATCCGGACAATTCCACTCCGGTATTATAACGTCGACAAGTAATTGTTTTAACCAACCGCTAGTGTTCGATTATTACGTATAGACAAAGTATCTTCTCCCTTTCAGATTCCTTTTAGTGAATCTTGAAAAGCAACGACGCAACGAGTGACAAAAACTCGATTATAGTAATCACAAGCCGATGCGAAGGTGAATTCTTAAAAGAAAGACTTTTACTAGGCGTTCTAACGTGACTTTTATTACTTTGAAGAGAGTTTTCAAAGTATCAGGTAAATTCTTGAACGGCGGTTCCACGGGAACGTTGATGGTTGTTCTAATTTTACCAGAACGACGTCGCAAAGCTGCGCCGATTATCCGGCCAGCTATATTTCGGGTTAGATTTTCTTTCCCTTTTTATGCTCGTCGATGTCGTTATACCGCAGAAACGGCTCGGAGAAATGAGTGGATCGAAAAAAGGAAGGATTTGTCTCGCGGATTTGTTTTCCTCTTCGTTTTTAACAAAAGAATACTTGTAGAAAATGAAGACAAGGTTAGCGAGTCGGTGTCTAGTTGTTGGAAATGTGCAATTATCATTTGCGCACTGATATCAGGATCGTTGATTGAACCTGCGGGGATGTTTCATCGACGCAGGGAAGGAAGTGCGGTTTTCAACTGGCAGCAATCGGATATAATACCGCATTCAAGATTAATTAACGACATGCGCGGTAATTTATGATCAGGCACGCGGTTGTACGGATTTGTTATAATTGGGTATAATTTGAGCAAATCAATTTCGTAATTACGATTCCACACAAACCGCGATAATTGTCGCTGATTCAACTTGATTCGGGTTAATTAATTTCCCTCTCACAATGCTGATTACTTTTACCTTCGTTTAGCTTCTCGGTTATAATATACTCCGCTGCGGGTTCGTTCGTTCAGCCATGATATAATTATAATATTCATTGTTACTACGTAACGTACACGCGACTGTTATTCCAACCCCAAATTAGGATTTTCGAAGAAATCCAATTCCCCAAAATTGCCTTAAGCCTGCAACTCGGTTGGGGATCTTCTCGAATACACGAGTCGGAATTCAACGGTATGTAATTTTGTATCCTCGGTACACCGAAATTCCCCCCTTCAGAATTTACCAAATGTACAGTCCGGTTAAACAGCTGTAATGACAGAAATATCATGTAACGGAGGTTCGAAGGCGCAAATGAAGCTATCCGAGTTGAAATTCTTCTAACAATATTCCTTCAGAACGGAATATGTTTCTTTTAAAAAAACATTATTTTCAGCTACGATGGCATAATTATTTAATACCGAAGAGATCGCGGTATTAAATCATTCTCACAATAGAAAAATCGCAGCGGTGGAAAGATTTGATAACAAATTTTTCTTTGCATAAAAATGTATCGACAACGGGATCACGTCAAAGTCGTACTGTAACGTTATTCTTTTTATTTACTGCTACAATCGTACTGTTGTAGATGAAATTTCTGTTTTTAAACATTTTTTTTCCCCGTGTTAAGGTAATATTTTTTCAAGTCCGTTATCTCGATTCGCTTTAGTTGGCGTTTCAAGCCTTCGCTTTACATCGCATTTCTGTTTGAAAAATTCTCTGACCGGACTGTACGTTTGATACATCCTTAATTCTCCTTGTCTTTGTTCCATCCTACCAAATTGTTTTTACAAAGTCCTTTTATATCCCGGCGAAAGAAGTGAAAAGGAAAAAAAAAAAAAATGAAACTTTGAAACAGCCAGTTAATGTAAATCCTTTCGCGGAAAGAAGAAATATAAGAAAATACCTGCGAGCTGGTTTTCACCTTTTCAGTAAGTGTAATTTTGCCCGCTCTTTTTGTACGGGATAAATGTAGGTACTGGAAGAGAGGGCGGCGTGCAGTAATTACCGAGCATTGAGCGCGAACAAAGCGGTCAAAGATGCGTGACCCGTAAGCGAACCCTGGGCTCTGCCCCCCGGCATGCATACTTTACGCTCGCACGTTTTGTGCCATGCATGACCACCGTGGCCGGAAGGAAACTGGACCCATACGCCTCGTTTTAATTACTGGCTAATCCGATCTTTCGCGGTACGTAGATTCAAAGAATCTAGTGTGGCGCATGTCGGGATTCCCGAATTTCCTTTGGGAAATCCTTCCGGGTGACAAGATGTGACGAAACGTGCTGTGACATCGGGGAGGGGTTGAAATTCCGAATTTTAAAAGTTCCGAAGTATTTGGTGAAGAAACTTGAAGCGAAGAAATGAAACTTTGAAGAAACAACAAAGTTTCGAATCGGTCAAAACTTCCGAAATGCAAGATTCCGAAAATTCAAGTCACGATAGAGCAAAGTTCAGAAAGTTGGAATATACTCGGACAACGTAGTTTACTCAACGATTGGGTGTGAAAAATCAGCAAAAACCGATCAGCAGAATAACCAGAATTTCGTAAGTAATAATATCGAAAATCCAAAACAAAGAAAGATCGAAGTGGTGAAATTTCACCAAGCCAAAAATTCACTGAACTGAAAATCTTCGATCATTCGAAATTTCGATATTTCCAAATTTTTAAATTTTCTCATTTTCGCGCTTTCCGAACTTTAACTTGTCGTAATTACGCCCTTTCGGTGTTTTGTGCTTTCGGATCTCTCAGCATTTCGTCAAAGTTCGATTTCTCGACTTCAACCTACGTCACCATAAAATTCGAAATTTGGCGCTTTCGAAACGTTTCAAATTCGCAATTCCAACCTCGCGCCATAAAATCGGGTTTGAGTATGAAACTGTTCTCTCCTTGGGATCTTGACGCCGCCAGCCCGAAACGCATAAATTGAAGGGCGAGAGGCGTCCTAATGAGCGTCAAATTAATGCGAACTTACACGAGATACTTATACGAGATACATGAAATAATAAATTCACCCGCGGAGGTTGAGTGTCAGAGCTTCACCGACCGACAAAGGAAGTACATTTATTGTACACCGCGAGCGTTGGAGAGGTAATAAAATAATGGTCAGTTGAGGGGAATGCCAAACACGAGGTTATTGTACGAGGACCTGCTGCAGCCGCGTTCGCCTCTCGCGTGACATCATTTCCGCTCCTATTATATCCGGCACCGCGGTCCAGGCAGAGTAGAGACCAACCGCGAGTTTCGCGAGTGAACGAATGGATGAATGAATGAACGAGTGTGCCCTCGCTGACAAAGTACCTTGAACTCTTTCGCGTTTGGGAAAAGAGAGATGGAGTAAAATAAAAAAAACAAAAAAACAAGTGGGGTAAATAAAAGGAGGTGGACAAAAAAAGTTCACCTTTTTCCCGCCCCCAAGCGAGCGCTACCGACCGACACAAAAAGCCTCTGATTTGTCGTCGTACGTGTCCCGGAAGTGCATTAACATTTCTAGTTTCGTCTCACCGCGTTTCGCGTTCTACACACGCATACGCATACTCTGGGTTATTCAATTTTTACACACGTCATAAGTAGGTGACTTTTACACAGCTTAAGGAACACTGTCGTAAACAGTAAATAATAGTGTAGAAATAATTGCGCATTGAATGGAAAAGCTCGATAAACAATCTGCTTTTGGGGAGGGGGGGGTTAAATTACGGAGGGTTGCAGCCTCGGTTCTGCAAGCTTTCTCGATTGTTTGTTTTTCGCGAAATGCGGAGGATATGATACGTATCTCAACCCATCTTAAAACCTCAGGAGTCTGGTCCTGGTCGGGTAGGTTGAGAAAAGTAAAGTAAGAAAGAAAAGAGGAAAACCCTCGGGGTGCCGGGAAGGAGATGAGAGAACAAAGCAATGCCGAACGGCGGCTTATCCCGATATATATGGTGGTATACCGGTGAACGGCAATCGATACCGTAACCTCTTTCTCTTATCGATGTCTTGTTGCTCGAAACGGCATTCAATTGACGCTCGTACTGCGCGAATCGCTACGGCTATCGATGTTATTTAAACTACCGTCTTAAGTAAACGCAATTCGATTGGTGCGGAACGTTGAATTCGAACGATTGGTGTTCTTTGAACGAGTCGGAAAAAATCTTGCTCAATTATCGGATTAATCGTAATTATTGCAAATATATCATTGGCGAGTAAATTTATAACGGCATAAATTTTTACTCAACGATGAAAAGTTTGTCTAAAGTAATTTGAAATTGGATAAATTCAAGGTTAAATTTCAATATTTCTAACATGTGATCTTATCTCAATAATTCCAAGAAAACAGGTAGCTTTTAGAGAACTCTTAAATATTCGAGTATAGTTGATTCCCGTTACGATTTAAACTCCAAAGTTTACACGCACACGCGATTAACGCACTTTCTCGTAATTCGGGGCTGAATTTTGCAGAAACTCTCGATACTGCCTTGAAAATAGGAACACACCGCTAATTCGCAAAACGCTGTTCCAAAGCCTTCCAAGAATTCGGGTATCTAATTAGATTTCGCGTTTGAGCTCGTTACATTGGCGCGTGTCAGTCGAGGATGCGAAACACGGCGTGCGGAGTTTACCAAGCGAGGTGAAGGCGATGCAACGCGCGCCGTTTCGCCGCATTAATATAACGTCGGCGATGCACGCGGTGACTGCAAATTTGCATTCGTACTTGGTGACAAAGTGCGTTTTGCCGCATTCGCCTCGCCCTTTATCTCCGTGCGACATAAGGCGAATAAAACGAGCTTGTTACAGCAAGCCTCGATTTTTCGGAAGCGATGTAAATGCGTGGCGTATATACGCAAGTAACAAGTCGTTTGTGAAATATGTGAAAACGTTTCAATGCCGTCGATTCACATCGCGTGACGCGTGCTTTTGACCGTGAGCGATTCGTATCTCTAGTTTTTTTTTTTGCCGTGGATTTGTTAGTTTCGGTTATATTGAAAAATGAGTTTCGAAATTTCGCCTACTGCGTATAAATAATACATACATACATATATATGTATATATATATAAAGAGGTGGATTATCATCCGGTAAGCGGAAAATGATTTGAATTCATCGCGATTGTTTCATTTCCTGTCGGGGTATCATTTTTACATGACAAAGGCATCTCTGTCTCCAATGTACAAGGTAGGATATACATGGAAGAGAAAGAATTTTCAAGTGAGAGTTAACCGGATGGGCGCAGCGATTTTTTTTTTAACCCGTCGAACGGCAAACGGTCCGCGAAACGAGCTCGGTGCAATCGTACATACATGGATAAATGGTGATTGGAGAAATTGACTCGATTCGATGCGGGTGAATGATTAACGAAAGAAGAACCCGCGGCGACCCGGAAGCTGGAAAGAAGAGAGCTTTTTCGATCCTTTGTCCAGACTCGGAAGAAGAAACATTGCAGATTGTTTGAGTTCGATTTGTAAAAGGAAAAGGAAACATGAAACAATAATACTTTTTATTTCGGGACAATTGCGGCATTCGATGAAATAAAAGAGTGACCGGGGCCAATTTGCAAACGGAAGTTGAACAAGCGATTCGATTCTCGCAGGTTTCGGCGATACCTTATTCGTGCGAACGTGTAGTATTATGAATCCTCATCGTGCACGCAATAAAATGGTGAGGGGGTGGAAAAGCTCGTTGACGGAAGAAAACGCGCGCATCAAATTGCCTATCCCGCATTTAACGGTAGTACATCACGTACATTTGACTTACCACCGCACTTGTGTACGTATAGAGCAATTATTACCACGGCATAACAGCGACTTAATGACCAATGAATATGCATAATATCTCAGAGCGAATAAGCCTCGACTCGAACCGCTTTATAATTCGACTGGGTACAGATAAACGAATACACCTTGTTAATGGAAATCGAAATTGGTTTGAATAAACAATCGTAAGGTCATATCTCACACCTAAGCCTGAAAATATATTGGTGGAAATTTAACAGTGGTGAAATAAATCGTCTTTCCCCTCGCCGCGTGGCATCTAAGTCGTAAAATAAGGTGTCTGACTCCTGCCGAAGTATAATTTACGCGGTTAATCTGAAATCGTATCTCGTTTTCAACGTTTTATCTGTCTTTTTTTTTTTTTTTTACTGCCTTCAGTTCAATTTTTCTTCAATAATTAAAAAAATGGCTTATCGTTTCTTGTACAAAGATCGTACGGATTAACCCCACGGCTATTTGAAAACCATGGTAATTGAACCCTTGATCAATAATCCCGCGGCCTAAATCGGCTACAACAATGATTGGAATCGCGATCAACTTTCCAGAAGAATAAACACTCCTCATTGTCTGACATAATGGTTTTAGGACTCCTCGCAATAATATCCATTTCGCCCTAATTTCGACGTAAGTATATTTGCGTAAAGCGCGCTGCGGTTGATATTCGGCAGCTGATTATGCGCGGCGGATGAAAGCGAACGCGAATAAATCTGGCGTAAATTTTATTTGAAAGTTTATCGCACGCTGAGTTGGAAACTCACAGGTCTGCATGATGTGCGTAAAATAGAACGATAAAAGTTTGGGGAATGAGGTGAAATCGAGTAAAATTGTTCGATTCGAAAGAGAATTTCCACAGCAGCGCGAAACCGAGTCTGACCTAACCTGCCTCAACTCTCCAATTTGGTATCCGTACTTGACAGGAAAATGGCGCAAGCTTGTGCACTTTGCGGTGTGCGGTATAAAATCGTTCGGAAAATGGATGAGGTGGAGCAGCTTGATTTTCACTTTGCCTCGGAGCGACGAACACATTTGGATAAAAATATTCGATTCGAATTTTCAGTATAATGCAATGAACGATTCAATTTTAGCAGGAATTAAACCGTTGGGAAAAAAAAGATGAACAAAATTATCGTCGTAAGTTCTGAATACGTTTTCAACAGTTATTCAGATTTCAGAATTTTTCAAATACCGATGGAATTGTTTGTTTTTTCTTTTTACCTTAGTTCTGTGTTTTTATTTCATTATTTACCGTTGCGCTTTTATTTGTAGCTTTTTTCCATGGCGGGTGATTTTGAATTTTTTTGGAAGGAATTACACGATTCAATGTAAATATTCGAGTTTCATTTCTCGATTGAACAAGCTTGTAGGTACGATAGATTTGAATTGCGTAAAAACTAACCAGCAATTTTCGTGACTCTTACCGTCTGACCGTGGAAAGTGTTTTTCACTGAAATTTTTCGCTCACAAACAGCAATTGAAATTTCGAAGAATTCATCGTTCACGATTAATTTCTTAAATTATTAATTTTGATTTTTTGTTCCTGTTTCACTTATCCGTAAATTTATTTGACAATTAATCGTAGTGTTTTTCTATCACCTTTTGTCGAGGATATACCGTTTTTCGTAACTACGCTGATGTCCTCCACGTTGCACCAGCATCTAAATGTGGTAAAATAGTACCGCCCGAGGTGTGCTAATGAAATTCTCTGGCATTTTCTCGCATTTTATTATCCTCTATCAGGTATATGTATATGTATAACCTATACGCTTCCCGCAGTGCCGGGAATTCTATTTACAATTTACACGGGATATTTATATACCTATGTACATTTTTTTATCTTTTTTTTTTAAGCTATAAAATTCTCCACGCGACATTCCCCAACCCCTGCTCGAAACTACCCTTAAAACTGCTATGCAGATAGGTACTTAGAGTTTTTTTTTTCACGCACGCTGTACACTTTGCGATATACGGCAGGTATATGCGCATTGTTTGCAGAACAGGACATACAGACGCAAATTTCTTTCAAAATACGTTTTCGTTGCTTTTATAAAATTCTATAATCGTCTGCATGCATGGGTGAGTAAAATTTTTCATTCACGTTTAAAAGAAAATTAAAATTGCATCTCTTCGAGTTTTGTCCGAAGGATTAATTTTGGTCTC
This sequence comes from Neodiprion fabricii, assembly GCF_021155785.1. NCBI lineage: Eukaryota > Metazoa > Arthropoda > Insecta > Hymenoptera > Diprionidae > Neodiprion > Neodiprion fabricii. Next base: position 6,661,267 of record NC_060239.1, read on the forward strand.
GATGATTTATTTATTTGTGAATAATATTCAACATGGAATATATTTTTTCAAAATTTTACTGGTACTCTTATAACCAGAGCTTCGTGAACGTCAATAGAGTAGACAGATTACTCTCTTTCACTCTATAAAATGTCTGATCACTGATATTTTGACAAACAGTTATTCAATTTTTTATACAGAAGAACCGAATATCGATTGATATCGGTAGCAAATCGACTTACGATGCGAAATTTTAAAAATTGTTACAAATAAAATTGCGATTTTATTTCGAATCGCTTATCGAAAAGAGCGTTTCGTACTTCAGCGGTTGCGTTAGTTAAGCTTACCCGGATATTGAATCTCTCGAATCGTTTGTTTGTCGACGATGTTTTTTTGAGAGGAAGTAAAGAAGAGGTTTCCTCGAACTCTCTGCAATCCCACAAATGTCCTGTTTCAGATACCGCTCCTCCTGGGATTGCTTGCTCTTGGTGGAGCGAGGGGTTCGCCGTCACCGTCGACGTCGGATACGTCGAGGGCGGACACGACGCCGTCAGCCTCGTCGGCGCTCGGCGCTCTCTACCGTCAGGCTCGTTCCGACCAATATTACACGAGCAGATACGCCGGGGACGGTTTATCCGTGAGTTCAGGAACAATCGGCACCCGGAGTCCGGATTCGAACGAGCCGAGAGACGCCGCCTATTTCGAATCACGATGCATCACCTGCGACCCGAACAAGCCCTCGGCGTCCGGCGCCTCTGATCGTGGGTCAGTCCTCGCTGTTTTTCCACGACAGATATTACCAAACTTTTCTATACTTTCACCCTGCAACTTTTTCTCTGCTATATACATTCCGTCATATAGATATACGAACACACTCACCTTACGTTACGGGGTGGAAGAAGATTCAACCGTAACTTTCTTCGATCGGTTATATTGGCCAAAGTTTTAATTTATATCATCGTTCCAGTGTCAACGTTACATTGCTTATCCTTGTATTAATCACTTTATTCGCAAAATTCTCTGCGTATTATATGAAAAACTATATGATTGTATCTCTTAAAATCCGATCCGATCCGATCGGCAAGTTTTCTTTTAAAACTTTTTATACATGTGCGCAATTTTATTTATTATTCTTCGAGATCCAGGTCGTATTTTGTGCACTAATTGACGGTCGTTGTCTGCTTTTTTTTTTTTTTTTAATACAACAGGTACAGACAGAAGCCACGATACGACTGGTACGACTACGACCTTGAGGATCGAAGGTCACCCGTCAGCTACAGAGATCGATACGACGACTACGATCGAGGCAGGTCACCTGGGTACGATTACGATCAACGTTACAATCGATTTGGAAGATACGATTTACGGCCCATCTACTATGGCGACCGGTATCCGTTCAAGTTTTAATTATAACTGTTTGTTTCACAAATTGCACTCTCAAGATCTTTGCGATCCATCTCGCACGACGAATTTTTGTCTCTAAACTTTGCAGAGTTCGGCGGAAATTGTGAAGAAGAATTGTCGTCATTGCTTCGACTCTACGTGTCCAGCGACAAATGTCGTATTTTTCAATTTATACATCGAACAATCGTTGTTTTTTTATTTTTTTTCTCCTGTCTTACGTCTATACGAGAGACAAAAATGCCACCTTATAGGTACTCGTATCCTTTATTCAGACGGAAAGTTCCTATTTCGCAGATGCATACAATTACAAGGCGAAGAAAGTTGTAAAAAATTTTTGGAATTCCCCAGATACGAGAATCGCTACGACCGCGATCGAGTCTACGATCGAGATCCAGGCTACGACCGAAACTACGACCGAGGTTATTACGAGCGGGGAAACGGATACGACAATCTGGATTCTCGCTACCCTTACGAGAGCCGAGAGGACGTCCGGTATTACAGCCCATCCAGGAGGCCAAGCTACTACGAGGATCCGTACGTGCCGCGATACGACCGACGCAACCGGTACGGAAATCGGTACGAGCAGTCCTACGACAGGTACGATCCCTATGACAGGATCTACAGCAGGAAACCCGCCGTCGACGATCGCTACATCTACGACCGATTCGGAAGCAGGGGAGGCAGCGCTGGTGGCATCGGATACGGAGGCGGCGCGGCGGGCGGAGGCGGAGGATACTTTGCTTCAGGGTCGTCTGGAAGCTGGGGACCGGGATACGACCGCGGATACGCCAGCGCCTGGAACTACGCCGGGAGCAGGGACAGAGACAGGGACAGGGACAACTGGAGGGACAGGGACTTCAACCGAGATCGCGACCCAGGGTGAGGGATCGGCGGTTGGCCTTTAACAGTGCCAGACTTTTTGCAAATTCGCAAATTATTCGCAATTTTGCAAATTTTTTTTGAAAATACGCAATGTTTCACAATTTCCAATCGCATTGGCGGATCGGTCGATCCATGCCGATAATTATTTCACCAAGTTCCTGCAGAATTGAGTCGTCAGACGAACGGGCTGTTTGCAAAGTAACAAGCGTTTCGCCTTGAGGTCTTGATCGGAAATCGATCTCGCACCGAGTTACGCTAAAGCGTGTGATTAAGCTCCAGCCCGGGCGCTTTCGCGCCTCGTCGGTTTATACTTTGAAATATTCTGTATAAATTTATTACGGGCCGATTAACCCGTCGGCGTTAAAGATCGTCGGGTAACTTCATCGGTATTTGAGGCTGCTTTACGATCATGTTCACTGCTCTGCAGAGCGACGGTGAACTTAAACCTTGCGAGGAATCTCGAAGAGGGATAACTTGTTCCGCAAAATTTCGCACGGCTTATTTTGTGGCGTTTTTTTTTTTTTTTTTTTCATTTTATTTCTCCTCTTTCTTCTTCTTTTCCGTTTTCCCCCCTTTTTTTTCTTCTCTTGTTTTATTCCAACAAGAAAAGAGAAACATTTTTTTTTTTTCTGCTTCCCCAGATACTATCGACCGAGGGATTATTTCTACGACAGCACCGCAGCCCCGGGCGCTTCCCGGGGTACGAGCTACCTCCACGACCGACCCGAGTCCTCGACACCGTCGAACAGCATCGGTCAGGAATCAGCCACAAACTCACCCAAGTCGCAGGACACTAACAAAGTATACAAGGATTAGGAGATTAGGTGTTAAGTCGCATTAAAACTTGTCCAAATCACAGAATCTGGAGTTTTTTTTTTTCATTTTTTGTTTTTGTACGTTTTTACCTATTTTTTTTTTTTTTTCCCCTGTAACGCAAACCGACAGCTGTTTGAAGATAATAATAATTTTTCAATACTTTAACGAAGGAAGGCAGATTTTGAAGAAGGTATAATTATGTTTATCTGCAACTCGTGACTTTTTTGCCGTAATAGCGTTGGGTAAAATTGATTGACTTCCCTCTGCCTCGGATATAATTATGATGCCTAATTAACCGATCATGTTCATTTTTTTATTGCGTTGAGTGTGGTGACTACTCTGAAAGAGGTTCCATCCATCCCTGAAAATGAACACAAATGATTTTCAGTTCACTTTCCGATTTCTTGCTGAGAGATTTGAATATACGCTCTCATACGTATGTGTAGATAATATTTATACGTTATAGTTACTATGTTTGATTTTATTTTTTTTATTATTCTTTATTCTTGCCTCTAATTTTTATTCCTAATTATCTTAACTTATTCCGTCCCACGTGCAGTTGCAGACTGTGTATCAAAATCCTAAACGCGAAATTCCCAATCCACATTTATTTATGTAACTTTGTAATAATAAAATCGTACTTCATGAATAAATTATCACAATATACTCGTAAAGTTGAAAACTTGTCGTTGAATTCTGCAACATGCGGCAAAAGCGCGCCGCGAAATGAACAGTGAAAATTACTTTTATAACCGAGCGGCGAAATCAACCACAACCGGTAAGAGCGAGTATAATAATCGCATACGTAATATATAATATCAAAACGCATCGATCAATCACGAAAAGCCAGATACGAAAGGAGGAAAACGAAATTGAATAAAAAGTATGAAATATATACGAGACGCCGTGTAACGAGTTTTCAGTACGAACTCTCGCACCGTCGATACTCGAAAGTTTTGTTATATACGAAGTGGGTATAAAAAGGGGCAGCATCGGGGAAAACGGCGGCAGCTGCAGGCGGGGAATTAATTTTTGATAAGCATGCTTTGATTCTTATTAACAAAGGTTCTTGTACACGGGAGTGCAACTCACTGAATGTTCTTTGTCGTCAAAGGGATTCCGTGGTGGTGAAAAAAAAGAAACTAATCTCCTTGATTCTAAGATTGACTAAAAATAATAGATTTTCGATGAAATAGATTATTTTTTGCCGATTAATCGAGTACAATTGATTTATTTTTTAAACTCGATTAATGGATCGGTTTTTGTTTTTCACTCCCACGAACGACGCAATGCAATAACAATTTTTATGATTGAAGTATCAATTATTAACATTATCTTACTTACTAAGTACCTATTTCATATAATTAGTGAAAGATAAATGAATGTTTTTGATACGTCTTTTCGATTTTAATCAATGGCCTGATCGCCAAAATAACGACGAAATTGCGCATACGCCGTTTTGATCTTAGTCACGCGATGCAAGCGGTGCTTTCCTGCCGCAAGCTTTACTATCCACAAAATTTACGCCCCGAGTTTAGCAACTGTTGTACACGTACATACATCGATTTCTCCACCATCCGAGAAAAGCTCATCTCCATACCTTAGCCGTGTATACCGTGCATACGTGCGGTCGCTGAAGACCCCTTGACCAACACCGCAAGTCCCTGCGGTCCGCCAAATTCTCATACTTGTGTCTGTACGAACGCAATTCACGGATTCGTGCCGCCGCGTGGATGGGCGTAAATGCGCGTGTGGCTGGGACGAACTCCGGGCCGCGATGCGATAATTGTTTGAAAAAAAAAAACATTGAGACATGAAATAAAATCGATAGTTACCGATATAAGTGAAAAAAGCGAAGTCCGTTCAGACCGCGAAATTAAATCGATTCGTACTCGTCGTCGAACAAGAATAACTTACGACTAAGCAGCGGTCAAGCGGCATTGAAAACAAAGAAGAGAGAAAAAAAATTGGCAATCTTTCACTGCCACAGCTATGTTATCCATAGATATTAAAAAAAATTCGAAAACTCATTTCAGAGTTATTGCAAAAGTTTCTCCCACTGGGTCAGTAGACTGAGATTTGGATTTGATTTACCTGAAAACTTGCTGTCAGCTCTCTTGCAAGCGTCGGAAAATTTCACCCCAACTAATATTATATTCCCTTACACGTTTAAGGGTGTAGGACTTCTTTTCTTTTTTTTTTTCTTTTCTTTTTATCGTGGATGAATTTTGATCCTGCCTACAGTGTTGAGCCAATATTATGTCGTTTTCGCGAAAGTGGTAGAAAGTAAGAGGGCGAAAAATCCTCCGCGATTCAGCGATTCGCGTGGGTGGCGGGAAATACGTAACACGCGTTCCTCGACATCTCGCTTGGTATTCTCGCGATTTTATTTATTTCGCAGTTCGTGGAACGAAACGTTACAGACTCCTCGCGAACGGAAATCCTTTCGGCGTCGGCACAACCCGTCTTAGCGTTTTGAAAAGGGGCTCAAAGATTCGGGATGCATTATTAAGTGACACCTCGCGACGCACGTCACGTGTAGACGAGTCCCTGCTTAAACCGTCAGTTTTTTAGAGTCCTCGAGGAATCTCGAAGGACTCGGACTCTCTCTCTCTCTCTCTCTCTCTCTCTCTCTCTCTCTCTCTCTCTCTCTCTCTTTGGACGTGTTTCGCCTTTCCCGCTCTTGCCAAGTGGGGCTTTTTGCCCCCTCAAACTCCACCGGGATCGAAAGTCACGCGGCGTTTGTAATTCGCCAAACGAATCGCCTGCCGCTCCGCATTCCTCTGCGTGGAAACACTCAAACTCGCGAAATATGTGGGTAGCACATTCTTTCTCCAATTTTCGGTTCCTACTCAGCTTAATTTTGTTCCTGAACAAGTCATTTTATCATTTATTATAAGCCTTTGATCGTTTTCTTTTTTTTTTTTTTTTTACTTTTAATGTTTTACCTGTGATTATCCGCGATTCGCGTTGAAGACAAATATCACGTCGTTAAATTTCTGCTGGAGTTATCATTGACGAATTAAACGAGCTGCGAGATCTTCTGCTTTTTAGAAATTTTCTTTAAAAAATGACACCACACACGTAATCGATGCGAAATAATTAATCGACAGGCTTTTATGGTTGAAATTGTCGATTTTCAATATGTATGTACCGTTCAGTCATCCTTTCGTGTCTTTAAATCGGACTGTTGCCTCCTCTAAAACGTCCGTTCGGTCGATCATGCGACGGGTGATGTTAATGTTAGAAGGAAAAACATTGATTGGAGGTAAAAAAAAAAATAGAGATAAAGCGGAGGTTGATCCTACAAACGGGATATCAAGGGGTTCTGGACCGCCTTCGGATGTTGATCATAAAACAACTTTGTACTCTCCGAAATTGGACGATCTAAATGCTAATGCCGAGGCGTAGGATTGGATCGTCGAAAGGGACGTGCCTCAATCAAAACCAAACTCAATTTAAATTGCTATTCTTGAAATTGTAGTAATTGCTCCGCTCTGCGGATCGGGGGAGGAAACCGTCGAATTAATTCACTCAAACCGATGTCGGATCCTCGGGTTATATTCTCGACGCGGGGAAACTTATGGAACCGTGTAATTCACGTCTTATTGAAACGCATCGCGGCCTCGAGTGTCTTTGATCGACGGAACAGCGGCGTCTGCGTCTCGGATAGGAGGAACTAGATTTATGATTACTCGTCGGTTATAATTGCTTTCTCGTTCGACGAAGTACCTGCGATGCCAATTTCACGGTCAGTCGGGTATCCGATGGGAGAAAGATTCGCCGAACGATTCTTCCCTCCGAATTTTAGCTGCGCTTATTTATTGTACGGTTCCAAGGACGATGTTCATGCTTTAATCGGCATTCAAACATCCGAATCGATAATATCTCGTCTATTTTATCGCCGCGAATCCCGCGTAGAAAAAACGGCGAGGGTTATTTTATTCTCGCACCTGCTGCCGGGAGGCTATTTTGTATTTCAGCCGTGAACCTCGTCTCAGGAAAATAACTAGTCGAGGAAGTTGAAGTGAAAACGTGTAAGAACCGCCTTTTCGCAAACTCGGTGTAAACCCCGGATGACAGATACTCGAGACGTTTTATACTTTTCCCGAATTCAATTCGACGGATGATCTGGTACAATCTGAAAAAAAGAACTGTCGAAAATTCCCCTGCAATTTTGTAAGTGTCGAAACTTAGCGCCTACATTTCACCCTATCAAGGTTAATTGTATAAACGTACTTTAAAGGAAAGTGAACATAGAAATCGTACATTGACCCTCTAATTCCTAAAAATGAAAGTACCAAACTCTACTTTGATATTTTCAGTAGAAGCTTGAACTTATCTTGACGCTATTCAATCAATAACTCCTCCAATGGACCTGAAAGCCTCCTCTATAGATATATTATTAAAGCGACATTGAAGCTTTCACAATGAATAATCGAAGGGCTATTTCGACATGATTTTAATAACTTTTAACAACATTTGAAAATGAAATATTGCATTTCGATTGTAGTTATTCAACTTTCTTACGAATAGAAAAAGTCTTTTCCCAAAAGGAGCTTCAAAGTCCAAATAAAAAATTCCAAAATGTATCACTAGATTGAACTGTACTACCTCTGGAGGATTAAAGGAGGTTTCAAAAAGACTACTTTGAGCCTAAACTTGGTGAATCTAGAAATTTCGAACATTCTTGGCCTCAAAGTAGGGTCTAATATTGCATTGAAATAGAACCTAATTTACTATCTTTAAACCCTGGGCAGGGTTTAAAGTAGGCACTAAATTTCGACTCGGGTATTTACAGAATTTAACGGGATATTCACTTGGAGGATTGGCGAGAATATTGTGAAGAAATTTTCACCGCTCTGGACGATTCTCTTGATTCCTTTACGGATTCTGGCAGCTTTAAATTACCTCTGGTATTGAGGTACATTCCTCAACCCCTCGATCTTTGCTCGCAGACCGGACAACGTGCCAATTGAAACCCTACGCCCAGCTCGATTCCTGCAATGCGGAAGCCGCAGTGAAGTTTCAGGCTTATAGTTAGGGGTTGAAGTCTGCGGGATTTTTTACACACCCCAAAATCACATCCCTCCTATTTCGCACCTCAGAAAAGTCGCTCGTAAAATTTTTCAAACAGTCTTGAAACCGGTTCAAGCTTATGACACATTTTTCGTCCATTTCTTATTTATAGTTAGGAGCGAGTTGAGAGATTCGAAAATTTTCCAAAACTGCGCAGCTGCGGATTGTACCAAATGCGTACAATTTTTCACGTTTTCATTCATCCTCATTCCGAATATCTTGTAACTCAAGCACGTTTTGGCAGCACTGCGACACCGTATTTGCCACAGGACAAGGGTGATAACAGGTGACGGCTCCTGGCACACGGACTCAGTTCCACGTGCTCGAAATATCTCGCGTTTTCGCCGCAAGTGTACGAGTTAGCTCGAAAGATCCGACGAGGAAAATATTCAACCATATTACCGAAGCAACGCCCGCGTTTTTCCGGCGATGCGTTGAAATCGATGGAAATATCGTTCCGGTCGGAAAAAAAGACAAAAAATTTACAACAATACTATACGTTGTAAAAAAAAAAAGTGTGTAGTTCGTGTATATATTCCGATTCTTCCGATATCGATTCATCGGAATCGAGCATGTACCGCGAAACGAGATTTTACGGGGCGTTTATTTTCACACTCGAACGGTAAAGCCACCCCTGATCATTCCTTTACGATTCTCCCCCCTTTTCCTATTCTCCTATTTTCTTCAATCTGCATTAGAAGACCACGCGCCGCACGGACGAAAAGATATTTCCTGCAATTTTTCGGAGCATGATGAATTCCGAAGAGCTCCTGCTCCCGTATAAAGTGGGAAAACTACCCTCAGGTATTCCGGCGAAGATACGTCGGAATAACAAGCTCCTTTCGGCCTCCTGATCTCTCGGGTCAATTCAATTCTGCCAAGGGATGTGTCCCTCGTGTCGGGACGTACAGTCACTCGCAGAATGTCCGGTTAGTCGCCAGGAATTTACTCGAGGATCATTTACAGTATCGACTTACAAGTTGGGTGAAAATGTTGAAATAATTCTAGTCGATGAAGACGGTTTCCTTCCCCTAAATTTTTTTTTCCCTTGGGAAAAAAATTCTGGATAGTTGTCGGAATTTTCTTGGGAATATAACGTGCGCGTGGATACGTAAATGAATAGTCGCGATGCCGTTTCAGGATTGCGAGAAGTGGGAGGAGAAGAGCGAGGAACTATATCCTGTGCAGAGCAACTATTTGCGTTAGCGCGTCATTCGTTTTGCCGACGCAGTGCAGCAGGTAGATTTACGGAGGCTGACTCGACGCGGATGTACGGAGGAATTGCAAAGCGGTTGAATGGTGGGAATTTCCCTCAAATTCCGGAACACCGGAGCCGGATCCGTTGGTGTATACCTATAGGCACACGTAAACGTGCGCGCCGAATCACCGAGTCAGCAATTGCAGCGGAACGGACGCGTTCAACGGTTGTCCAGTGGATTAGTTATGCGGAGCAATACCGAATTTCCTCACCTCGATATCCATATTTTCACGGTGGAGGTGAATACGGCTTCTATTGTACCTAATACGCCGAAACGGTTATTGATTGGCGAATTTTACTTTGCGCCGTCTCGCGCGAAACCGCGAGGGTTGGATGATTATGATTCTTTTCCGAGTGTGCGAAGCTTGCGAGAAACCGGAGGGAAATAATAAGGGCCGCGTAATGAGGGAAACAAAAATTAAACCCCCCAACCCCCGCTGATCCCGAGGGTCCGGATTCTACTCCACTTGCAATCAGGAGCGACGTTACGCTTATATATGTATAGTCGGCGGGAAAACAGACGCGCGAAACGTTCTCGACTCGGCGAGGAGGCATTCTGTCAATATCTCTTTCCTTCCAAACGAACCTCGATTCCGCTAGCTAACAAGTGACGCTTCCGTTCATCCACCCGCGAAATTCTACAGCTCGATGTTGAATCAGCTCCGAGATATCTACCGAACACTCGCTTCGTTGCCCGATTTTTGCACCCCGCGGGAATATTCGCTGTTTTAAATCCTCGTCGATGGTAAAAATCGAAAGCTTCGAAATATTGACTGATTATTGAAAAATTAACACATCCGTCTCTTTTTTATTCGTTATAGATTCAATGACACGCTTACACCGCACTGAGAAAAATTTCATCTGTTACAGTAACTAGGAAAATTCTGTAAACAGGTATCGTTAGAAAAGCCGTTTGAGTACTGTTGGAATTACGAAAAACGAGGCAAACGTAACCATTTTGCGCTATCGCCGATCTTTTATTGGTAATTGCAACGCAACCTAGAACCTTTGTACCTAAAACTATATTTTTCGATTGTGGTAAAAAATGAAAATAGTTAAGGACTGAGCGGTAACCGGAACTAAAAATTTCTCTCAGTGCGAACGGAAAAACGGATTTACGCTGAATACACTCGAATTCTTGTATCTATATCGTACCCTCGAATACGTAGGAGGATGTGCAACTGTGAAAGAATTTCGCAGAATCACACGGGGTTAAAGTGCAACTAGGCAAAGCCCTGAGTGTTAGATCCGCACGCCTGAATCTCGTACATCCGGTTTGCGGCCGAGTGTGTATGCGCGCAGAACGCCAGGCGCTAACTTCCGGCTCGGCCTCTGTAACGTATCGGAGCGTTTAATATCCCCGGTAAATCAGCAGCCTAATGAGAATTACGGCATACGTTCGTGGCGGCCGGTGCAATTTGGGGAAACTCGACGCCCTGCCGAAAGGCGAGAGTGGCTTTCCCGGCTCGTTGTTACTTCTACGGGGCTCAAAGTTTCCCCCGAGACCCGAAACTTTGATTGTAAGAAAGCCCGGCTAACGTTGAGTTGCGTTTTCACACCGCTCGGTAATATGAGAAGGTAGCCACGCGTCCGTTGACATGAAAAGAATTCGTCAAATTTGACGATATAATTGGAATCAAAAAAATGAGAACGTTTGCTTTGTCATGTTTATTCATTTATTTATAAGCGACAGTTTTTTCGTTTTGTACTCGTAGCGTAAATTTCAAAAGATTTTTTAGAACTGTTTGAGAAAATCGTAAAATAGCGACTGACTCGCATATGTCACAGGCTGTGATCATAGATTTATTTCACATTTGACCACCTCGAGTTTTTTGCGAATGTTTGTAAATTTTTTCTTCGAAATTCCCGGACGAATGGAGGAAACTCGTCAATATTTAGCGAGCTAATTTTTAATCGGCGATAGCCGTGCGGATGAAGGAAATCAGGCAGGGTGGATTTTTAGAGGTTGATAAAAAGTTACAGACGAAAGGGAAATTTTCCTGGCAATTTGGGCCCATTGAGCAGCCGGCAAAGTCGCCGCTTTGTACAAAGGCGAAATTGAGAGGCTCATTTTTCCGAGGTTTCGCATGCGAATACGGAAACGACCGGAACCATTTCCTGACGGTGTTGTTTGCATGTTTTCTTCGGGATCTATATCGGCGATCGTGGAGTGATTACTCTTATTTATTACCGACGACTCAACGGGATGTAAATCGGACCGAAGCGTTAAGCGGAACAACGGGTTTATTACCTCGTAAAAACTTGTCAGCTATCTCACCGTCCGCCACGATTTCTATTGGCTGCGGGTAAAAATGTAGAAGCATCAAAAACTCGAAGGGCCGCAATATCAAATTTCTAAAGAAGCGAAAACTCAATGTCTAGATTTTGAAAATGTTGAAAGTAGAAGTCTAGAGAAGTAAAAGATCGGATATGTCAGAACATGAAGTGCCAAACGTTATTTGCCAGGAATTCTTGAATTCAGCAATAATCAAGGTACGTTTGATGTTAATGGAACAGCTTCAAAATTTCTAAGCAGCAAACTGTTCTTATTGTATTGAATAAAATTTCACAACGCGTGAGCCAAGATTTTGATTATCTCCGATTATAAAATATCGTAGCGACTTGGTCTAAAACACATCCAATGTATTTTTTCCGATATACTTGACTCCGCCATAAAACAAAGACTTTGCAGGGCACAAAATTTTACCATGCGCATAAATAGTCAACTAGTTTCGCAATATACTCTTCAAACTCCGCAACTCAACGGCGCGACGGTCGATTCTGATCTAGGAAATAATTATCAGGTCTTAGCCTTGGGGCCAACTCAACCAGCGGACTTCCCAATCTATTAACTACGATCTCTAGTATCAGATAATTATAACGCTTGTCTGTGGTGAAAATCAATCCCGCGTTAGATTCCTGTCTAATACGCAGAGTGCGCTTATCGGATTGAAATCAGTGCACTGAGAGAAATTTTTAGTTTTGGATACCGCTCAGTCCTTAACTATTTTCATTTTTTACCGCAATCGAAAAATATAGTTCTAGGTACTAAATGAAAATTAGTATTCCAGCTGTTACCGGAAAGTCTAGTATCCGTTACTGTTCTTTCTCATTATGATCACTGTTAATATATTTACTTGTGACTGTTGCGAAAATTTAATGCTTGTGCAACAATAAATTGACGTTAAAGCCTTGTTTAACTAAAAAAGTAGAGTAAACCGAAGAAACTGATTTTGCGTTGCATTTACCAAAAAAGGATCGATGATAGCGCAAAATGGTTACGTGTATCCATTTTTTCGTAATTCCAACAATATTCAAACAGTTTTTAACGATACCTGTTTTACTGAATTTTTCTAGTTACTGTAACAAATGAAATTTTTCTCAGTCCGTTTCTAAAATTCTCTTATGATCAGCTTCATTTTAAACATAGAAAATCACAATCGTACAAGTAGGTTTCTCAATTAATAATTAAACGAATATAATAAAGTACATGTCACTAACCCTGTGGTCAAAAGCAAGAAACCTTATATCCACCAGAATGAACAATCATTGGAATCTAAAAATACCGTCTCTCTAAACCTCGATGATATCGTCATGAAATATCTCCAAGTAACTTACCATCACCCAGTGACGTAAATGAACAGCGCACCGATAAAAGGTCGAGTAAATAAACGTCGATAAGCGAAAGGCGCGTCTGGCATTCAAATGAAAGGCGCGTTTCGAACGCATCGACGAGGCTTCGTTCGAGTTCGGTAAAAGTCGGCGAGACTCGGGCAGCGCGGCGTTCGAAGAACGGCGCGTCAAATCTCGAATTGAAATGATAAAAAGGTGGTTTCAGGTGGGTAAGGCGTTTGAAAAATCGCGGAAAAAGTGGGGGGATGTGATTTTTGGGGTAAAAAAAAACGGGGTGCAAAAGCTGTGGGTCGGATCATATCGACCAGGCTGCCAATGCGATCTCACTCCCGGACGCGATCCCACTACTGCCCACCACGGAGACTTTTGGCTGCTGGGTTTCCCCTCTGGCCCGGTTCGCCTCTCCTTAGCCAACCTGGCCACCCCGGACTCCTCCAGGGTGCCCATATTGATGGCGGGCTTAGTGCGGACGTCCAGTCAACGTGAGGCTCGCACCAACAGTGAACCCCGACCTCAGACCCTCCTCCACAGCCGACCTCCGAGTAGCCGGATTACAGGAGACGCCACGCTCCCAGTCTCTAGACCTTCCGCGTATTGTCTGATTGAAGCGTAACCAGCTTTCCGTTTTCCGTATTCTTCCGGGAAACTCCGCCGAGAACGAGGAATCGGAGGAATGATGTCCGGTAGAACCGCGCGGGATCTAAAATGTGAAAAAAATAAATGAAAACTAATTTTTTTTTCGGTCTCATTGCCGGCTTCTGGACTCGAACTCGCGACTGGTTAGTCGTTCCGGTTTCGAACTTACTGCGAGCTTGACTCGGTTGGTAAGGAAGGGGGCATATCTGATTAGTCTAATTACGATAATTGGTTGGGAGCGAATTATAATTGATGTCGAATTTTCTTATCAAGCCAGAGATATGATCAAAAAGCAATTATACATATGAGTCTAACAATAAGCAAGAAAAACATGTGTGTGTGGTGGCCTGGTAGAAATATTTCCATTAAATTGAAAAACCGTATAACCGTTACAGAAGCGTTTTATCAGTATAATAATTAATATACGTCTGGTTTTAAAATTGGAATAAAATCTCAATCGACGCAGCATAAATGGTCGGATTAATTTTCTCCCCCAGGCTGCGTGGGAGTAACTGGAAATTATTATATAAACTACTGCAGGAGTCTCGAGTAATCCGGTTGAGGCAGGAGAGTCGGGGCTTATACACTCGGAAATGCGAGAGCCGGGTAGATATTATTGAAAAATAAAAGAAAACCCGTGGGGGGTTTAAATGTCGGACCTATTTAGTGTCACCTGCTACGTAGATAAAAGCACAAATAAAACGGGGAAATAAAACCGGCTTAATAACGCTCCTGCAGGAATCCCCGGCTCCCTACACCCACACACCGACTATATTATACATGTAGATGAACACACATACGCGTTGTGTATACATACGTATACGCACACACACATGTGTGTAGAACATAACGTAGATGCGGCTCGCCGAGGTCGAGCAACATTTTAGGACCATAAGGACTATGAATTTCCTTCCAACCCGGGCGGATCAGATATCCCAGAATTTTTCCATTCTTTTTTCCCTCCCTCCCTTTCTCTATCTTCTCGTTCGTTTCTCTTCCACTCTGCGTCGTGGAAATGAGGAAACCGTGGATTAAAAAAAAAAAAGAAAGCTTATGGGAGTGGATAATTAAGGAACGAATAACTTTGCAGTCAATTCGTATGCAGGGTGATGATATTCCGTGTGACGAAATTTTGGGTAATCGGATTATTAACGGAGAAAATTGAATACTTGGCGCGTTTAATTTATCACCAGGTAACGATGTATAAGGTACTTTCGTGAAAATATCAACTCGATTATTTTCCGGGCTAAACGAGAGAAGGCGCAATTATGTGAGTCGGTGCCTCATGTGTTCGTTGTTGGAAACTAGTCGTTATAATAAGACTGTGGATTATAGTTTACCGAGGTCAGTTATCAGAGAGAGAGAGAGAGAGAGAGAGGAAAGCCGAGTAAACTGCCGGCGAAATTCACCCTCTCGCATGGTCGGCGCGACTAATAAGCTGAGGACATGTCAGTTTGCTCTGCATGTTGTTCGGCGTGAACCGGTGAGGTCCAATTGTCACTAGCGACAATCGCGAAAGCTTGGAGCTGGAGAACACGTTTCTCGTATCCTCATATATATATATGGGGAATTCCATGCGAACCCGACCAACGTCTGACTCTCACCATTTTTTATTTTGTTTAAAAATTTGTCTGCGATTATCCCAACTCTGAAACAGTATCCTCAATGTTTTCAATCTTATTATTCTAATGGTCAATTATTTGTGAACATTGAGAATGATTTTGAAAGGGACCTTTTTTATAATACTCAGAAAGTTCTTACAAACTGTATTTTCTTTTTCTTTTACAAAAACATTTGAAGATCGGGATTTTTTCTACTTTGTGCAGCACTTTTAGTTTCTTTGAACAACTGAAACATTGTTTGAATGATCTGAAAATTCTCAAAAATATCTCAAAACTTCTATTTTTCACTTAAAGATAAAATAAATATAATAAGAAAATAAAATAAATGTATGGAGATGAAAAAAAAAGCAAATTCTTTGAACAAATTCAGAAATGGTGAGGCTCGGACGTTGGTCAGGTTCGTATGGAATTGCCCATACATAAAAGGGTAAAATACAAGTTCTAATAATTGAGGAGAAGACAAAAAAAAATAAGTAAATAATATTGGGACGCACAGGAAAATTGTATAAACTACTTGATATCCAATAATGTTGTTTCTAAACTTGAAGAAAATCGGATAGTCCATTTTCGAGACATCGTCGCTACCGATAAACAAGTCAAACAAGGAATGATTGCCGTTATTGTCAGCATCAATACTTTCTACCGTTTGATTCTGATTAAAAACAGAGTCTAATTTGCATACTTTGGAAAGAAATTCACCCAAATTTCCACTCCCGTACACGTTTACCTTTTCAAGATTCTTGGTCTGATCGTAAGTTGACGGTAGAATTTTTTTGGAAGCGCGAGCGAATCCTCGGGGCGAAAAGTCCGAAGAGGTCGCTGCCGGCTGCCCCCGACGGGTATTACCTCAGGAAAACTTTCAATTTCAATCGAATCGATCAGAGTTTATATATTCGGTTCGGGCCGGGCGATACGTTTACCTACATCAACCAACACCTCGGGGAATCGAAAGCTCCGAGGAACTCTAATGCGAAGATCTTGCCACGAACCCCTGCATCAGATCTTAGCTCCGAGTTACTTCGATAGGTATAAACGTCCCCGGGATATTTTTACAATACTTTTCGCTATTTATTTTCAACCTCTGCCTTTCATTTTTCATCTTTGATTGATCATGCCACGGTGCTGTTTATAATTTAATAATTTATAAGCGTGCAGATCATTGCGAATATAACGATGTATACATATATTGCAGTGTAGAAAAGTCATCTTCAAATTGTTAACGATAATACACAAGTCTGTTGAAAATTCTCCGTCCAATACCAATTTCCGTGATCGTTTGACGCCGATCCAATGAATGTGACGTTCATTAGCTTCGAGTTTTATCTTGAACTTTATTTCCGTTTATCTGCAGTCGCCTCGATCAGCGGTGAATATTCTCATAGTCTAGAGATTGCGGACGATGAGAAGATACTTTTTCTTTATCTTTTTTTTTTCTTTTCCATCCTCCATTCCCTGCGGATATAACGTATACATAAATATATACATATATATTTGAATTTCGTATAACCCGGGGATAATACTTCAGAATTACACTAATAAGAGACGGCCGGTATTGCGGAGGAGGTGAATTTTGAAGAATAGAAGACTGCGAATAACAAGGATAAGTTCGCCTCTTCGATCTTTGTTAGCTCCTTAAGAGACATTCAACTTCCTCGCAGAGTCCTGCGGAATAAGAACCCAATCAATTCCGAAGCTCGCGGGGGGGAGAGTAGAAAAGACTTTTGGCTCTTGAATATGTTCCTCGACGTAACTGTGTAACGTGTTCCTCACCAAGTCGGTGCGGAACTCTTGGCTTTGATTTGACGAATCGTTGCCATCGCTCGTTGCCATCTGTGTTTGCTAAGAACATCAATTTCGAAAGACCGGAAATCGAATGGATTGCCATTGGCGTGCGAAAGAAAAGGAGGAAAGGAAGAGTGAGAGAGAGAGAGAGAGAGAGAGAGGGAGAAGTAAAATTGTAAAACGGAGACGGGCAAGAAAGCGAAGAAAAAAAATTAACCTTTTGCTTTACTGCGGACATTTTCCTAACATTGATCATTTTTCTGTTGGTTTGGTCATCCGGATATGTACAGAGGATTTGGCAAACGCAAAAACAGACGCTTGAAATCGTGCCAGACTGATAACCGAGTTTATTCACGATTGGCAAACGATGCGGTTATTACTGCAAAAAAATATAGCCACGTTTTACCTACGGCTTGATTGTTAGTTCGGGGTAAATAAAATAGGGCTTAATGGCGCTAATATCAATTATCACGTACGCAGTTTCGCCCGCTGGAGTATAAATAATTATGATTATCGGTTTGTTATGAAATCATCAATTCTACAGCACGGAAATATGGATGGAGGCCAGTTTTTAATCATACTCGGTTACGGCAGACTTTGTTCGGTATAAATACGGATCGAAAAATTTCAAACTCGATTCATTCGTTTTTTAAAATAATTGTGACAAGGTAAAACTTGCCTACTTGAAAAAATATTGTGCAGGGTGAGCATAAGGAAAAGTTGAATGGAATTTAAGCTCGGATAATTTCAACCGACGAGGGGAGGAAAAAAAAAAAAAAAAAGTATCCCCAGTTACAAAGACGTGGGCAAACTTTTCCGAATGAGCTAATTTATAATCAGTTGTCTATATTCAGCAAACCAACTTTCAATGCCGAATCGATAATTAATCGAACGCTTGTCATTCAGTCTATTCTTAAATCTACTTAATATACAATGCTAATTTACCGAGTTGAAGCTGCGTCTGAATATTCATTTTACGTCATAAAGAAACGCTTATTATACGTGGGTATAGCGGCATAATATAATCCGTATATACTAATCCAATTATTATCCAATCGATCGAAACGGTTCTCGGTAATACTTTTTAACGAACAACGGAAATCCTCAAGGGTTCTGAAATAATGTGTAAGGGTGGAAAATTTTATGATTGACGCACGCGTTCGTTGTATTTATTACACTCTCGATCGATACTAAAATCGCGTGACATACGCGGCAGAAAAAAATGTAAAAATGCAAAAAGTAAAGACACCGGTCACTCAATCTCATCCTGCTGATGGAACTCAACGGCACTAGAATCCTGCAGGCAAAACCTCGGATGTTCGGCAATTGCAAGTTGTCTGCTGGCCGTGACGTTGATTGATCCTTCGGCCGGGTTTCTGGCCCGAATCGACCCCCAATTAATCGGTGATTATGGCTGCCAGTGCAACCAACATCGAGCCTTTTTACCCCGATTCCAAATTTCGATTTCACCGTTTCTGCAGGTGCCGGTAATTTTTTAACGCTAATGTTTACGGGCCGAACCTTTATTGATTTTTGTGCAAATTTCAATACGATCCTTTTATCACGGATCGGGGCATTCGAGTATCTGATCGAAGCTCGGCGAATGATCTCTGCTGCGTGGAAATTTGCGGAATTATGTACGACACGGTTGCGGGCACGATTCTGTGGGTATAATCCGCGCACCGAGAAAGCAGATACTCCGATAACCGTGGAGAACAATTCAACCTTTGTCCACGAGGATGTGTATCCGCCCGGAAACGGTATCAGCGAGACGGTGAAAGGAGGAATCAGCTTCCAAGAATTCATGCATCGAGCGCAGAGCAGAACGAGGCGAGGTTTGCCAAACGTCGGAAGGTGTGGAATTAACTGGCATTCGGTAATTTCGGGGGTAATTTTGAAAGGGCGACGGAGATTTCCGGACGTGATTAAGATTGGGCCGGCGTTGGAATTTGGAATTTGAAAAGTTGCGGAAAAGCCAAATTTAGAATTTTTTAATGGCGAAACTTGAAGTAACGAAATCAAACCTTGACGAAACATCAAAGTTTTCAATGGTCTGAAACTTGATGCTCAAAGTTCCGAGGGAACAAAATCCCGACGAGTCAAAGTTCCGAAAGTGCAAGAGTGAGAAAATTTCAAAATTTGAAACATCGAAACTCCGAATGATCGAAGATTTTCAGTTCTATAAATTTCTGGCTAGGTGAAATTTCACCACTTTGATCTTTCTTCGTTTTCGATTTTTGTAATTTTTAACTTCGGAATCCTGAGCATTCTGATTTTCGGTTTGTCTGATTTATTTTTAATCACTCGTTGAGTCAACTACGCTGTGTGAGTATATTTAAATTTTCGGAATTCTACTAAATCGTAACTTTGCTCAATCGTAACTTGAATTTTCAGAATCTTGAATTTTTGAACTTTGAGCCGTTGAACTTCAACAATATACTTTACTATTGCTACACATCAGAGACGATAAGTTACCGATGCGTATATTTCGGTGACTGGTAAGAAATATAACTGGCTGAGCAAGAGAGCTGAGTCTCGATGATCAATAATGCAATTCCTTCTTACCGTTAGACGATACTTGTCTAATCTGCAGAGCTCTGTAACTCCGCATTCGCCCTTAAATTATTCAAAAAAATTCACCCTAGTCTCTAATTTCTTTGACGGAACTTCATCTGCGTAGCGTATTAAAAATTTTACACTTTCCGAGTGACATTTCGCATTTTGCATTATCGAGTGCTCGGCTTGGTTATTTAGTATTTATGACCCGAGATTAAAAAACTTTGGAACAAATTATTCTAATTTCATTAATTTTCAATCGTACCTCGTCCAACGTCGACGGATTGACGAGGCGTCGAGTCAATTATTCGCGCAACTCCGACGTGCTCGATCGACGCCAATTTAACAGCCAGAGGTGGTCGAATAAACAAGAAAAACATCACATTCTCCATCGTGTAAAACGCTGCGAGGTACAAAAAATTTACAATATCCGTAACGACTTGTTAGTTATCCAACGTTCGTCGCTGTTTATTCTTATATTTTATTCCATTTCTATTTCTTGCGGTTCTCGCGTGAATTTTTCTTAATTCAATACAATATCGTGCGAAAACTATTACGTCAAGTTGTCCCAAGAAGCAAACGCACCGAGTCAACCGATCGATCATCGATTCTCGTCACTTCGCTACGATCTATACAACACGCTTTATTCTCTCTCTTACATACAAACCATACTCCGATAATTTCGCGCAAAAACCTCACAAGTGTTAATTAATTAAATACGAAACATTATTTTTTACCTGAAAAACCCAGCCTAGCTTGAATTAATTAGTAATCATTTCTCAGCAACGATCCCGTTCTCAATCAACAATTTCGCTCAATAGCACCGATTGTACAAAATATCAACTAAAAACGGTTAAAGTTTACCTCATATTTGTACATTCACCAACGACTACACCGGTCTCGTTTAACAATGGCTTCTTTCACCAGCAGCAGCAGCTATCGACTAGACAGCTGTCCTCATAATACCACCATTCAATTTCACCCTGTAGAATACAGCTATGGGGTTTGGCTCCATATCTCTGCGAGGTCAGCTAAACCGACATAAAACCCCAGCCGTGATCGATGAAGGTAAAAATAGCTGATTATACGACCAAGTTGAACGTTGAACGCGTTATCGATGATATGAAATCTGCATCTAAAATTCACTCCCAGTGATTATACGTATACATACGTTTACGATTTGAAACTTCAGGAAACTTCTTTTGTCGGAAGCTTTTCGATCTTTGCTGATCTCACCTTTGGCGCGAAAATTTCCCGCCAAAATTTTGTGCAGATGTTCGGTCTGCACCCTCCTCCACACGTGCGGCTCGACGGCGTGTCGAAGAGAGTAAGAAAAGCGGAAAGAAAGCCTTTTTTTCTTAGTACGCAAGAAGCCTTCTCCCCGGTCTCTGACCTCATCTCATCTCTTGTGCGTAGAACGAGACTCGCTCCACGTGTCCAAATCCTCGGCTATTCCAGCCGGCATTGTCAGTTGACCCACAATACCGTAGATAATCTCCGAAAGGTCTCGAACAATTGTACCGGAATACAGTTTTCACGTTTGTCGTTGCAGGGCGAACGTCTTGCGACGTAGGAAAAGAAACTTAAATTTAATATACGAACCAGAAATTGAATCAACGTAACTTCGAACCGAATTCAGGGAGTTTTCATCCCGGAATCGATTATCCCGAGCCTTTTTTTCCCCTCTCTTCGTGACGCGGAGGGTTTGGAAATGATCAGCAAAAAACATCCCCGATCGTATTACGACGTGAAAATGATTGTTATTAGGATCTGAACCGTGTCTTTTTTTTTTACATTTCTGTAACTTTTCGACGTCTTTGCTCGAAATCACTTAATTTTAAAGACGCTCGAGAACACGTTGTACATTGAAGCTCGAAGAGTTTCGCCATCGGCTAAACTTGATCCTCACTTCTTTGCCCGGGAACAAATTTGGAAACAAAGAATATCGTCGTACCGTTCATTGAATTTCTCTGTATAAAAGGACTGTCGGAATTGGAGAAAAATCAGGAAGAAAAAGCACCCGATTTTCTTGCAATTAATTCCGGTATAGACGGACGATTTCAATGCTTGTACGTCAAGGCGACGTTTAGGCCAAATCGTACACGAAGTGGCAGTTATTGGGCGAAGTTAGCTCGGCTGGAATCACTGCAGGCAGCATTGTCAATCCACTCGTGCAATTTGCAGCGTCCTAATTTGCTCGCGCCTCTCTAATTAAGCAGATAAATGGGCGATGCTACGTAGAGGGGAGGGGGATGAAAGCGGGGGTGGTGCAGTGTTGCGGGTTCGACTCGGTGAACACGTCGGATTAATCAGAGGCAGAGACCCTGGCTCGTGTTTGGCTGATTGTGAGCCTCGCCGACGAATCTCTAGACGCGTGCGGGGAGGTATATGGATGGATAACGTTCGGCATTATGCAGACATCTGCGAAACCCAAGCCGCCGCCTATGACGTCACTTCGAAATTCCATTAATTATAACGGAGAAACCCTGGTATTACACATACTACGTATAATTCTACCCGTTGTAATCCACATCAGTCGCGTGGGTAAATCGATCTTCGACGAATTACTAACAGGTTTCTTGGAATGTTGAAATTCGCGTCGGGAATATTAGACAGATAGAGATGTATTTACGATCCTGGGTTACTGTGATGCAACACAGTCCTTGAATATTTTAGTTTTATTTATTTGCTTATTTTTTATTTATTTATTTTTTTTTTTTTTTGTCGTAATCAACAAATACTTCGTTCTGAGTATGGAAACTGGACATTTGTTTGGTGGCTGTAACCAGAAAATGTAGCATTTGTTACTATTTTTTTTCTTTCTTTTTTTTTCATCGTCCTCACTCGAACTATATTCTCTTCCAACTGTTGCGATGATTTGATTGGTTGGTGAAATAATTGGGCATAAAATATTTTTAAGGCTTTGCATGAATAAGAAATGCAGGTAACTAAAAAATCCGGTATCAGACCAAGTAGTTATTTGTACTATATTTTTGTTTACCTTGTTCCGACGATATTTAAAAAAATGATAACTGTAACGGCGACCTTTTTAACAGAATATTCTGGAAATTGTAACGTATACGTTTTTCACAGCGTTAAATGCGAATCTGTAAATAATTGAAAACACTTCTGTGAATTTTATAACCGATTTGAAAGCCCCGGATACACTTTGTACGATGACATGATTGCGGTACAGATTCGTCAAATGAGACCCAACGAAATACCTGTATAAATATACATACGCGTGCGTGCGTGTGTGTTCTATCCACGTCGTAGAAATTTTCATGAATAATTTTGCGGTACGGTAAGTTCTGTACTAAATTATCCGACGGACCGTGCGAATCTAGATTAATGATACATATACTCTCGGAGTCCGTGTCTATTACCGGCCTCCATGCCTGTATATTAATTAGTTGTGTACACTGTCCACAAATTATCCCTTCTATATTGTACCCCGAGTTCTGCGAGCTGCAGAGGTGTACGGTTGTAGGTATCTGAAATTTGTTTATACGGACCTCCGGAATGATTTACTGCGTCTGCCTACGGATGGACTAGATTTTCGTTCAATTATAAATATGAGCGTATACGTGAAGTAAATTAGGTACGATTAGCCGCGTGAATTACGAGTAATTGATTACCTCGAATCAAACGGGTGAATTATCCGTTAATACTCTTGGTCTGGACGAATAAAAATCGCTTGGGCAGGCTCGAGTCGTTTCGTAAATAATTTGTCCACATCTTACGAGTATTTTTATTGAAAGAATAGATTATAAAAAAGTACACTTGTCGCTGTCTCCTGAAGCAGAATTATGCTAATTCCATATAAAAAAAAGTCAGACCTTTGAAATTTTCGATCTCTTTTTGTTAATTTGAGCTGTTTAAACAATGGATTAAATATTGATAAATAATTTTGATTGTGCTTCAGGATTTACATCCTATACAGTTACTTATACATGTGCAGAATAAGCTGTAAGAATCTTAGCTTGATTGGTGCGACAGTTTTTTTTTTTTTAGAATGTCAGGCAGTTCAAAAAACGTTGTTTCGAGAAAAAAGCGATGTCATTCTTTTTTTCTTGTATGTACGAAAAATTGATTAGAAAATAGCCTCTTACCCTGAATCAGCGATGCTTGATTTATATGTTTAGCATTTCTACGTACATTTACTACAAGAATTTTTAGTTTTTAGAAGATCGAAGTAGATGAAAAAAAGAAGAAGAAGGAGGTGACTCGTTGGTCGCCGGTTGAGATTCCAGGGGTAGGAGTAGTTGGCAAGATCTAGTTTCGCCTGTTGAAAGTGGATGTATTACACACCCCCATATAATGTAATACATATATATATATGTGTATATATATATATATATATGTGTGGGGGAGACAGGAAAAGAATTCGAGAACTAACAAACGTTCAGACATAGCCGTTGCACAGGTAGAATCGGAAGGTATTTTACCGCAGGAGAAGTAAAAAGAACGACCAGCGAATTCGATCGGCAAAGCAAACATGGAACGCCGTTGTTAATTAGATCCGCGTCTCCATATCTAACTTTCTCCGCGAATTTATTCAATCTGCGTCCAGCTCCGCCATTTCCGACATTATATTTTCCTTCGCGATCCGTGACTCAGATTGAATCCAAAGTTTCCAAACAAAAAACTGCCATGTTTTTGGTCTACGGTTCGAAAACCCGGTTTTAGGTAATTATGCCACTTAACAATTTTTTTTATTAATATTTTTTTTTGCTTCGAGAAAATTTTTTGTCAAATTATCGATTAATGCACGTGGTTCTTTAATTCTAGAAATCGATTTAGGTTGGTTTGAATTGGGAGAAAACTAAATCTGAGCGAAACAAAATGGTCATTATTGATTATATGAAATAATAAATTAAAAATTTGTTAAATCGAAGAGAGGTTGAATAATTTCATAGGATTTATAAAACCCTTAAGGTTTGCGAAGAATTATTTGCTGCTGCTTTACTTGTCCAAGTTAATTTATTGGCATTTCTTCGAGACGGTGGATGAAACTATTTTATTTTGTAAACTCGTCTGGAAAAAAATTCTCTTTTTAGCGTTTAAGGTTTTCGCGAATTGAAGCTGGAATTAGAAAAGTGCATAGCTTCTAAATCATAGAATATCTGCAGTGCTTATAATACTATCGCATAAATAATTGAGAATTTCAAATTTCGAGTTTTCAATAAACTTACCACCATCGGGAGATGAAATGATAGCGTTGCGAATCTTGTGGATTGTTCGAAGACGAAGAGATGATACGATTTCGAACATCATAGCCTTAAAATCATTTGTTATTCGAATAAAACAGAAATAACACACTTTTTACAATCCAAAAGCCAATATCAAAGGAATTTTCAGCTGTGCTGAACGTTTCAGGTTATTAGGGTCGAAGAGATGTGAGAAAAAATTGCTATTACGTCGGGGAAAAGTCAGTGAAAAGCGATATTCAAGCCGCGCAAATCGGTTTTGCAAATTAAAACAAGCTCTGAGTAAAAATCGGAAAAATCGCTGATTATAATTATCCGGAGGTTAAACACGCATGACGTTGAGAATCGGTGTAACGTTAAGAGCTTCCGCAAGGGGGGTAAATTGAGCCCAAATTTGGAGGGGGTGAGAAAATCGAGAGCCAACTGCGATGTGAATTGTAATGTCAAGAATGTAAATCGCGAGGAATAAACACGTGTTGTGATTTGGTGAATAATTCAGTGACCCGGTGCGCTGTTTTTCTTTTGAACTCCGGGATATCCGGCTGCATGACCCGAACCGAACGGCAACCCCCATAGAATTCCCATGGAACCCCGCGAATGCCGGTGCCGCTTGATTCCCGCGGCGTTTGGTGAACTGGTTGCATGGCTCGCCAAGAATCGATACTTTTCACCTATTTTTTTACGGAATAGTCTTAGGTCGAGTATTTGGAAAATTATTGTATTCGCGGGATACGAGAATTTTGGTGAAAATATCAAAATAGAAAATATCGTGGTTGTACAGAAGCCTGGATATTCATGCTTCGTTTAAAATCGATTTGAAATAGATGAAAATCGAGTAGATTTGTTAGATTTCACTACAATATCACTGCAAGATATTTATTTTTTCATCAGTTAATTAAACATCGCTATTTGTCGATCATAATAAATATCAGTATATTCAACGATACCAACGTGGTAAAAAAAAAAGTGTGTCGAGAGTGAAATAAAACGGATCCAACACATTTTTAACAATATTGAAGTGATTTCAAAATGACACATCGATGTCGAAGTTTTCGTTTATAATTCCAGTATTTTCTATTTTTAGGTTTTCAAATAGATCTTCGTTGCTTACAAGTATAATCGATAATTTCGCGAGTACTCAATGCAGTACACACCTATATCTGTATCTTGTAATAAAATTAAAAGATAGTTTACAGAAATTAGATCGCTCGCTGCCGAGTCTTCTAACCGGAAGTATCTAAACGGAAACGCCATTTGCGCAAATATTCGCCCGACCCGCAGCATCCAAGTCGATCGTCGTGCGGTTCGAAAACGGTGAAAACGACGAGCTGCGATTTGACACGCGACCAGGATTCCGCTAATGGACTCATAATGCGCCCCCATGCTCTCGCCGCGTGAGTTTAATTCCTCCATTTCACCCGCGACGCCCGTATTTCCGCGGTCTAGTCTCTGTCGCCCACATTCGTTGGACCCTAATTAAGAGAGGGAAGAAAATTGGAGGGGTGCTTTTTAGATCGACGAAATCGCGGAGCCTTCTCTGCCTTTCACGCCGCTATTTTCGTCCTTTTAACCGTGGGAGCTGCACACTGTTAAAAAACGTTGCCAAGAATTCAAAATCAGGCTACAAATATTTACAAATTTGGTGAATTACTAATTATCTGCCTCTAGCTAACGATAAAAACATAAAAAATTAATTTGAATATACTAAATCGTGTAGACAATTTGTATTCATAAATTAAACGTATTCACTCTTCCGTATCCGAATAAAACTTTTCAAGACAGTGTAAGAAGTTTCGTACAGAATTTTTTAACACTGATACAGAGTCGATTATTCATGCTGAGAATCTGGATCAGAAACGTCGCAGAACTGTTTTAGGGAGGGCTGAAATTATTCATTTTACTGTGAAATTGTTCACTTCGTTTCCTTGATTTTTCTTCATCTTTCTTTTTTCTTTTTTTATTTTTATTTATTTTTTTTCTTGTTTCTCGTCGTCAATAAGAGGCAACCGACGAACGCTTCCGTATGTTGCACGTGTGTGCGGAGCCGATCGTTCTCCTACTCACGTAGGTGCCGAAAACCTTCATTAAAATAAATCACCGAGTTGTACCCAGAATCGTTTCCCCAATCAGCGGGCCCGGGCCCTCCGGCTAGAAAATGGGAGCTTTTTGTCCTCTATCACCTCGAGTTTCGAAAGAGGAAACTCTGAGACTGCACTTTTAATGCGTGTGTGTGTGTGTGCACAGATATTATCATACGCGTACCTGTCCATGTACGCGTTTTCTTCAAAATTTCTGTGCATTGTGTTGCCGGAACAATGGTAAGATGAAGAAGAATTTTCTCTTGAAAACAGCTTTAATACCGACCGTTTCCTTCGTTCGACAAATTCAAGCCTTAAAGATATATGTGTTTTTCTCTCTGGATCGTGATTATCCAAAGGGTTTTACCTTTCTCTTAGATAAAGGCCAGAAAAGCTGGTCGCATAATCGTAAATTCTTATCACCGCGGCAGAAGGCTAAAGATATATATATGTATAAATTCAGCGACGTAGGAAAAACGAATGAGCCACAAACTAAAGATCTCGGGACAGATGAGTTCAACTCGAAACACAATTTTCCTCGAGGCTTGACGTTTGATCCTCGACACGATTTTACGAGAATTGTTGAACAATCTTGAATTATACGAGATAAAAAAAAAAAAAAAACAATTCTCTCTCCGAGTCGTTTGTCACCTTCCTTTTCTCACATTCGTCGAACGAAATAATTAACGCGTGTTCTTTACACAGGCAAATTTCGTCCCGAATGAAATTCTATTCGAGTTCTTCGAGTGGAGCTCTACCACGTGCAACCCCATCTTAATTCTACCCCTTGACTTCCTGCTCCGACGATGTTTTGTTCTTGACGTATGCGGAGAAGGAGGAGAGAGAGATCGAGTAACTCGCAGCAGCCGTTTCTCTGGGGCAGTGGGAATT
The DNA here is from genome assembly GCF_021155785.1 of Neodiprion fabricii. Lineage (NCBI taxonomy): Eukaryota > Metazoa > Arthropoda > Insecta > Hymenoptera > Diprionidae > Neodiprion > Neodiprion fabricii. The sequence goes on from NC_060239.1 coordinate 6,689,093, forward strand.
CTGTGAGGAGAGTTTGAGGGCAGCTATATTACGTAGGCATGTGTATATAGGTGCGACTGGGTATAAGTATGCAGTTGTTTGGTCTGCAGGCGGTCACCTGGCGTTTCTAACGGAGATTGACTAACGCTCCGAACGTGAGAACGATCCAGATCCAAACGCCCCGACGCCGCGACGTCAAGGGTGCGAGAAATTAAACGTCTCGTGTGTTCGGGGATTTTTATAATGCCAGAAATCTGTCTCGATTATTTTTCTTCGAATTTGTATCGTAATCGATTCTTTGATGATTCAATACTTCTGTATTAAGGCGTGCGTGATTGTTTTTTCTTTGCGGATCCAAATTTGCTGTGATTAACTAAAAAAGAATTGAAGAAAATTACTCTGAGAGAAATTTTTAGTTCCGGTTACCGCTCGGTCCTTAACTATTTTCATTTTTTACCACAATCGAAAAATATAATTCTAGGTACCGAATGAAAATTAGTGTTCCAGCTGTTACCGGAAAGTCTGGTATCCGTTACTATTCTTTCTCATTACGATCACTGTTAATACATTTTCTTGTAACTGTTGCGAAAATTTAATGCTTTTAGCAATAATAAATTTATGTTAAAACCTTGTTTAACTAACAAGGTAGAGTAAGCCTCACAAACTGATTTTGCGTTGTACTTACCAAAAAAAAAGAGATCGACAATAGAGCAAAATGGTTAGGCGTACCTCGTTTTTCGTAATTCCAACAATATTCAAACAGGTTTTTTAACGATACCTGTTTCACTGAATTTTTCTAGTTACTATAACAAATGAAGTATTTCTCAGCGTAAGAAAAAGAAAATCACTGGGTGAAGACAGATCAGCTCCACTCAGGATAAACTGAGTGGTTTCCAAAAACCGGGAAGAAAAGGTCGGTACACTTGTTCCCCGAAACACTCGTTAACTCCCAATTCCCGTAGGATGGACAAAAAGGCCCCTCCAGATCCTGATTTTTAGAACAAGGGTTCTCATTGTGAGTTTTATACCTTTATCGCGACCTTTCTCCTTCTTCCTTCTCATTTTTTTTTCCTTGTCTTGATTCATGCGGATATGAGCAAAGCAAAGTATTGTACGAGGGGCGCGTTCCCTGTGCGTGCTATAATATTTTCATGCGTAACGGATTTTGCAGCCTTGTTCATTCAGGCGCAATAAAGGACCCGGCAGAGGCTCCAGAGTTTCCTGTTCGCTGTGTATAAAGGCAGGAAGAGGGGGGAAAAGTAAACGAGGGATTTTTGGTAGGACAGCCCGTAATAATTAAATTTTACAAGACCTGGGAACCTTTTGCATAAAGTTTTTTCAGAGACAAAATATTACGTACGACAAAGGTTTCTAAACAGAGAAAATTCGGACGTAAGCTTCGGCTGAGAGCCCGATGCGCCCTGACCAAAATATCTTAAAAAAGATTAGACCCGGGGCCCTAAGATCGGTCCCTGCCCTTCGAGGTAACGCCCTCCACCCTGCACCGTAGCCAAGCATCCCGCTGTTTTGAACCCTGAGGCAACTACGGTATCGAAATAGAACCGTATCTTCTTCGGCAGGTTCGAATCTCAAAAACGTGACAAAGAACACCGATCGTCGATTATTCTCGAAAGAGGCTAAATTGGAATACAATTACGGAGCAGCGGTCAATTTGTGAAGATTTTAGGTGACTCTAAAATTTACGAGACAAAATCAAGTAAATACACGAAGACGGGAAATCAAACACCAATGAAATTGAGTATTTTATGTAATTTTGGGAGTTATATTTTTTATTCCTTTTATTTACTCACGAGGAATCGAAGTCATTCTTTTTCTCATACACTATGAAAGTTACCCTACGAGTCGCAGGACTAACAAACCTAGCTTGTCAGTTTAACCACACACGCGAATAAATAACAAAGAACAAACACAGGTATAAATAAAAATATAAAACGATGAGCGAGAATGTGATTAAAAATAATACGTGACAAAGGAAATGGTTTATCTAATAAAATTGAGGGATTCGATAGTTTACGTAGATTGAGAGAGCAGAACGTTGTCAGTGAGATAAATTTATACGAGCAAGGTGTTTGCTGATACATATATATATATATATGAGACGGTGAATATGTTTAAACATAGCTAAAAGGTTGCGAGTGAAGTCTTTTTCTCTTTCAGATAAACAAATTAAAAACGAATCAACAGCATTTAAAATTTTGATCCTTCGATCATGAAAACCATTCGCCCAAGTTTTCTTATTTGCAGATAAATGAGATTAAAGCGATTTAGCAAAGATCTCGATAAATCCGAAGGGCTTCTCTGTCGCCTGTCGCACCTGAGCCTAGAGTGAGCGAATAGATTTCACCAATATATTTCTCCTATTTCACGCGAATAAGATTAGGCTCGACAAAATGGCCGTCAAGGAACTACCGGATAGTCGGAACTGGTCGTGAGAATTTGGACAGATGCAAGCGCCCCAAGAAATCTAGACGAGAAGGGATACCTGGTTCGGTGACTGTTGCAGGCGGCAGGGAGGAGAAGGACGAAGCCTTGCGGAAGATTAAGCTAACTGGGTCCAGAAGAGCAAACAGAGACCGCTCGGCCGTTTTTAACCCATTGACCGAGGGTCCGCTCCGTCTAATTGTCGGACCTGCTTCTCTTTCCACGGTAAAGACAAAGCCAAGTCCGGTGAAACGTCCACATCCGCCAAAGTTTTCCAAGGAAAATCGAATCGAGTAGGAACTTAAGTAATACAAATTTATATTTAATTCGATTTTTCGGACTCTTGCACTTTTGGTTTGGAAGCTATAAGTGCAACAAGTAATTGAAAAGAGAGAAAAGACGAGTTAAATGTTGATTTGTATTTTTTAAATTCATATTCAATACGCGTTAACCCACTTTTTAATTACTCGTTTCGATTTCAGCTTCTAAGCCAAAATCTTGCACACTTCGATCTCGGTTTCAAAATTTTAGAAAAGATTTAAAACTAATCGATTGCGGCTATTTATTTGAAAATTGGGTTTTCGGGTTATTGGGAGCAGTAAAAATCAAATCTGAGGTTGAAAAATTTTTAAACTCTGTGAAATATGTACTTGAAGATAAAATAAAATCGCCGACGGTGAGCCACGGGCGTAGGTTGATTTGGGATGGAATGCCTTATACATAATTATTTATCTCGATAACACTGATTGTGAGATATAAAAACAAACATTCTTCTGACCATTATCGCGACGAGTATTTTCATCAGCTCGACTGATCTTTCAATAAGATTCAGGTTATTTTATTAGAGAATCGAAGTTTCACGGGATCAACGAATAAGGGCCTTTTTGAAATGACGTTAATTCAAATCGTGGAATCATTAATGCCCTGACTAAAGTCATTACCCAATTATCTCCCATGAATTCACGTCAACGAGTATAACAAACAACGAGCTCTAATGGCTACCCGCATCATGGTTCGGGGATGAATACGCAGCCAAGAATTTGTCTAGCCGCCTCCTGACCCGGCGTGAATCATGCGCTAAATTTTCGATAAAACCCATGGCACAAAATCAATTCTCGTTTAACCTATAACTGCCCCCTTAATCGTGTCGAGATAATCCGCCCCCGTTGATCCCACGTCGGATAGCCAACTGTCGAATTTTATTAATCAACTCTTTTTTACCGCGTTATAATTACCCCGAAATTCGGTGCGACGAAAATTTGATCAAATCATCTTGAGTTATTGAATTTTCGAAATTCAACGCGATCGTTTCGCGTCAACGTTTGGATTTCAAAGAAACCAACTAGAAGATTAAGCTTATTTTTATTTTTAGCTGCACTGGTTTCAAATGCTAATTCGGCAACTTTAAAATGTAAAAACCAACCGCAGAGAGTAAATTCGATAAACGAAGAGCAAGAAGATTGTTAAGATCCTTGATACGCAATTTCTAACCGTTGCAGTCCTATATCTCTTTTCAATCCTGGCCAAGTCACGCGAGTTGTTCCTAAGCCGGTTTTTCGAATTGCTCAGGGTGACCTCAACGCAAATAAGATGTGCTCGACATAACCAACTGGATAAAAATTAATCCAGATATCTTTAAGGAAATTCCAAGCGATCAATGAATCGCATCTTGAAAACGAAATTAAAAATTATCGAATGGTTCGGCAGAATATTTGCGAGACCAATTAAGGCTCTTTTCATTTATTGCCAGAATTTTCGCAGCAACAATTAAAGCCTGGACGCCGTAAATCATGTTTAGAAAAATACACGATTACAGGGAAAACTTGATTAGGGGTAGTGCAAATTTAAATGTCGTACCGTTGCGGGTCCTTCAATAAACCAATAACGTATATTACAGACGAGTGTGTACTGGATGGTATCGTAGAGTTGTTACAACGGTTTAGGACCATAAATAGTCGGTGAAAATCTCTTCAACAATAAAACGTACAAAAACAAAACCCAACTACCGAAAATTCACAAATATTCTCATTTAACACGAATTTGTAGACGCAACGCGGCATTTAGTGGATCGTAAAAACCGAGGAGGAATTTACAAACACTACGAAGCTTCGCCAGGTATTGCACAACTTTTGTCTACGATTTTTTAACATCCATTGTTCGAAGTCTGAAAGTTCATTTGAGGAATACTCTCCATTTTTGAGAATACGATATTAGTTGACGATAAGGAATTTTCAAAGCTGGAACGCGTAACTGATTGTAAGTTTATTTCGAAAACGGAATGTTGCATATATTTTTCTTTGCAATTTATATTGTCATGCAAAATTTGGCACTGGATTCACTCAAGTGAATGCCGAGCATCGGGGATGAATCATGAGAAACGGTTAACGGTCGTAGAAACGACGCAGATACGCCGGTGAAACTGGATCTGGCCTGCGCTGAAAAACTTGACAAACATCGTAACGACCTCCGGGTTCGGTTTTAATCTGCATACAGCGTTTCCTTCCAACGTATTATTCGCGCGGCAGTCTGCAGGGAATCGATAACGTAATACCAGAATTTAATGGCGAAGAGCCGGTTCGAAGAATGAGAGAGAAAATGAGGATAAAAAGTTACAGGAGGAAAACCTCGAGCTGATCGATCCGAATCGGTTTTACTCTCTTTATTTTTCGCTTTCAATTTTCTTCCGCGGCTTCGCAGGTGTTTCGGAATCCCGAGATCCTTCAATTTCTCCTCGTCTTTACGCCGGCGAAATTTCTAATCGCGATCAATAATCCGAAGCGATAAATCGCTACGTCGATTAAAGCTCGATCAATGCAGCTGCGATCGCTTCAACGCAAGAACCTCGGTCAACGAAATGAGCGATAAAAAAATGCTGGGTTTGATTTAACGGGGAGTTATTATACGAAGGCTGAATTAACTCGATAGTGCGGATTATAAGGTGTTGGATAAACGAGCCGCGGCAATTTTCACCGACTTAAATTAGCGCTCGGTTTAAATCAGAGTCTTTTCCATCGGTGTCGTCATCAGGATTTAATTACCTCGTTATCTCGGTCCGGAAACTGAACCAGAGGCTGCGATGTCACCGTTGACTAATAACAAAAATCGACTAAATTATAATCCCGTTGAAAATTGCAGAAAAAATAGCGAGCAAAGCGCGAGCTTGCGGAAAAGAAATACCATTCTCGTTCTGCACGCAGCGTGGATCGAACACCTGTTGCTGATTCTTCCAACGGATCGCTGACACAAACTTTCGCCTGCCCAAATTTTGATATCAAAATCGTTCGAAGGGTTCTCAGAGCTTTCAGTCCGTCGCGATTTTCACTGGTACACATTTCCCGACGCGAGGCGAAAAAAAAAGAATAAATTGACCGCTGTGCTTTTGTTAAGGATTTTCAGACCGTGAGTGCCTTCCGAAATACGTAATTCGGATTAAATCCGTGTCTGTAATGAAATCTAATCGAGCACGGATCATGAAGTCTGTTATACCGCTGCCACGGCGGAGGAAATTCATCGGCAAAATGAGCTGAGCTTGTGTAATTTAAACCTATCCGTCAGCGCTAATTAACAAAGAGAATGAATGCCCGAATTAAGGCACACGTCGAATAAATCGTGAAATTTTCGTACGCGTATTAGCGAAAAACTTTTGGATAAAATTACTCACACTGAGAAAAATTTCATTTGTTACGTTAACTAGACAAACTCTGTAAAACAGGTATCGTTAATAAATCTGTTTGAATATTGTTGGAATTACGAAAAATGAGGTACGCCTAACCATTTTGCGCTATCGTCGATCCTTTTCTGGTAATCGCAACGCAAAATCAGTTTGTGAGGTTTACTCTACTTTGTTAGTTAAACCAGGCTTTAAAGTCAATTTATTGTTGCACAAGCATTAAATTTTCGCAACAGTTACAAGAAAATATAGTAAGAGTGATCGTAATGAGAAAGAACCGTAACGGATACTGGACTTTCCGGTAACAGCTAGAAAGCTAATTTTCATTTTCTACCTAGAACTACATTTTTTGATTGTGGTAAAAAATGAAAATAGTTAAGTACCGATCGGTAACCGGAAGTAAAAATTTCTCTCAGCGCATATGTAATATAAGCGCATAAAATTTTCAATTCTTCCGTTACTTGGAAAAAGAAATTTACAATTAATCCAACCGCTTCTATCGCGTCCCGCAAATAATACGTAGAAACGTCACCTGGACAAAAATTCCCATGGTTGTACATGGCCGAGGGCCGGAGGATCTTCGAACCCCTCGGCGAAGAGGGAACGCAATAATAGATGAAAGAATGCGAGCGTCTGCTTCGCAGCGCAACGGTCCCCGGAAAGATTAACCGCCAATAGCGAGAAGGAGCAAATCTCACGGAGAGCTGTCTTGTCCGGCGACCCTCAGCTCGGATCCTTCAAGGGGTTCGCTGCTGCCTTATTGTGCCGAACATTTTCCCAGGACCTTCCCCAGGCCTGCTCGCTCATCGGAAGGGACGGGGGCCGAGGTTCGGCGTATAAAAGGGGCCCGCCGGCCCCAAAACGGCACAGAACACAAGCGACAGTGCCGGCGAGAGGATCGCGTGGAGATTCTGGGTCCGGCTGGCCCGGGCCTTGGATCTCACGTGGCGAGGAGAAATCTACGAGCTTTAATTTCGTCGCCGAGTTTCGTTTCACGTAACGTCAGTGAATTAACCGGAAGTGCTCCTGCTTTTCTGTCGCAGATCGACGCTGGACGTTTCGACGATATCGTGGTGAGATTAGTTTCGGCTTTGCTCTGTTGAGAGAGAAATTTTATCTTTTTTTTTTTTAATCGTTTTTTACATACTTTGTATTTCAAGTGTGTCTACGCAGACTCTTGGTGCTTGGATAGAACATATTTGAAATTTGTTGCAAACTCGTATTTGGATCGGAAGAAATGATCGAGCGATTTTTTTAAACCACGTATCGAAAGATATTCTTCGAAGTTTCGCATGCGGCTCATGATTTTAGACGGTACTTTATCCAGGCACCAAGATCAAGTGGTAAAAATTTTTGATGCGAATTATTCGTTTCCATTTTTTTATTTCTCTACGTTTTTGTTCATTTCAATTATCGTTTTAGTTTGCGTTATATTTATAAAACTTCTTGCCTGCGATCCTTGAAAATTCATTTAATGTTTTTCTCCCGGTAGTTGTTTATATGTTTTACAACACTTGTATGAACCTCAGAGTAACTAGTAGAAACACCTGATGATTGTGTTATATCAGTCTTCTTTTCAAACAGTATTTCACATCTGTGTGACCACTTGTCGATTAGTTATTATAGAATAGATAAATACATTGACACGTACTAGATACATCGTACTATTGTTTACTCTACGTTATTTGCATAGCTGTATAAATTGTAGTTCAAACAAACGCTCGTTATACCGTATTTGAAACAACTCGAGTAACTGAAAATCCGCATCTCTTCGTACGCCTGCAGATGAATCGATCGAAAATAGTTTAGATTTCGATTAGTAAAGTGAGATTTAGATGTTTGCAAATTTTTCTAGATAAATTACATTTTCAAAATACTTTTGTAGATCGTAGCCCGTGTCGTCTTAAGTACTTAATCAACGAATCCCTATCGCATGGATAAATTTACAAATCGTTTGGTGGTATTTGAAAAATTCGTTTGTCGAATAAACTGATCTAAGCCGTTTAGAACTAAAGTTTTATTTCTACTTTTGGATCACACAGTACCGTACAATAACGAAAGTAAAAAGATCGCTTAATTATATCCATTAGTCGAGCAGATTCCAATTTGTCGGCGTGTCGGTACATTAATTGAAATAAATTCCAAAATTAAACCCGGATTTTATAACGAACAAGAAAAAAAGACAAGGAAATGATAAAATCTGAAAGTTATTCAAATTAAAATTTTCGCAATAAAAAGGTTGATATTTGGATACAACGACTGCCATTTTTCGACGTTCAATTCGTAGCAAGTTCTCTTTTTTACTATTATAATATCGCGTTCGACAAGTGCAACTTCCGGCGCAGCCCGACGGTGTTCCGGAAATGACAGCCCCTCTTTCTGTTCATTCGCGTGAAATTGGGAAGCAATGTATGCACCCTCTTTTACACGCCCCGATATTCCACCAAGCGGTGGCCGACCTGTTTCCTTTCATAAGTTAAACTCCATGCATCAGGTGATTCAAATATGGAACCTCCCCTATTCTACGTAACGTATTCAAATACGTTTGCTTCCGACGCGAATTTCGTTAATTTAAAACAGGATTGTTCGTTTCTTACCACTGACAGAACGTATAATTAACGCCATTTGGTTAATTGAGTCGGCAGCGAGGAAATATTAAAAAATACCACGAACCCCGGGCTGGCTGTGAATAGCGTATTAAATTACCTCTAGCTTAACTTATTTGGAATATATAGAACGAAGATGAATACAAACAAATAAAACATCGGACTAGAAATTATTAACGATTCATCGATAAAGTGAAAGCGAAATTGGGGTAGTATTTTATTCCCTGAAATTATCGTACCTACTTCGTTTTAGACATTTTGATGTTCGAGTCTTGCCTCGAACCCTCTGAAAAATAAATTCAATGTTTCTGTCTCGGTTTTCGCGCACGGCTTTAAAATTTGTGATTGAAAAGTGACAAGTGTTGCAATCTTTCGAGGAAAGAATTTTCCTAATATTATCTAAAGAACTTGAATTCTATCAAAGATTTCATTTCTTTGTTCAGTTTGCACTTACAAATTCTACCTTCAATTGAAGTTACAGTGAGGTTTGAATCACGGAATGATACGAGAATAATAAAGTGAAAACCTACCAAGTCGTCCGATGCGAGCAAAAAAGCATCGGCTGTACTTCAATCAGACTCTTGGAATTTTACTAACTAAAAGCATGATCTAGGCTGTAATGAGTTTTTTTTAAAAAGTCGAAAAAAATTTAGTTAGTTATTAATAGTAGGCGGTGATTAGTTGTAGAACTGTGAATGAGTAAAACACGTTTCCACTATTTCAATATCATTTATTACGATTTCTAGAAAGAGAAGAGAATAAATTCGGAAAATTGAACTCAGAAAAAAGGCAGAAAAAATGTTTGAAATTTTGTCTGAATCCGAGTAGAAAGTTTTCTTTTTGGTGCCTAACAGTGAAAATTTCGATTCTTTGTCGTATAGTTTCGAAAATTTTACCCAGCGTGAATCTTACCCGAGAGACCGAATTATCCTGAGACCGTGACGAAGTGGAAACACGTTGGAAATCCGATCCCTCTCTCTTTCTCTTTTTCCTCCTCTTCTCACTTCGGAGTTTCCAAAGCAGTAAACTCGACTTGAAAATAACAATAGGCACCTACCTATATAAACGGAGAGCCTATAGCGAGATCCCGGCGAAATAAATAACGACAAAAAGCTTGACTTACCACCCCGGGAGACTTTCCTTATTCAACCTTTCAGGGCCCATTGTACGATTTGAACCCACCACCCTTAATTCTAGAGCCCAGTGACAAACCTTGCGCAATTTTACAATTTCGAATACAATAGCACAGTTTTGTCTCACTCCGGTGTCACAGTATGTTACACTGAGAAAAATTTCATTTGTTATAGTAGCTAGAAAAATTCAGTAAAACAGGTATCGTTAAGAAAAACTGTTTGAATATTGTTGGAATTACGAAAAACGAGGTACGTGTAACCATTTTGCGCTATTGTAGATCTTTTTTTGGCAATTGCAACGCAAAATCAGTTTCTTTGGTTCAATCTGATTTTTTAGTTAAACAAGGCTTTAACGTCGATTTATTGTTGCGCAAGCATTAAATTTTTGCAACAGTTGCAGGAAAATATAGCAACAATGATCGTAATGAAAAAGAACAGTAACGGATATTAGACTTTCTGGCAACAGCTACGAAAATAATTTTCATTTTGTACCTGAAACTATATTTTTCGATTGTGGTAAAAAATGAAAATAGTTAAGGACCGAGCGGTAACCGGAATTAAAAATTTCTCTCAGTGTACATTATTATAAACAGCCGCAAATATCTCATACAAAGAGAAAAGGTTAGAAAAAATTACGCTCTGGGCGTGAAAATGTATCGTCCTTGTGTCCCTTCGGTTTCTTTTCACACTCGGTTATTATTCAGCAGTTTTCGCAACGTGCCTGACCAAGTCTCGTTCAATGCACAATATTCGCCAACCCGTAGTTTCCCTCGTATCCCAGTTTCGAATCTTATCGCTTTGTAGCTAACACTCACACCTCCCCAGGTACCGGAAGAAGAAGAAGAAGCTGGACGCTCGTTCAACGGGGAAAAACTTGGGTCATCGGTGTCCCGGAGAGGAAGGATCATCACCTTGGATGAATGGAATGACCGAAGGGAGGAAATCAGTTCGTTTGCGTCCGAAATGATCCGACGCGAGGCGAAACCTGAGCCAAGGAATAACCAAATTCAAATCCAAATCGAATCAATTCGCTAATAATCCGAAACCAGGCAGTTTTTTTGATGAGAGGGTTTAAACAGACAAAAGGAATCTTGTTCATCGATTAAAAGTAACTCTCATCGGCTTTGATCATCGACCGGAATTATACCATGGAATTCTGTTAATACTCCATGCAGCTTTTTTTTTTCTCTTACTAAGAAGAGCGAAGACTGATCTTCGCGACAATTTCCATGCCGGCCAAACGACGTGAATATACCAGAATACAGGTGAAGAAGAAGCTCAAAGTTTCTGCATTTCGGTAAATACCGTGGGATGATTCGAGAATCAAATTCAAAATCGGTAATCTGCTCCCGCGGCTTCATAGACGACAATTATTATCATTGGACAATTGGTAATGCTAAATCGGAGATGACACGGCTGGTAATGAAAAAATCATATCACTTTGAGCAAACTAGATAACACGTTTAAAATCATTCGAGAATGGACAGAACGATCTTTGCAAAATCGCTGTTTCAGAATTATTTTTTGATTCGTGATAACCGGGCAAAGTAGAAAAAAAATTGGTCAGCCAGCCAATTCACGACCTGTCAATTATCGCACGTTCAGTTACAAGCACTTCAACCCTGAACCTGTCGTTTCGCACATCAGGACTAAACACAGACTCACCGAATCCGATTGTTCTCTGAGAGAACGATTTAACGCGAGGGATTGATCGATTGATCTGATTAAAAATTGACGGTTCCGACGCTTGAAAAATTAAATCGAGAACTCTTACTTGAATTACAAAAGCACCAAATTTACACAACGAGTGAAACGTAACGACAAGAATATACTACAAATATTCTCAACACACGGCGCTGCTGTTTGATAAAAAATAATTTGGGAAGTTTGTTATTCATTTGGTCTAATTCTTCTCATCACTGAATTTTATCAATCGATTTATACGAAACAAGTTCGTCGCACTATATATTAAGGATAGACAATAAAATTCAGTCCGATTCTGTCCAGTTCCCAAAATTCGGTGTTCTTCGTCAAGAATGGGGGAAAAACTTTTCTGCAAATCAACCAAGCTAACCGTATTAAAAAAATGACGCCTCATCGACGTGGCGAGAAAATTATTGTTTAAATGGAAAGGACATTTTTTAACGATAAAAAAAAAGTGACCGGATTCAAGACGACGATGTTACAAATCCAAAATTCACGGTGCGTGATCAAGGCCACGAAGGATTTGTCAAGCGACAGCCGAAAATTTCTAAAATACGTGTCGTAGTTCTTAAGTTTACGTTGTAAAATATAATATTATCGGCCCGAAATCTAAAGAATCTGAATACGAAACAGGCCCAAGAAAATCGTCGAGAAGCATGACGAGCGGCAAGCCATTTGACCCGAAAAATCCGATCACTGAAATGCAATATCACAGAACAGTTCGACCGGCAAAACGATTTACTTTCATTGATTAGTTTTACGAATGCAGGTAAGAATACACACGAGGTTCAATAATTTCTGAATACTGTTAAAAATCCGAAACTACTTTCCGACGAAAAAATTTATCATCTGCGTTCAAGCTGACGCGTATTGACGATATTCACGGTCTTTCGCAACCTCAACAAATTAAGGCAAACCACTTGAATGGGTGATAAAATTATACGAAATAGAAAAGAAGAGGAAAACTGAGAGTCAAATTCATTCATCTGGGCACGCAATTGAAACGTGGAGGGAGAAAGAAGACGCACGAAAAACGAGGGAAAAAACATCAGCAGCTAAAATCGCCGATTTTACACAGCAAGACATATCCGAGAAATCCACATTAAATCAACGCGAATAATCAAACCAAATCCAAAGAAACGCAACGTTCTTCACGAAGGCTGATCGAGGCGGATGAACCGCTGATCATTTGATAATTAACAATTTGATAGATCATATAGAATGGATGAACGCAGGTTCACAGGAGAGTTTAAACTTCGAATTATATATCGAAGCCAATCACTTGGGCATTTTTATTCACCGAGGGAGCTTTCTTCTCTTCGAGGGCAACATCGAGGCATCGTCGTGGAACAATCAAACATGATCTAACCACAGAGCTGAGAAATCAACACGCAACAACAACAACAACAACAAAAAAAAGTAATATCTTTTGTTTCAATACTTTAATACATGTAGTTGTATAACGCTTATATATATCGTATTATTTGTAGCATAATTAATAGCACAGCCGACGTAAAATACCTTATTATTATCATTATTATTATTGTTTTACGGACATCTTAAGTACATTTGAACAACTGGAATAGTTCAGACATATTTGGACAACGAGGATTTCCAAATGATTCGGCACAATTGTCAAATTTCACCGACGATCATACAGGGTTCATTGTCATAATTGTATTATAACTATTTCTTTCATTTTACCTTTTTTTTTCACTTACATTACCATTGAGATCTGAGACTGGCTTAAAATTCACACGGCTGTTTAGTGTATACGTCATAAGTTAGGTTTATTTCATCATACTCTTAGGTTTATTATTTATTTTAACAACTTTCTTTTACCGTTATATTATTATTTCATTCGTTTCGATTATCGTTTTTTTTCTTTTTTTTCGCAATTTCACTTTCGTTGTTTAGTTTGTTCAATTTTTAGACACCTGAAACACCGTCGCAAAGTTCAGAACTCAATTCAATTCGATTCGATTCGTTCGCGCTCAATGATCATTTTGCTGAATTAAATTTTCGAAATTCAACGAACATTGTGACAGTTTTACAGATGGAATTTTTCTTCAGTTTGATTTTATGGTTTCACTTGGTTTCTTTTCGACTTTTTTGGTTATTTTATTTGAAATAAAAATACATGAGTAAAAAAATTGGAAAAACCCCAAAAAAAAAAAAAGAAAAGGAATAGACAGCAAGAGAAACGGGAACGGGAAGGGGAAAAAGTAAACAAAAATACACACCGACAAAGAAACGCATCGATAGATAAATTTACGATGCCGTTCAAACCGTTTTAGGCGGTTTGACGTTACGTACCAATTGAAATTTTTTTTTATATTTCATTAAAACGCATGAAAATTGTCCGTTTGTACATAATCCGGTTCGAGAAGCAAATTTCGGTTATTAAAAATTGACTGTTAAATTTCTATACGTCGATTTTAACAAAAAACATTGTTATGTAGTTGTTTAGAATTTTGTTACCCAGTGCGTGCGTTCTTTGAAATATGTTAAGAAGGGTTAATTTCACGAAATCGCGCGGAATCCAATCTTCGCTTCACTTTTTCATTTTCAAATAACACCTTCACAAAAAACCGCAATAGATAATTTACAGTGTACAGCCGATACACAAGCATTGCTGGAGTTCTCAGCGATGGTTTGACATTGCGTAAATTATATCACAGGCTTACTTTGTTGGGCAAAGGTTTTTTTCAAAAGGAAATTAAATTACACGGAGACACGTGATTTGGCGAAATTTTCTGTATAAGGTTTCCGACAACGCACGCTGTATAATCTATTATAATTAAACGCTTTTTGAACGATCAAAAATAATATCCGATTCAAAGAGTTGACGATTATAATTTTTATAACGCACCTGTTTTGGTTGATTATTATTATTATATTTTATTTATTTGTAACCATTATCATTTATTTTTTATTTTCCGTTTTATTTAGTTTTACTTTTCGTTATCAGTATACTCTTCTTGCATCTGTAAGATAGCTTGTTTTTTCTGATTTCGTTTATATTATTTTGCATTTCGACTACGCGTCGAAGCTCGTTGAGCCGATATCATTTCAATGTTCGTTATTCCAGTTTTATTCTTCTAACAAAAGCAAAATTATCAAAATTCAAGAAGTTTCTCACTGCTGGCAGTGAGCAAGCAATTTTTAATTTTTTTTTTTTTTTAACCCTTCCTGGATACGAATCCATGCCTTGTCGAAAATTTCTTTTCAAATTATTCTTTTGATTCTTTTCATTCAGTTCGGTATATCGGATCAGCGAGCTTTTCGACCTCGTCAAGTATTCCTCATCGTCGTATTTTTAATTTAACCACTAGTTTATATTTCATGTTCATTTGCACCGACGCAATGACAATAAGAGGATGAGTACCCCGGTGAAAAATTTGAAGGAAAAAAAAAAATGGAAAAATGAAATGAAAAGTACCGAAAACTTCTGGAAACGACGGGGGTTAGGTTAATTTTATCATATTTTCATTTGATTAGGCGTAGGATAGGTTAGCATTAGGACAAAGTTTTTTTCGCGTGTATTGAAGATTTACGTATAGCCTTTGTGTGTTTCTCATTTACCGATTATAATGTAGGTCAATTTTTATTTTTAGAATAGTTTATTTTCTTTATTTACCCAGGTTACATTCGTCTAGGATAGTTTCGATCCTCGCTTGAGTGTTAATCAATAATATCAATTCGAATAATTCAAGCTTCTTTCGAATAGAATCAACAGTTTTCCAATCGTTAATATTAACTCTTTTTGTCTAACGGAGTATTCTTGCAGTTGAATTTAATTTAGTAATAGGGTATGTATTCGCTTCACGGGTATGAGTTAGATCACTAGTTTGACGCGTGCTGCACTTAACTAGGATATAAAAGAGTGAATGAAAAAGGTGAAAAAAAAAAGAAAGAAAAAAAATAAATAAATAATACTTAAATAGCTAGGGATAATTCGTAAAAAGTTAGATTAGCGTAGAATTACGGAAAGTATTCGGTGAAACGTTGGTGTTAAATCATCCTGTAATTTTGGATTGCTATTTCGAATGGATTATCTGAAAATTTGTTAATTTTATAGAAAAAATTTCTGGGCTGTCAGATCTCTAACCTGATTTCTCATCGCTTTCGCTTTCTCGTTTTCAAAGTTAACTGCTGTTACTTACACTTTATTAGATTTTCTCCGACATTGAGTCAATTTATAACGCAGTTTGTTGTTAATTTGTTAACGTGACGTTCGCATGTTCCGAGGGAGTTTTTTTTTTTTTTAACAATATATTTTTATTGTCATTGTTAAAACGTTAAACATTTACGGTAAAATCGCTCATTCAAATTCATCGTTCGGTTGTTCCCTTTAAGTTTCAAAATTATAATTGTTTTGGAGAGATTTTTCACAGTTTTACCGTTTTGAAGAAAAATCATCCCCGCGATTAACTTGTGTTAAGTTTTTATCGTTGAACATCTGTTGCCGCGTTATTATTGAAAAGTTGATTTATAACATTACTTTCTGCATGTTATTTTTCAGTTATATTCTTTATAAAATTTTAACGATTCACGTTGACGTTAAGTTTAATCAAATTACTGTTCTTGTTAACAATCTCTTTCCACAGTTTCGATCTTAAAAATTTACCTCTAACATAAAAAATATCGAGACCTCAAAATTTCTGCTTTCAAGATCTGTATATTCAATTATTTCTACCGTCTTCTGTTTGGAACATTAATCTTCGACTCAAATATTAACTGCTGCATATTCTCGGAAAGAAAAATTCTCATTATGCGCCAACTGTCAATTAGTTGAATCGACTCTAATTACGCTCACAGGTTTCCAACCGAGCATCAAAATTTTTATCTACTGGCTTATATGGATTCGTATATTCACGATACCGTAAAATATACCCACTGAAAAGTTATACGACTTGTTGATTTAATGTACGAAACGATGATTAAGTTTTTGACCCATTTTAAAACTTCTATGCAGTTTACGTTATGCAACTCCGTTGAATTGTTACGCACGTATACTAAACGCATGTTATTATAAAGATTTTTCATTGAATTATTCTTAGATGGTTATAAAAGAAGTTGACTTTATAGGTACGGTTGAAGTTATTCGTTCTAACAATAATGTATGTTACTGTTTTGGTTTCTTTGATTTTTCAATGTTTCATCCGGTTGTTATACGTACTTGTTCGATATCTCTTTAATCATTAAGTTTTCTTTATATGTTTGACACTTCAAATTTAAGTTTCTTGTTTCAAAAATTATCACCGTTATTTATCTCGCACGTTTCAAAATATTACGTTTCTAGTTCACTTTATGTAAACCTGTTAACATGTGAAAGCTGGAGATGAAAACAAACATGGGCCACAACGTCTTCGAAACTAGAGACTTCAAAATTGAAAAAAAAATAAACAAACAAACAAATGTAACAAAATTTCTTCAACTCTTCAATTTCATCTGCCTGACATGTGTTCAAAATTTTTCTTACAAACAGCTGACGCGCGATACGTTATATTTCGGTTCAAATCACTGTTGACACAATTTGGCTGCCACGTATTTTTATATTGGAAAACTTTGTACCATATTTTCATCGTTCTCTCACATTGTAACGAAATGTTATTACGGTTTGATTACTTTTTATTACATGTGTAAGTTACGGTTGAAGTTATTTGTTACTCAGAAAAAAAAAATTGACTATAAAAACGCACAACCGAAAAAATTACGGTTCAAAATGATCGAATCCAATTGCCTGACAATTTGTTAATCAATCAACTGGCATCAATGTTCATCGCCAAAATTTTCTCCTTTTTCGACGAGTTATTACCGACAGTATAAATATATTGTCTTTCGATTTTATGCCGTAGTTTGTTTAATCTATGGCAACGATTGTTTGTTGTTACAAGTTGCATATTAATTACCTATGTTACCTCTTAACTGTTATACATGCATATTATATTAATAAGTACGGGTATTTCAATCCTGCAACTGTCAAACGTAGATTGTACACCAAATTTATTTCGATCGACGCATACTTGTATTTTCCAAAATTCTACCATCAGTTTCGCAGACTCCACTTTATCCTTGTTTGCTAAAACAAATTGACAACAAACTACCGAATACAGATGCAGTATCGATACTCGTTGTTTACAAGGCTCAAAAATCTGTACCACGAATAGTAGCGAAGATCATTTTATTCTCATTCCTTTCCTCGCTGGCCTGGGTTCAGATTTTTGAGCCCCCTGATTGATTGATGACGTTTTCAAATCTTCAAATGAAATCGGAGTGTTTAAGTTAGTAAGTAACGTAGTCTATCTTTTATACTTGGTTTTCACCGCAGTGCCTTAATTTTACAATTATAACACGTTTCACGATACTTTCCATAATCTTATAATATCGGTATTTCGTAAGTTAGATATTAGTATTCAAACGATAATCGCGTTTAGTTACTAAGTTAGACATACTAATTGCATTATTACCATTATTCAATAGGAATATACGGGATCTTATAATAATTCAATCTTAATGCCCGAATCAACACGCTATTTTACACATGTAACCGAGTTTTTTCGCAAAAATATGTAATAAGAGATTTAAAAAAAAAAAAAACCATCCACACGTTTCTCTCTCCCATAATCAAATTTATCGTAATTACCCGATTAAAAGTTCTCTCTTCCCCGTTGTTAAAATTGATTCCAAAGCGATGAACAAAAGAAAAAAAAAATTCAAAGTTCTACCGAATAATTGAACAACATTCGAATGTTGAGCGCGTTGAATCTTTTCGAGTTCTATGACTAGAAAAAAAAAAAAACCCTCAATACCCGTTGAGGAAAACTTAGGCCACGCGTAACCAAAGGCAGATACCTTGTCGACGAAAAGCACAAAGCCAGGAGTTTACCACGGTTGGCTAAGCGATCGATAGGGTTGCGCGGCAGTCGATAAAAGTTCCACCGTCGCATACAACAAGTGTAAAAGCTCGAGCTTTCGGATAAATTGGGGGCTGCGCCACCCTTCGCAGGTATCGGAGGATCGCGGCTGGAACGTTGCGGAAAATCGCATCAGATCACACTGCATTTCCCTCGTCGCGAAGTCGCATGCGCGCGGAAAATGGTGGCTCAATATTACACGGTGAAAAACGTCACTTATCAAACACGGTATAAATATCTCCAGTTTTGGGGGAGGGCCGCCCATTGAATACCGATTAGAAATCCTCCTCACGTTCACTTCCGGGTGGCTAATTCAAGCCGAAGTCAATCATGTGCGCGGCGCGATTGGAAACTAAGGTGACTCCATCTGCGGAGGAATTTGGGAAACCAGGAAAAGGGTAGCAGGTAATGAAATTCAACCAATCGTTGTCATTTTTTTGGAGAACGTCTCTGAAACAAAACTCGGTTCGTCGGATTCGTTGGAATTCAAGCTTCCCCTAGATTTAGGTTCGCCGAAATTCACCCCCTTCTGTCACCTAAAAAAAATATAATCCATATTTATGGAGACGTAGGAATTTAACTCATTTTGCTGTGACGGCTGCCGAGTTCAATTGGACGTATTTGATATTTGACGAAAAACTCTGTATTATACCCTCTGCGTGAACGTCATTCCAACCCTAATCACAGACACCCCATGCATTAATCTACGTATAAACTTTCCCAATTTTCCTTTTTATCTCGATATTTCGAAGCCCCGTAAAGTATCACGCACATTGCGGCGCTGATCCCATCAGGCTTTTCCATTCGTCGTACGCGTCGATTCTTGAGGTATAATGAAAAGAAAATGTTACTCCAACGATCCAATTTCCGGCAAGAGCTTTTCTCTCGGTATGTTATATTTGTTTCAATAACAAGTCGCTATAAAAGCATCTCACAGATTCATACATTTTGCATTCAGGTATATATTGTAAATGTTCGCTATACGTTGTGATGCAATGCCTGTGACGGATCGTCAGTGACTTTCTTAATCCGGGATGTGTTCCCGTCACCTTAACGGCTAAGTACTCGTTACTTTTAACCTTTATACGAGGGAGTCTGCGAATAGATCGATAAATTTTAACGCCGATGAAACCGTTCAAGTCGATTAATTGTAAGTGCAATTCGGTGAAACATTCTTGATCGTGTTGGGAAAATTTAATACGATGCAAGTTCCATGAGTTTATCAAATGAGTAGATTGGACATTGAAATCATAGAATTTTTCTTCTACTAAACGCATCTTAGCAATGATGTAACTAGATAGTGCGAAAAAATTGTCTCGAATTCAATTTTTTCATTTTCGTCCAAAAACCGAAACTCACAGTTTTGCGTTTATTTCAACGAATCGTGCATTTCTTAGTTTAAAAAGTTTCTCACGACTGGAATCATCCAGTCATCATTATTCCCTGGTCAACACAGAAGTGACAAGTTCAATCCAGCATCGATTTGGCATAAACCAATCACTCTCACTCTCGTAAATTGTATTCGACATTCCTTATCGCATGTATTGTAACTGTAATTCAGCACTCCGTCCAAAACCATCCATCCGTATCCATCCGTCGATGATGTGTCGAGAGTTCGGCGGATGGTTATTCCGATAGACACGTTAACCGATAAGATTTATTTCAGTGGTTTCAAGAGTTAAGATCATAATCCAATCTCGAGATCCGGGATAAAGAGAATAGCTTCGATGGTCCTTCGCTTTTACATCCCTTCGTGTTTTTGTAAATAACCCGATAAATCCTCATCGAATTCTTCTCCCGACTTCCCTTCCAGAATTCACAATTTGAACTTGGAATTCTTGCGGCTCCTTTAACGAGACGGTCGCGTCTGGAAAGAGAAAAATCAACATCGAAACCTTAGGCAACGCGTCTGATCGAGTTCCTAAATCTTTCTCGCTCTATTTACTTTTATCTATTTTTTATCTCCTTGTCTAGTAATTATTTTTCATTATTTTTCATTATTTGAGAACCTGAATTTTGATGCATGTTAATTTGTTGTTAGCTTTATTGCGCTTAATCCTTGTGCATATAATCTGTTTCTGTGAGCTTTCTTTATGCTGCCTGAGGGAACCTGTCGCAGGGCAAATAAACTATCCATCTATTTATCTCTCTCTCTCTCTCCCCCCCCCCCCTCTCTCTCTCTCTCTCCCTCTCTTTCAGGCGTCAAGTGTCACGAAGTGACGGTTGGTCTAGGATCACGTTCGAAACCGTTTAACGGGTCGCCGGTTTCCCCACTGACCGACTCTCGAGTCCCTCCGATCAGCTGTCGTCTGGCTGTTAAACCGCTACTCACTTCTCTGTCTGTAAGTCAGCGGGTTATGACAGTCAGCTTTGCGCAATAGCCGTAACGACGTGTGTGAATTATTTTCGAGATGAGCTAAACAGACGATCCAACGAAAATAAACTCGAGACGAATCAATTAGTATGAATTTAGAAGAATGGAGAAACAGAGGCTAGAAGGGAAGACCAAACGATGTCGGAAAGTAACATCGATTAGATTTTTTTCTCTGCAAATTTGGCCTCAAATAATTCCACATGCACAGAAATATCGATCGGCTTAAAGTTTTGTCATTTTTGGGATCTGAATTTCATTCGCGTTGAGAGATAAGATATTATCAGTTGGTCATAGTTGGAACATTATGCTTTAGTTAACGATCAGAGATTAGGAAATCTAAGATCTGAAATCTAAAGAGCGGTTATAAATTGACGAGCAGCTTCGGCCTTGTCCGGTTGTAGTTTAGTTTGAAATCCTTACATAACCAGAGTCTAAAGTCGAAATAACGTTGCCCTAGAATATATGCCCACCGGACAGCCCCGAGTTCCTGAAAAAGGAAGAAAATACACTATTTTAAGGCACACACGTACCCTCTCAGACTCCTTCGTGCAAGGGATAAAGAATGAGAAGCTTATACGAAGAAAGAGAGTGAGAGAGGGAGAAAGAGAGAGAGAGAGAGAGAAGTGGAAAAATAGTGGCGCTACGTAGGAGCTGGTGAAATAGCACGGAGTGCTGGGTGTAATAAAAGCTAGTGAAGTGAAGATCATACAGAGCAGCGCTTTAAAGCTTACACGGTATAAAAATATTCGGGAGTAAATTTGCGGTGAAAATGTCAGTGAACGCGAATTTCGCAACGGAAGTTCGAACGATAACTGCGATAATAATCAATTTCGGGCATGTCGAATCCGTCAAAAAATTATTCATTCAAATATTAACGATGAACGAGAAATTTCGTCACTTATAATTATTGTAAAATGTTCTAATCTAAAATGGATATCGTTGAAACGATGGTTTAAATATTCTTAGAATCACAAACGAGCCTAGTATAATACAATCGGCAATTTAGTACAATTATGTTTGTCAATACTAGATTTTTTGATTATTGCAAGATTGAATCGGCAAATTGTTTGGTTAAACTATATTCCTTCCATTTCAGTTACGATAAAAAATAAAAATATATTTTATAAGGAGTGTATATGCGCAGTAACAGAACACTTTCAACCTTTAGACCGTCGGTGATTTTACTCTATATTCAAACAACCTACATTCAAATTATTTGACTATAGCTAAAGGTTCAAAAGCAGAATAATAATACGGATCAAAATAAGAGACAATGATTAGAAAAAAAAAAAAAATAAAAAATCCGTATCGAGGATGAAACGCATTGAGATCAAAAGCACTACAATAATTACTCGCGTCTCATCCGCCAATCGTTCCGTACCTTCCTAAGCATCGTATAAATATACAGGTGTAATCCTGTTGAGCGAGCACGTGCGACGTGCGCCGGACGTAGGTGAAAGCGTACAAAAATAAATCTTATAAACAAAAACGGAAGATCCCCTCCTTCCCTCCGCTTCCAAAAAAAAAAAATAACGAAGAATCCAAGTTAATCGGTCAGATACGCCGCAGGTATATACATCCATGCATATCTTTTAGCGTACAATTACATGTACGTTCAACTTTTCCGAAAGTGTGCCGATTGTGAGTGGGTGAACGGTGGAAATGGGGGGGTGGGAGAGAAGGAGAAGGAGGAGGATTGACAACTACGGCGGCACATCGTGCATTCTACGCGTGTATACATTAAAACGATATTTGTTTTCGAAGATGATGAGGCGAAAGGACCGGTAGGGGGATAGAGGGAGGGGGGGGGGGACAAGTGTAGCACCCACACATGACACAAGAAACGCTGGCACAAATCGCACCTCTCTTACACACCTGGAGGAGGGCGCCGCGATCTGGCACGAGTATAGCCTCTCTCCCTCTCTCTCCCTCGCTCCCTCTCTCTCTCTCTCTCTCTCTCCCCCCGAGGCTGCGCCGATCGCTGTGTGTAGCGTGGATCAGCTGATTGGCGTTGGCGTGGCTTTGAGCGAGGGCGTAGCGCCGTACCGGCGGAAGGGGCCAGGTTTGTGTTAGTGCGGAGCGAACCGCTGCGGAGTGCGGTGCAGGCTGCGAGGAGGAGGACGCGCAATTTTCGCGACTTCCGGTTAATAACGCGACACCTCCACCTTGCTGCCCTTCCCCATCCCAGAGTTAAGGGGCGGACCGGAAGATACGGGAGAGTGCGAGATGAGCGCGCGCGAAGTTGTCCTACTCGGTGGATCCCCTTGGGGATTCCGCATGCACGGTGGCAGCGATCTTCATCAACCCCTGCGCATATCCAGGGTGAGTAGAGGGAGGTTTTTTTCAAAATTTCAAACCGGTCACCGGAAATTTCCGGTTCAATGGGTGGCGTTGTAATAATTCTTCAATGACTTTTGGAATATTTAAGAGAGAGAGAGGGAGAGAGAAACGTGTTTTAAGGCGATTACAGTTTTTGATAATAAATTTTCTGGTCATTGATACGTGTGAATCTCTGTTTGTTCGCATTGCTATACATATTTTCTTCAATCAAACAAAGCTTTGACATCCATTTACTGTTGCGTCAACGTTAAATCAACGAAATAGCTGTACGTGCAGGAAAATTTAGTACACAAGTAAACGTAATCAAAAAATAACAGTATCAGATGCATACTAGATTTTCTAGCTATACAGCTTCGATGCCAACTATTCATTTTCATTTTATACTCATCCCCGTATATTCTTCCGTTATGATAAGAAACGAAAATAGTTTAGAACCCTGTACTTTTACTTTTTTCTACTCAAAATTTCTCCTATTACGCACAACGCAGATTCAGGTGTTTCGAATCAGAGAGCAATCACATTAGGCGCACGTGGCTTGAGAATCGGGGGTACGAATTTATCACCAATTCTATAAAATTTGCTCCGCATTTTGATCGAAGGTATTTTGGAGCCGTAGAATCTGGCTGGCGATATTAGCAAGAGCGTGTATTCGCGTATTGTATAATATATATCAAAATGGGGTGAAAAAAATCACTCCGTTCCAAAGCTATCGAGCAGAGTGAGCTTACTTAAAGTTTAAACTGTACCGTGCGAATCGTAATACATTCGCCCTCCGTTTAACTTCGGCTATAATTTTCACCGAACAATCTCTCGCCTTCCCGAATGATTCCCCGCGGATTTCCCCGTTTCTCACAACCTTTTCCACTGCAATATGAAACACGACTTTGTTTATTGCCTTTGTTTCTTACTGCCAAACTATCTTGTACTGTTTTTCACACTGAGAAACGGATGGATTTTAGTTTACGTATTCCGAATTCCAAACCAGTGAATTGATCTTCCTCGCTCGATCCTGAAAGAATGATAAATTTTGCGGTCACGGGATGATTCGGGAATCGGATAGCCGGTGTATAAAAACATTCTTTCGCTGCTTTATTCATCGAATTATTTTTATTTTTGACGTTCTAAAAAGAATTAAAAATAAACAATCGTTTCGAGCTAGCTGCAATGGTTGAAAAAAAACAAAACAGGAACTAATGAGCAGACATCAGTGACAAGAATAGATCGTGATAGTGATGAATTTTAAGACAGAGACGTACAATGAATGGAAAGCTTACGGTTGAATCGTTCAGCATGTATATTACAACAACGTATGTAAATTGATAAATTAATGACGGTTCGCATCACGCCGCCTCACCTGGTCATCGATTACGTAAATCCAAGTCCGAGGATCGGTTATCGTAGGTATATATGTATATATATGAATACGATGTATGTATCGAAAGAAATTTTAACACACTATACAGGAATGAGAGAAGCTTGTGTAGATATGTGTGTTTTTTTCCGCGATCCAAGGACAGAATAATGGTTCGGTGCCTGTGTAACTCGCAGTGACATCATTCACCTGTTTAACCATTTAAATTCATATCATTGAATCAAGTTTACCGTTAAACCTCGCGCATTATAAAGGACTCGAGCGGTCAGTTGGTCAGCTGTTTCACGCAATGGACGAGAGAAAATTGTGCAATTTTCCCAACTAAGTCGTGGCGAGGAAGCCGAGGAGCTTGAAAATATGCAATTTTTATCATCTCCATATTCGATTATTGACGCGACGTTTAACGATTCCGTGAGAAAGCACGCGTCGCGCAAGCTCGTAGTAAGCTTTTGCGGCGCGTAGCGTATATCAACGCACGCGAGACGTGAACTAGTTTGTTTGAATTGAAAACCGGGCGAATAAACACACGGTAAAATAAACCGTACGATTTCTCGATTTTAAACATCGCCGAGCCAAAAATCTACCGCCTAAGCGTGTATTTTTGACCAGATGATTAACGGATACTATTCGCCGACGTATAAATTTGCAAAAATTTCCTCATCGACGTCTGCTTATTGCCACAAAACAGCTGTACGTTGATATAAGTATATATTTATATCGGTTACTCTTCCTGGTACGAAAACACGGCGATCTACAACCGCGTTAAAATCTTCAAAGAAAAATTACACTCAAATGGACTGTCGGAAATAAAAAATTAATCGCTTCAGTTGCTCGTATAATCATGGGTATTTATATATTTTACGAAATGAAAAGAAATTCGTTAGCTTCCTACTCCGATTCGTTGACATTGAAATTTTACAACCTTAGCCATCCGATCTACTGGTAAAATAATCAATCACTCAACCTCTCGCAGCACAATTTTCATTTTCTTCATCGATAAGTCCTGCTCAATTATCGCGTTAGAAATCGGCGCCGACCCTGACGGAGTTCACCAAGTTTTTCTGGGTTATGTCGTTTGACTGAAATTTCTACCACTTGTCGTTCCCTCTAATTAGGCCGCTCTCATAATTGCTGCCGTGGTGGGGAATAAACTAGAGCGCAACCTGTCGCATGGAATCCATCTCTGGATTCGAAATTATTTTGTTAGACATTTTTCCCGCACTTCGTTTCGTTGAGATAAAATCATAGATCATCGGGGCGCAACGCGACTACTCAAAATCGTATAATAATTGAACCGAAACGAGTTCAAGTTTTTCGAAACGAGCTGCAGTGATTGGAACGAGTTAGCAAAGCAGAAACGATCGCTATACCCACGTAATCTTTGTCTAATTTTATTTACAAGTAGGAATGATAATTAAATTCCGAATATGAATTCTTCGCCGTCTTGTCAGTTTCGTTTAATAATAAAAGTCATTTGTTGCGTGGCAATTTAACGCTTGGATAAAGTTGAAAAGCGAGCCGCAAATGTAATACGAATGGGTCGGAAAATAAATATGTTTATTACATAATGTATACATAGATGTTATATAAATGTGAAAAATCACTGTCTGCGGGAAATGCCTCTGAATTCAAGGAAGAACTCCGGGGAAGAAAATATACGCAAAGCGAGGAGGAGAAATGAAGGAGAAAAAATTAAAACTCGACGGTT
This sequence comes from Neodiprion fabricii, assembly GCF_021155785.1. Lineage (NCBI taxonomy): Eukaryota > Metazoa > Arthropoda > Insecta > Hymenoptera > Diprionidae > Neodiprion > Neodiprion fabricii. Next base: position 6,715,341 of record NC_060239.1, read on the forward strand.
GAGGGGGTGAAAAAAAAAAAAAAATTTCCACAACCCGAGACAGCCACTTAGTTTTCGTTTGCGGTAAGATAAGCATCTGGACACTGGATTCTCGTGCAATGTCGCCGTTATTTAAATCTCCCCAGCTATCTCGAATTGCCTCAACTCAATTATTCTTACACCTGCGGCTTCGCGCAACTGCGACTAATTTTCCGCCAATTGTAGCCCCTCTTTGTTATCATTCAGCGCGAAAATTTGCTGTCAGATTACACGGATGAAGAATATCTTTCATCTGATGTAGTAATAAGATTTCAAAAAAAAAAAAAAAGATAGTACGATAACGAGCAAAACAATCTGCCAATTAACATGAGAAAATTGATAATCATTAATGCGAATCACTTACCTGTAATCAGCTTGTACCATGATAATGAACAGAATTCAAAAAGCTCCCGTTATGCTAATCTGTCGGAATTTCTTGCGGAACTTTTCGATCAACGGGGCTGGTTTCCATGGTCGAATTTTAATTTCGGGCGTGTCAGAGGAAACGCGCACGATCGATTAACCGGCGGCATTGCAGGTATGATAAGATCGTGACTTCCAACCTTTGCAGCTGGGAGCAAGTAAACCATTGTCCTTATCAGATTAAAGGGTGTGCGTATAAGTCGCCTATACAGTGAAGCGAATTGCGTTAAAGCTGAGGTCTGATTCGGAGGAACACGTAGTGTCGATATTTCTCTCAATTTATCTCAAGCCTGAAACCTGCGTATATATGAATATATATCCGCGTATATCGCGCCATTTGTATACAAATCAAAATTTATTTCAGCCCAAAGACTTTTCTCGAACCGAAGGACAAGGACCGTTGTTCTTCGGCCAGTCGTGGGCTGTAAATTCTGACCTATTTCGATTTACGATTAACGTAGATAAGGAAATGAAAATAGAAAAGTAAAAATGTTTATCTGGCCACTCGCCACGATCGGTGGATTTTTCGCGATCAGGAATCCGCTTCACATGGCTTCTAGCTGTAATAACAGTACATATCTCCCGAAATAAGCTTAGAAAGATCAGCTGCGCTTGCGCGTAGGTATTAAAAGCTAGGCTGAGAAATTTTGCATTCTCAATCTCTCGGAGTATTGTGAAAATTTTCACAAACAGCGACCGAAACTTATTTACAGCGAATATCACAAGTCTGTTACAATATCTGTTACTAGATCTCCGCGAATATTCTTACTACGAGAGCGTCTAATATTAGATGAAATCATAATCATGTAGGTGTTCTAAAAGCGCGGGTGTTCTCTTAAACAAACTCGCTGTGATCCTGCATCGCGGTGTTATGTTACGTACTCTTTGAACGAGTACAACGGATTTTAGCAGCGAATCTTTATCAGCCTCGGCCCTTTTAAGTGTCGAGCCAATTATTGGTGGAGGTACACTGCTCGTTTAAGTTTGTGGTTTCAAAATTACGCTTGGCTTCTGACCGCAGAGTTTTATTATAGCAAGAGGGAATTTCTACCTTGTTGCTGGCTTTCTTTGGCATCGCAGTTTCACCAATATTTATTCATTCGCAGGAAATAATGCAGATTCTTGCTTTGTTTGGAATCAAGTGGTTTTTTTTTAGTTTCTGCTATTATTCATCACGCTCACGTGAATTTGTCCGACGAATTTATTTTCATTAACGCATTTGGGGCTTGATTAAATTCAAAATTCAATTAGACTAACTGAGAGGTCATTAGGGATTATTTAAATAACTTTAGTCTGTTTCATCAAGTGTAGAGAAATTTTAGATAGATAAATTGAAGGCTTTAAAGATGGCGAAAGTGTGGCCACGTGGCGAGCACAGATCGATTATCATCATTCCCTGCTTAATACTCGAGAGTCAAATTTCAAGTCCCGAGTTATTTCGGCTTCTCAAAATCGAGGTTATCGTAAGTCTTTCTTATTTCATTCATCTTCTTCGTTGCACACTCGAAATAAAAAATTAATCACGAATCACAGAGAGAGGTTTCGTTAATCAACAACTATTTTCAAAGCTCTGGAACACTATCGATACGAAGCTGCCTTGGGATTATCATGTTTTGTGCAGGCAGTCGACGCGCCCAATTTCGAAGCTATCGTCCACTTCGGTAATTTAGAAAGCAGTCCGTCGCAGTGACCTTGAATTTCAGTCCCGTGACGTCGCAACTCTTGGGTAATTATACGGAAGATCGTCGTACCTAATTTCTCTTTCGATCGAACTCTAATCTAACTCTGATCTCGTTAGAGAAAACTGCAGATTCATGTTATTTGAAAAAAAGGGTTTATAACGAAATTCTTGCTGCTAACAATGAGCCGTGAAGTTTTTTTTGTTTCTTTTTTGAATGACGGCTACAAGTCGGTTCGCAAAATTTATCAATCTTTTATCATTTCTGTCAATCTTTAGGAACATGCTACCCGAGTTACGAAATCGAAGCCAGCAGCCAGAATTTTGTGAAATATCTTGAACCTTCAATGCTTTTATAGAATTACGAGGATGAAACTGAACTGCATTTTTGCAATCACGGATTCGAGGACTTCGTGCGGATTTTTACAGAAATTTCCAGGCCAAATCCACACCGCAATAATTTTTTGGAACGCGTTCAAGCAATTTGTCTGATTTTCTCAGGGGCATCGAATCGTTTACGTTGAGGGCCAGAAGTAGACCATAATTTGAATATTACTTGGAAAATTTTTCTCGAGAATCTAAGGATGGGGTTGAAATTCCGAATTTAAAAAGTTCCGAAAGTGCCAAATTTCGATTTATTTCCTGGCGAAACTTGAAAATTCGTAATTTCAACCTCACCCAGGAATGCATTATCATTATATCGACTATGAGATCTTCTCGGAATGAACGAGACGAGTCAAGTTTTACGGAATGGTGATCAGAGGTTGTCGAATAGGCTGGGATAAGCGAAATACCGTGATAATGGATATTACGTGTAGGTATATGTATTATGTTATGGGTACGGGATGCGGGTTATACTTGGTGCCAAGCTCAACCTAATCGTTTCCTTTTATTTCACCGCCAAGATGAATTCGGCCCCAAAAAATCAATTACTTGACCTCTCTAGTTTTCAAGCCGACGGAGTCAAGTTGTCTCTAATTGATGATAAATTTGATCAGAACCGCCTCGAGTTGACTTTAACAATTCGGAAAATGTGTGTTCAGTTACATTTTTTAACGCATCCAAAAAAACGTATCAATTTCTGATGAAAAGAAAAGATCGGTCGGGAATACAATTATGAAAGTAATTCTTCCGTCCTCGAACCATGTTCTTAATTTTCTTGTCTTCTGCCAATCCGACCAGAAACGATTCTGGAAATTTTTTTAAGACGATCCTTCTTCTTCCAAGGCTGCGAGCAAATAACTCTGACACTGACATATCGGAAGTTGCATAACGCGCATGCAATCTTCGCACAGGGGCGAGGCCGAAATTGTCGCAATCGACTCGCACCTCTTCGATTTATTCTACCGATTAATTTTCCCAGGTGTTTTCCTCCTCCCTCATACCCTCGGCATGTATTCCCGTTGAAGCATAACGACTGCGGGTACGCAAATGGGCTTGACAACGTCTAGCTGTTTGCCACGCGGAACGAATGCACCTGGTTGTTTCGTTGCGAGGTATAAAATGTGCTCACGTGTTCAAACACTAGGCTATGCAACGCGCATATCCGCTCCGAAGCGCAACAAGGTCAAGTTTGCTCGGTTGCATGCGAAATCAACCCGAACTGAAGAATAAAAATTACTGACGAGCCGTTCGTTTAAGAGGATCCGATTGAATCCGTAAGCATATATTTTTAATTCGGAGTAAATGAACGGACGTACGAGTACTTTGGGAACATTTCCGTCTCACCAAGCGAGTAAAAACTTGCGATTTATACGGTCAAGTTGAAAAATGTCTTTTGAATATTATCGATGGATCATAATCAATTTTTAATATTGCTATATACTCGATTTGATATCATTTTTGTGCATGGTTGGGTTGGGGGTGGAAGCTTGGAAGGATCAATACTTGGAATGGCTGATATATCGAAATTTCAGACACGCGAAAATAAAATAACGAAAGATGAAATGTTCGAAATCTTGACATTGAGATGATTCATCTTTCAACAAAAACAATCGATTCATCTTCCGTTATTTTATTTTCACCCGATTAAAATTTTGATATGTCGGCCATTCCAAATATCGATCCTTCCAAGCTTTGACCACCACCACATGGTTTCACGGTTTTTGTTCGTTTTAACACGAACGAGATATGTTTTATCGGTGCAAAATTTTCTCTCGTGCAATCGTCCTTATTGCGAGTATGCATCCGGATCCATGCTGCACGTACGCCAGAGGAATGCATCGGGAATGCGATGCATCGAGCGCATTCCGGTGCACCGCGGAATTCCGCGCTTCCAAAAACCCTACCATAGTGATTCTGGTCCACGGTTCGACAAGACATGAGACGCGTTGGAAACGATCGATGAATTGAGATTCGATGAACCCGCTTGAAATTGCATTCTGACAACGATGTACCAGACTTTAAACCTCGTTTAAAATGCGACGAAATAAAATATCTATTATAAGCAAAAATTTTCAAGACATTCGAACTGTTGCAGCTTTCGTAAATTGAATTAACAACGAAGCAGCATTTTGGTGACAGAAAAAATTTGCAATAGGGAGAATTTCAATTCAAGAAAGTCGGGTATTACAACATCATTTGGGTGTCGGTTACGTCATTTTACTTATCTGGGTTGACTAAACCTTGCCAACCAATCAGAATGCTTGGATGGTAAGAATTGTGAGAAGAGAAATTACATAATCGACCCTCTGATCACATTATCATCCGATTTCTGATATTCTAAAATCGTATTATCTGTCTAATTTAGGAGAATTACACTTCTAACTCGATCCGTTGATAATTATTGGTGGAATTGAAGTTCTGGCTTTGAAGTTCGCTAATTAACAATCTTTGTCGTACTGAAGATATGGTGAATATTGATTTGTTAATTTTTTACTGCATAATAGCCCGCAGGTCTGAAATAATTCCTGACGGTCTATCGTTATCGAGGATACAGAAGTTCAGAGTTTCCAGTTTTGCACGCAATTTATAAACAGCTGTTCGGTTTGTTGTGAGGCGGACCAAGTCGAGCCTTTATCACTGGCCGCAGGTCGTCAGTTTCCTACTAAATACGAGTCTTTCATTATATTTTCTCTGCGTAAATCGTTAAGTTGGCGACCTGCCGCTAAAGTATCCGTCAAAGTAAATGTGCAGCCGAGTATGCGAAGTAAATATAAACGCGTTCATTGACTGGCGACGGGACAAGCGAGCATTATTTGCTTTTCAAACAGCACAGCAACTCTCTATTTCCGTTTCTTTTTCCACCAGCAGTCATGAACGTACGGGAATTGAACGCATCCGGCGTCTATCGCTTTTCATTGATTTTCATTCAATGACACAATTCCAGGAGAGATATCTAAAAAGGGGAATAAAAATGCAAAGAAATTAAGCGACGAAGAACCAAATCTCGCATTTACGATCGAATTGATTACTCGTTTCAGCTTTGTACCGCTTTTCACAATCGATATTCCGAGACAGTTGATTTCCCCATTGCACAATTTTTGCACTACCGCAGTACGTGATTGCGATATAAACGTGACACTCGGCGTGTCTCTCTCTCTCTCGCTCTCTCGATTTCCGACAGGATTTCTTATCCCGTTTCTTTCCACTTCAGGCGCAGTCCGAAATCGATTTCGTTAATCTCAAGAAACCAGGAGCACCTGCAACGTTTCTATACGTTATTTTCTCTTCTTTTTTTTTCACCATCCTTTTCGCGAGTACAAAGCTACCGATAAATCCGATTAGTCTCAACCGTCTGACCGTAGATTCTTCTAGTGATTTGTTTTCACCCATTCAGCTCGCGAAGCGAAAACGCTTTCGTTACAGAAAGAAAATAAACACGATTAACAAAGTGAATTAGAGGGAGATGAGACGCTGCTGATCTCTCTACTGTACCGATATTATTAAGATGGAAACGACATTAGAAGGCTGATTTTCAGGCGTTTTTTTTTTCTATACGAATTCTTTTGAGTGGGAAGAATTAATTCGAATTTGATTTGACTTTGACAGTATTTCATTGATATTTTGAATTACGTTTACAAATTTTTTCAAGTTATTTTTCGCGAAAATAACGACCCAAGTGATTTCCCCCCTTAATACTTATCCTTTCTATTTCGTCGGCGCGTCTGCATGGAATTTCGGCCAAACTTTTTGCTAGTTCTGCGAGATTTACCGAGAGTCGCTTCGTGACTGTACCGAATTACGTAACATTGTCCATTAGATTCAGCGAGTTGATTTCATTCAACGCCAAGTAGACGCTGTTTAACCGTACTCGACGTAATTCCTACGCTCAAATGTTGCAGAACCGTTATTACGCTCTGTTATACGTGGGCATGCGAATCGGGAATATTTTCGTTGCTTGTGCAAGTCCCGTTTTATTCTGCAACGTATTTATCAGTGTTGACAAAAGTCGATCAAGTCTCGAATATTTCTGCTATTCAAACCGTGCTCGACGACGGATTTCTCTCTAATTAAGTGCATATTTACACATTTTCGCAACTATGTGTACAGGTATCTGAGTGAGGCAAAATTCATTTCACAATAGATCTACTTCACCCGCAACATCAGCTGTCTTCTAATTTTTCTTATTTTTTCCCACCGTTGCGGGACAACATCTCAATTTCACCATTCTTTGATCCCCGATTTTCAAGCACCAGACCGCACACGTAAAGATACTTTTTCCGGACACCGAATATATTGTAGCAATTTATTTTTACCTCCCCATTCATTCGCGTCTGATAGGTATATACATAATGCTAAGAGTACTGTAATAATAATGCCTGCCTTCCCGCCTACTCACAGCTTCTCAAGCTTTATTGCCGAAGGAAGTTGGTATGAGCTTGCGATTTTTACAATTATACGAGTGTATCGCATGTCAGAGGTTAGAAATATCTACCTTACACTAAAACACACACACACACACACACACACATATATATATATAACATGCTCGTACGAAGTATGTAAAATAGAGTAGCTGCTGCAGGTTTTCGATAGAAAAGACAGACTTTTCGTTCATTTTTCCCGTATGTATATATGTATGCTTTATATATCTATAAAGCGATCTTTTCTGCACACCGAATATTCCCCCCGGGAATTTTTCATGCAAAACCCTTTCAGATACCTATGCATGCGGGGGAAGAATTCATACTGCCGCATTTTGCGGGCCGGAGACCATCCAGATATTGCAAACTAAAGTCTCTTCGCGCTTTCCATGCCTTCGCTGGTCTCTCCACGTTTCGATTGAATTGGATAGAGAACTCAATTTTGCGAAAAAAAAATAAAAAAAAAAAAACACTTTTGCGTAGAATTCAAACGAAGATTTGAGTGATTTTTGTCATTTTTTTGTTGAATTTATTTTGAGTGTAATGGTTGCACAAAATAGAAAAAAAAATAAAAATAAAACAAACAAAAACTTATGACACGTATTAAGTTATAAATTCTGTGACTATTTTCACGTCTTTCCTATTTTTATCAATTTGACTTTTTGATTAATATATTTTGGCTGGCATCGCTGTCATAAATTATCAGCGATGACGATAATAACGGCAAAGTTCCGGTCGAAAGCGAAACGCATATATTATGTAGACAATCCTGCAGCCGTAAACCTTTAAAAAAAAAAAATAACTACCGTACCTACGCACGTGTTCCATCGGCGATAGGTAGCTGTAAAATTTTTTCACGTAGTCGTCGTGCAACGTAGGCGTCTATTTCGGCCGAATCTACCGCGGCGGTCTATAACGTATATCAAACGCCGGCGCTAACTTTGGCGATGACGGTTCATCTGAGAGCTGAACTGAAATAGACACTCGAATCATAGGTGATGATGGCTGGCGGTCGCTGGTTGACCGTTGTCGCGATATTACAGAGAGCACGCGGTAATCTTATGTTGGGAAATTAGCAAACGGTGCGGAAATTTTCAGGAGGGAAATAAGTTTCGGGTAAATTCGCTGATTCATGAACTTGGGAAACTCGAACACGGATCTCAGCTTCGTTTCTCCTCACGCGTACGATAATTTTCATCCGGATCCAGACGTTCGCGGTTATGATAATTAACGAATGATCGAACGATGCGTAATCGGCGGTTCGTACCGCACGATGCATCTGCGTCTGATTTATGCACGCGTCTGGAACGTTAACTGCAGCGGCGGAACAATAGATGCGGTGTTAATTGTCGGAACAGAGAACCATAGTCGTAGTCTCTTGTCGTGATGAACTCGTTGCATAACAGTTGGGTAATCACGGTGCATATTGTTCGCGTCTCTCTACCTGCAGTGCCGTTGGTATCCGCGATCGGGAGACCTTGACACGACCTAGATCATAAGTTGTTACCACATTTACATCGCGTCTGTTCACGCACACATCATATCCAACCTCCGAGAGCAAAAAGTCAATGCCAAACGGGCTAAAGAGTTGGCTCATTTCCGAGACGGGTTTCTGTGTATAATCGGTAGCATGGTTCTTGTTTGGGTTATTTTGGGATTTTTTCCCACTCAAATCAGGCTAAATCCAAAGAAAAAAAAAAACTTCCGATAACTTTAACACGCCCCGCCAAGCGGTCGAATTTTATATGGAAAAGTGCGTGCGTTTGATATTTCATATAGAAAATTGTTGATCACTTTAAAACTATGTATTATGAAGAAAAAATTCATCTGGCTATTCTGCAGGAAATTTAATGCTCTATGAAAATAATCAAAACTGATCTTCGCTGATAACGGTGATAAATATTCGATTTATGAAAATTTTACGAGATACTTTTTTCGTCGAGCGTTAAATTTCCTACAGAATAGCCGGAGGAATTTTTTTTATTATACATGGAATTTTAAAGTAATTAAAAAATTAAAGTGACTCAAAGTTTCAAATGCACAGATTTTTCTATACAAAATTCGACTGCCTCTAGATTATGTATTTGTCTCAATGTTCGTTCAACAATTTATGCCACATTTTCAGAAGTCTACTTGCTAAATCTGGATCATCCATTTTTGAACGGGAAAACTAAAAGTATCGACCTTGTTGTCGCGCTTTGGTGTCGATTTCTGACTTCGTTCGACCTTCGTCGAAAGATCAGCGTAATTAATTCCCCGATTCTAGGTAAAAATTTTTGAAACCAATTGTCATTTGCATCATTCCCACGGTTTCATATTCGAACGGTCTTTGACGGCTCTTTTCTTCTGTTCTTGATAGAGGACAGATACTTTCTCTCGTGTTCGCCTTTCTTTCTCTGAATTTTAGGCCGCTTCTATATCGGTTGTACCGATAAGTGCAGCCCTGTCCCGGCGTATGAGCAGCGTAACGAGTACCCGAGAATAGTGCCTTGGCCCTAACTCTCGCAGCAATCAATTACTTACTATGTAGTGAGTCTAACCTGACCCGGACTGACACGCCCTGGCCATAAAGCATCGCGTTATATCACCGGTCGACCAGTGATCTTTCAATAAAACAGCTGCAGCCCTCACTCTCTAACCTCCCACCTCGATCGATCGGTTCGAGGCACGAAATGAAAGGGCGGATTCCACGCCTTGTCAAATCATCATGGAGATTAGGAGGAGGGGAAGAAAACATGCTCTGAATATGACTTTATGATGCATCGTTCGGCTATACGCGTGAACAATCGATTGACAACGAAAAGACACTGATAATCTATCGATACAAAAAAGCTCGTTTACTGGCTAATCGCGTCGCGTTGCGTTTGAAAAAACTTTTGGTATAATCGCTACTTTCACAAGTTCGAAGCAAGCTTTTTAAACCTCTGCAAATTCAATTATACAGTCATTTTATGACGGTAATTGTGCTTCGTATGGTTTTTTTGGGGAATTTTTTATTTTTTTTTTTTGCCATCGTATTGGGACACTTTCATTTCGCTGAAATCGTCGAAAATATCGTTCTATAATTTTTGACGTCACCGTTGCTTCAGCTTCGGCGCGACGAGTTCTCGTTCCATCCGTCCAATTGTATGCATCAAAAGGAAGGCTTAATTATATCGGATTATCATGAGGGCGAGGGTCCAGCTGCTGCGGCGCATCCGCAGGGTCACAAGTGAGCGGTGCGTCGTTAATTGGCTTTCTAATTGGTCGACACTCGGCAAAGCCATGCAATAGCGACGAGTTCTTGTTACTGCGATATAAAATCTCGCGAGGAGCGCAGTCGACAAATAATTCATTCGAAGACTTTGCCATCGTTCGCTCTTTGCGCGGGACTTGACATAAGAGGCTATTAAACGCTTCGAAAATTGACCTTTCGACAGCGCACCGAGGGTCAAATAGGCACTTTCGATTCATGCTAATGCCCGACCGACCCGCGGTTTTTTCACGGTAACCAATTATACCTCGAGACCGAACGGAGATTGGATCACTGATAATCGTAAGAACCGACGAAATTCGAGTATAGGTACCTGACGAGATTATTCGTACGGAAATAAACGGGAATTTTTATTCTGATTCGATAATTTCGCGCTATAAATTCACATCCCGGAGATCGTTGCTTGACATCTGTTGAAGCTGTTCGGAACTTTTGCTCGAAGCGATCGAGGAATCAGTCGAGGCCTTGTAGCTCGGGTTACAATACATGTCGGACAGCTGATGGGGCGAGGATTGACTCCGAGCTTTTTTCGACCGCTTGCGAAGGGTGGAGAGAAGCGGCTTTCTCACCACCATGGAAAGTAGATCGACCCTACGTCGATTTACACCCTTTTTGCTCTTTTTCACCGAGGTTGACTCGCGCTGCGTCGATTCTCTTCTTCGTTTCCTTTTGCTCCTCCTCGGTGAGGATGAGCCGGTTTGAAATTTTGCCGAATTTATGAAGGGCGAGTCCACGTCCAACGAGTAGCGACCACGCTGTCGTTTCAGGACGCCGCAATTCACGCCCCGTTTCAACGCAGCTTCCACCTGGTAAGAGGATGAGATCCGTGAATCTTTGAACTATAACGCAAGCGCCAAAACTGACAGTAGATAGTAAGAATAAAAAAAAATAATCGATTATTCTTTCCCGATTAATCGAGTACGATAGATTATTTTGAACTTAGTGGCCATCGCTAGTAGGTAGCAATGTTTCTTTTCGTTTCTACCTGAAAAACTTGTTTTTCGTAGCAAAAAAGAAATCCTCGCCAGAGGGCATCTCTCAAATCAAATTTTTAAAGGTCGCTCTCGGAAACCAACGTCTTCTCATTTACATAACAAGAGAAAAAATTATAATTATTATTATTATTTTTAATTTTTTTTTTTTTTTTCTTTGCAAGCTGTCTCCACTTAGTACAATTGAACTCTCTACAAAATAATCCTTTCGAAATTTGTTCTAATACCAATACTTTAGACACTGAGTATGGTTGAGAAAGAATCCTTAAACATTAAATTTATTTTCAAAACAACAGCTTGTGATATGTTGAAGCTGCATCATAAAATTAACTTTCGAGCTGAAGCCTATAACTTTTGATCAGTTGAGTTACGGATTTCAGTCGAACGACACTTTGGTGGAGAATGTAATTCCGTGAAAAATCTTTTCAGTATCAAGTCCATATCGTGAAATGCAGTCGAGTGGTAGCATATTTAAACAAAATTGTTTCTTCCGAAAGTTATTTAAATAGGAAAACCTAGAAATGCGAGTTCGACCTTTCAAAACTTAATCAAAAAAATTCCCCTCCGCTTGAATCCATTTTTTGAGACAAGTTTCGCGGATAAAAGCGTAAAAGAAAAAATGTCGCTCCCAAACGAAATACCCTGGCGGAAAGATTACTTTTATATTGAAGTCATTATCTCACCCGACGTTTGGCAGCAGATTTGGAAACGTCGGAAACCTTAGCCACGTACTTGAGGATTCTTGTTGGCGTGGATCCGTTCGAATTTCGCAAATTTTTCACCGCCGAAACAACGAGGAACGGGATCTTGACCCTCCTGATTCTCCGTGAGCGTTTCGGACCCTCCCTGCGCCTGATTCTTCTGGCCATTTCAACTCCCCCTTGAAATCAAGCAAGACGTCTATTTGCGCATCTTGTGACAACCGTCCGTTGATCCTGATGACTGACGTATTTGGCAGCTGTCAGAGTGGACGACGTTGTCACGGAGACCGGATCTCGCTTTTTTTACACGTGTTTTCGTGTTGAATCCTAGCAGACTCGAAGTGCTCAGGAGAGCAATGTTCAATTCTCTACGCGAGCTGTGAAAACGCGTAACGATTTCCGCCCCGGGCAGCGATATGATCCACACTAAGAAATTAGGAGCCAGGGCAAGTGTTTGTTCCTGAAAACCGGAGCAGAATTCCCAGCCTGAAGTTTGATTCCGGAATTGTATTAGAAACTTTGAACTTGCAGCTTGAGCTCGGTTTCTCGCTCTTAACCCGAGACGCAGAGCGATTTTACATACCGCGTTGTTTCGTTGGAAACGTGCCCATCATGTGGTCAATTTGCGACAACGTAAATCCGCCCGCATCTATGGAATTCAGGGTGAATTCAGCACAACTGTGATCCTAGTTGTCGACACGCAAGCGGGTTACGCGCGAATGTATTTTAATTTGCAAAAATGTAGGCGGATCTACCCTGTGTTAAAACGCTTACGTGACATTTCCACGAAATAGCTTGTTACGTAACTTTGGCTTTCGAATGCGTGAATTATATTCGTGATGAGTATAACTCAAGTGGTTTCCAACAAAGTTCTGAACGGCGAGTTGTACACGGTATATATGAGGAAGTGTATTTTATATGTGACAAAACTTTGTTCGGGTTAGTTGAAACGAGCTGAAGCGGCGATCCGTTGCGGGGAATTCTCCGACGTAGAATTTCTGGAAGTAGGTAGAGAGGCGATGGCAGCCCACTTGAATTTACTTTAATTAAATTTAACAGCGTCTCGTGCCGGTAACGAGGATGAAATCAATACCTACGCCACCTCGGTGTGTTGTTATTATAGTTGGAAGGAGTGAGAACGTCGACGATTGAAATCCTGCATGTGTTCAAAGTGCGCGGAGATTGACAGGCTCGTTTGAGAATCGGAGCGGATTCATTCTGACACCGGTCGTCAATTACGGAGAAAAAAGTTTATCGTACGGGAACGCAAAACAAATGTTAAAACGTATGAAACGTAAGTTCCTTGTCAAAACAGGATAATATTTTCCGCGGTGGTCCGCCCTTCGGTTTATTTTTGAGTTAAAAATATACTCCGGTAGCGAGAAAGGCGCCGCGATGCGCGTCCGTCTGGCTTCGTTATATCCCTAAGGGATTCCTCGAATTCCCTTATGTTCACGTTCGCTCTTGCGAGGAAGAATTGTGCCTATTACACGCCCTGGCATTCGGCATGAAATGAAACGCTGCCTTCCAAGCTCTCGCGAAGAATGGCCCACCATTCCCACAAAAGCTGCTACCAGTTTATTGTTGGTACCGCCGTCTTACTGACGTTAACGATATAATATCGGAGGTGCCAATCTTCCTATTTCAGGCTTCAAGATAACCCCGGTGTTCCGTGGATCGCGAAGAAAAGCTTTGAACACAAGAGGTATTCTCCTCTTCTCCACGAATCTTTGTCCCGATGAAAATTTACACAAGAAATCAGACGGGCTGGATGCTTGAGTTGAAAAACGTCATTAATTCTCCCTCCCTCCTTCTCTCGCTCGCTCTCTCTCTCTCTCTCTCTCTTTCGTCATCGATCATGCTCGGAATGTACAAGCGTGAACTGATTTTGACAAATGGAAACCGTAGTCGAGCTGTGATTGTTTTTCTTACAAAATCAGAATAGGTGGAGGAGACTTAAACTTGTGGAAAAGTCATTGCATTTGTGTTCGGTCATTATTGATTGGAATTAAAAATTTATTCATTTTTTGCAAAATTTAACATAGACCAGCTGGTCAGATTTTGTCGAAAAATGAAAATTTCAATCATTCCACATGCAGATTATCGTCAATTCCTGATAATCAATGGAACAAAGTGATTCGAAATTGTCGAATGAAATCAATGAAATTTTTTCCGGAGCGGAAAATCAACCGCACCATGAAATAATCACACGTCATAGGCAAGTCTGAATTTTCCGAACTTTCCAAAGTTTACTAATCACGTTTTTCTTTGGTACCGAAATCGCCATAAGCGCCTGGTCAGCTGAGTTTAAGTACACAGAAATGTTTTGCCGGTTGCATAGAAACAGGCTTTTCCGTTATTGGCCGAGCTCCAATGCTCTGCTGCGAATCGTGCGTAGGATTGTAACTAGACAAAATCGCGTCTGCTGTATGGAATATAAAAAATGCATAGAAAAGCTGCTCTGCTTCTCGCCCTACATTTTCCTGTGCGTCGCACAGAATTGCATATTTCCATCGGAATGTGGTAACCGTAAAATCGATAACGATTGCCGATTCTTATTACGCAATTTCTAATCCAAGTTGTACAAGCGAGTTTTCTCATAGAAAATATTTGTCACGCGACAAAAGGCAAATCTTTTTTCAGCGAAAGACCGCTCGTTGCCAATATTCAAATTCATCTTAATCTCCCTAATTCTATAACGTCGATTTTAGCATCTCTGTTTTCTTCCACCTGCGTTATTTTATCATTATTTTCACTCAGCATGGTCAGAGAGAAGTGTCTGCAATGTGCGGGTGGAATCGTGTTTCATTAGACACGTACGCTAGAAGTGTCTACAAATATAAATATATATATATGTACATATATCCATGCCTTTGTAACCGTAGATCCCATTGAGCCAGGATTTGCCAACTGTGGTTTCGCTAGCCTGAATCAGCTGATATAATTATTACACCTTGTTTATTCTTTCTTTATATCCCGAACACGCGCTCACTTCGAGGTCGTCAAGATGGTAAGACTCAACTGTTGCGGCAACTTGTACACCCATCCAAAAAAGAAATACCGCAACGCGATACGAGGGATTCTGGTTACAGGAAATCGCGATTCTGATACCATGCCACATATCACGCTCGACAGAAATAAGATTCCGAAAATTTAATCACACAGGCAAACGACAACGCAGCGTTGAGTTCGATGACAGAGAACGAGCCTTTTACCAATTACCAAAAACACTTCCAAATATGTACAAATAACTCAGGTTAACAGAAATTTATTTATTTTTTTTTCGAGTGAATATTTAAACGAACAAATTTTGATTCTATGCATTGAATAATAACCAAAATCATCATTTATTACTTTTTTACGTTGATAAGTAAGCCTTGAAGTTTTTGGTTGATAGTATACGCAGCACGTTGAAATAAAAAGCGAACTTTATCAAACAAAAGTATTTGTTCTTTTATTAATTACGTGGAAGAAATCAAAATTTCGCATCTAGAACCAAGACTCAAGATTTGAGCTGACCTTTGTAATATACGATCAAAATAATTCAGTCCAATATCTCCACACGTCATACACTGATATTTATTCATCCATTGAACAAATTTATTTTGTAATTCGTCCATGGCTGATTGAATTTTTTTTTTTTTTATCTCAACGATGATAATACGCACTGCTCGAGTCGATAACGTGCATGGCCGTGCCAGTGGAGGAGGGAGGAGTCACGTTTCGAGCCCTGCCTGCATTCCCAAGCCCTTTCGTTCACTTACGCCCGCGTTCCTGCTCCGGGACCCACATATGAGTCTAGAGTATACAACTGTACAGCATGTGGTTCGAGCCAGTGCTTACAAGCATTAGGCTTCGCCGAGCACAGGGACGTAACGAAAGTCGAAGGTGCGCCCCTCGAAGTCCGGGGGCCTTTTTCAGAAACTCATCTTCCTCTTATCTCAATCCGACATTGAACGTGTAGATTGAACTTGAAACGTCTTCCATCTCTTGTTTATTTAAAAATAATCTCGAACGTCCACAAAGGTGTAATACATGTATCTTGTATTACACAGATAACAGCTTAAACACCGCTTATCGAAAAATCGTGTCTGCTTTATTCTCAACTGTCCAACGAATCGCGATCCTTATCGTCTCCTGCAAGCGGCTTATCTCGCTTACGTAATAGAAGATTTTTTAAATCTATTTTAAATCTATTTTAAATTTTACTAGCTTCTTTTATCTCATTGATCAAGCGCAAATAACAAGGAACCCTTTTTTAAATCACCTTGTAGGTCCTGACGAGCCAGCCAGTAAGTAAATATCGATCACGTTTAGATATTCCAATGTTCATTGAACTTTTACCCTAAAAAAAAAAAAAAAAAAAAAAAAAAAAACTGTACGGTCGAATTGATTTCCGTCAACTTGTCGACAAAATATCAGTCTGGTCTAACAATTTCGAGTTAGAATACTTTCTCAGAATATTGTATCGAAACGATCGGTATCTGTCTTCATATTTGTTTGTCTAGTTACTTCAAGTCACTCTTGGAGGAGCTTGCGGCGCGTTTAACAAGTCGTGGAACCCGCGTTTTCGTTCCGCCCCTGGCAGCCCCGTGTCATGAGCGTCGTACCCTGTGCAGGCATTCTTTCATACACAACCACTTAGGATCGGTTCGTCGCTGGGCTGCGTCATTTCTCGCAGCAGTTATACACCGGGCATGCAGTAGACGAGTTGGGTGGGTGAAGAGCGTCAAGTCGTAGTCCGAAAGGCGCGGTTGTAGTTTGACGAGAGCGTTTCTAGTCGCGCGTCGGTGTCGGAGGATCCTTATCATGGCCGTTTGTCAGGCCGGCTTGACAGCCGTCTAACAAAACGTGCTTAAAACGTACGCAAAGTCCTTGCCACGTAATCGCGCGATAAGGCCCCGACATTCATGTTTCGTTTTCCTACGTAAGGCGAGCAACAAACGTCGCTAAGTCGAAGGAGAGACGCAAACTGAGGTCTAACTCAACTGTCAGTCGGGTTTCGACGCCCGGACCATTGGCACCGCGATAAAACACGCGTTTCGATTTTTCGAACCGCGGTTGGTGCGGCGTGAAGTGAATCGAAAAGCTCGCAGTGCTTTATCAATTTTCATCTCCTCGGCCGGAAGTCGACTCAAGCATGGTCCACATGAGCTACGCGCAGTGGGCTTGCTTGCCGAGCACTTATCGGAACAAGGTTTGTAAAAAGCTAATCGCACTTACGATTCCCGCTCTCGTTTTCCGCATAACTTTGAGCACTGAATTTTAAACCGCTTTCGAACTTGTCGCCGCTGCCTTGGCGAACGAACTTGAATCGGTGGATTCTGACTCGTTGAAAGGAACGGTTCCCTTCGACCTCCAGCCCTCGTTTCACTTGCCCTATCCACACGCTATAGACTGCCAAGCACTTAAGTTTATTACTCAGTGTTCGAGAGACTGGAACAGGCAATGCAGTTTCAACTCTAGCTGCAAGGTTTAGCTGCGCGGTACGTTATTTCATTTCTGGTTTCTCCGTCTTGAAACTCGACGCGAAACGCTCGAATCGCTTTTACGGATACTACCTAATTTAGAAATTTTATAAACTTTCTTCGTGATTTATCGAAAGTCTGCTCTTGGAGATTATATCTGATCGAAAAAAAAACAAAATTCTCGAAGCAATTAACGTCCATATTTTAGAAAATTTAGATTTCAGTTTTTATTTGCCCACGATTTTCGCCCCGAGTAGGCAAAATTCATCGTTCCCCGTGCAGTCGGACTCTCTCGCAACACGATGACGGATCTGAAGGCGAAACGGTGGATTTCCTTCGGCATTCTTGTACCCGGAATTCTCGAGGCCAAGGCAATAACAAACTCGAAGACTTTCATTTTCGAAATACCGCCTTGATCGCGAAATGATCCATGTAATGGAGAATCGGTGGAATTAGCGATCGGGCAATACAGCCGGTGGCACGTATAATTGATTTCCCGTCCGGAGTCCGATGCCCCCTGAGTAACCGGCGTTCGGCTGATCTCCGTTGATCGACAACGTTGATCACTGCTTGATTTTTTTTCCAAATTCTGGAATCAAGTGAGGTACTTCCAACAGCTGGCGCTATTTCATGTCGCATACCGGCCTGCCAGAATTCCTGACGCTGATAATTGCCGCAGTCACCGATCCGACGATAGATAATACCGATCGTGACGTCATTCCCTGATCGATGACAGCTGATAGACCGTGCAACATTACGAACGTAATTGCGGTTATGTCAAGGTGGAGAAAGGTGATTTTCACGCCGCGTTTACGTCGGATTCGTAATACATTTGGCCGATGACGTGAAAGATTCGTTGTTAACGGAAGTCCAATAGATTCCTTTGGTCATTATCGACGGTATCTCAGAACCGTAATCATCGGTCGTAAAGCACTCCGTCGAACGAATTGTGACAATCACCTGGATCGTTGTTGCTCGGACATGATATTTCCCATTCCGCTTTTACCTTGCAACTTGTAACAATGTAAGGTATATTATACGACAATACAGTTATATGCAGAGTAGGTGTACGAGTCACGGCAGTTTTATCATCGTATATTTCAACGACTCAACTACACTCGGGTGGGAGAGAAAAATAGCCAACAAGCGGGGACAATGGGCGACCCATTACCGCTCCTTCATTTATTCTTATTTTCATTCTAATCATTCCCTCCATTCGTGCGGGTGTCACGTCTTTCGGACCAACGTTCGATCTACTCTAAGGCTGACACAAGACCGCGAGGGAATTATTTTAATGGAAGAATGAATTCTTACACGCGGGCCAAGCTGTATAAACTCGAATCGCGTACCGAATAAACAGCTCACCTTTCGGCGTATACGTTTATGCTAATAAAATGATAATGACTTCAGCCCGCGAGGCGTTACGGGCAATTATTCGACATTCGTGACCCACAATCTTTGCGCCGCTCGATCCATGGATTATTTGCCTGAATGCTTGTGGTCAACCTTAAGACTTCAATTTTTACAGTACGCATCGTGTCCTCGAGAATCGGAGGAATCGCCTTGCCTGAAATTTCAGAACCATATATACGCCGCAGCTCATTAATAACGACCAACTCGGACTGCCGCGATTCTTCTCGAACGTCCTGCAGTGTCTTAAGCTATGCATCGGGCTATTAGTTGGAAACAACCGTAAATCAACGCGACGATCTCTGCTTCGCTTGTAAGGAGGAAAAAAAAAAAAAAATAAAAAAATTGCCTTTCATGCTCGCGGAAAAATTGATAGTGGTTTAGTTTGTGAACTTGCAAATTGTATACTTTGGGAAAATTTATCATCTGATTTGGATTAACTGTTTCGAAGGATTATCGCAAGATTTTACCATATTTGTAGTCGTTATTAAGGGCGACGTTGATTTTCCGAATTTTACAAGCTTCGAAAACGCCTGATCCCGAATTATTTGGTGGCGAAACTTGGAGTAATCCTCGCCCCTCGTTTTTAACTATGGACGGAATGCAACTTCGAAATCGCAGATATAGGCAAGAGCACAATTTTCTTATTTTTCAAACTCGCTTTCACCGTTATTAAAAAATACCCCCGGACACGCGGACCCGGTGCCAAGTGCCAACGGACGATGAGACCGACGCATGCACATACGATGTCTAATATTGTCCTAGGCAGACCGGCGATGTTCGCGTGGACGCTGGTCCGGTCGACCCGGCAGCACAGTGGCCGTCGAAACGCCGCCAGGTCGCCTGAAGTGCTGCGAGAAATTCACGGGTTCATTGAAAAACCGATGGAAAAATACCTGGCTACAAAACTCCAGGCGTCGTTCCGGAGCAGAATTCAACGAGTCGAAACCTAATTTCAACGTACATACATATTCAAAAGTGCAATTCGGGAGAATTATTTCCTATCGTAAGTTTGACTCGTATAAGCTTTCAGCCACCTTTGAAGTTTCTAATTTCCAATAACCTACAGTGTGCAAAATAGCTCGTTTTATTCAAGTGAACAACGCATCGTGCATCTAGAAAATTTTTTGTGACTACGTGCCGTGCTTCTGTTATTCTCATTCAGTTTGTCCGATGTGAATTTTTACAATTTGACGTTTTGGAGTCGGTGGAAGAGAAATTATTCCATCGATTTTACCTGACAAATAACTTATACCTAATATTTGTCTCCGCAGTGTTGTGAGATTTTAATCTCAGCTAGGTGCGAGTGTGACTTTATCGCTTACATATTATTTGTTCCACTGCTATTTTGCTTGTTACTCAATATTTGTGCGCAGCATGTATAAATAAATACACTGGAAACCGGCTATCCCTGACAAATAAAACTTACAGCGGGAATAAATTTCGTTTCTCCAAGGTGACGCGTTTCGAAAATTTAACACTCATCCTGGGACGCTGGCATTTGAACATGATCAAGGATCCTGTGGATCATCGGATCATTCTAGCGTTTAAATATTGAATCACGAATGACATCGCGAATATTCGCCATCAGCGCTGCGACCGTTTTTGTTCGCGATTCTCATTCATCAATGCGGTATGGAAGCGAAGCAAATCGGCAGCCGCGATGTCAGAATGTTTCATTGAAATCAACGAGGTCTCGGAAAATTATAATACTGCTCCGCAAGCATGATAATATGACGGTAGTCAGCGCGGGGTTTAACCGGTTTATTTTTAAATATACACTTACCTATAGATACCTACACCAGCTTCTCTCGGCGTACGCGTCTTAGCTCATCTTCTATTTTGCAGAAAACTCAACGTAAACTATCAAATTATATAACTAGTTTTAGCCTGCACGTACATTAATTTTTTTTTTTTTTTTTATAACATAACCAGCCACCGTCAGTCAATATTCTTTTCTTATTCAAAGTCTTCATCTCTCTGACTGCACGCATTACGTGCAAGGTACATATTCGAACACTTGCACCTTACAATTCTCCGATCTGTTCTAAATCTACTTTAACTGGACGGGATTTTTCAGTTAGTTCGATCACGCGATCGAGGAAGAGAAAGAATAAAAAAAAAAAAAAACAACCCCCCGTCGCTGATATTTCTCCCGGATTTCTTGTAATCTCCGAAGTGAAGTTCGGGTTTCGTGAGCAACTCGATGAGCAAATTATCCAGCAAAAGTGTATCGCGTGCTTCTGCAGTAATGAATTGGCGAACCCTTGATCCCGGTTTTTTCTAACCCCGGAGATGTTAACGTCTGAATGGATACTCGGACGCTATAAGTTTGTTTTTCGATCGAGTTTCGATTTTAATACAGGCTCACCTTGGCCCAGAATCGGAATCAAGTTGAGCGAAAGCGGGGCGGTTTTATTGTATAAAAATACATCTGGAGAGCTTTTGCGGTGTCGAAAGTACTTCGGCTATTGGAAATTTTATACACGGATTCAGGCATTTGACACAATTGCATTACGGCCGTGCATTTTGTGCTCATCGCCAATGAGACATATATAACGTATAATCGCAGAGCAGATCGGCGCAGAATCAAACGGTAACCGAGTGGTTTCAGTCTGGGGTTATTTTTACATCATTTCCTGCCGAAGCGCCAATGTTGACGCCGAGCCATTGCAGCGACATTTAAGCCTTCCTGTCGAGAAAATAGCGACGATGCCTCGATCTTGATAAAAAAAAAAAAATAAAAAATACCTGCAACGAATGAAAATGTGAATAAAAATAAAATTAGGCCGATGAAAATTCACGCGCGCCGCAAAAAACATTTTTTACGAGCTGACTAACCCAGTCGCTGATAAGACACGCGCTTTCCGTATTAAAAAAAAAAAACAACATCGTAAAAAGCGTGTTTAAAGTCACTCTTTTTCACTCGAGATTTTCTCGCGTTGCGAGAAGCACAGATAAGTCAAATTATGACTGCAACGAAATAACACTCAACTCTTACGCATTCAGCTTGTAAGCTAAGCAAAAAAAATAAATAAATAAATATATGGGAGTACTTTTACCTCGATTTTGATAAACTATATCGAGACATTCGACACTGAAAAAAATAAACCAAGTTCAAAAGCGTGAATAAAAAAATTAATGAAACAGCCTTAGTTCTGATTATTTTAAAACGGTGATGCAGTTGGCTTTGAGATAAATCGATGGGCGTTTCAGTGTCGAGTTTCGTTTGATATACGATAACAGAAATTTCTCGTTCGAAAGATCAGTTCAGTGGTGAACTCCGCGCATCACGGAAGCGGGATCTGTACAAACAGAGAGTGAAAAGTCGGAAAAAGAAAGAAATTGTATTACAGTGCGGGGTGTGAAAATTTTTGTCAAATATCTCGATCCGATTGCTTCGCAGAATTATAATCTTGCCGTTTCTTCTCCTACTTTGCCAGCTGCCACGCGGATCTTCCGATCAACTTCGAACCCTCGAATTCGGTACAATAAAACAGCTTTCAAGCCTAACTATTCGCAGGATGATGATCGCCGTCTACTTCATCCCTTTTTTTAGACAGGAATCCGGGAGTTCGAGACGCGACATTAACTTCCCGGGACCAAAGCAACCGTCGTTAACCGATCCGAGCTCTTTGCTCCATGAGATTTATCTCATTGCCTGCACGTAACCCTTCGTCACAACCCATTGTCGGCTTGAAATAACTCCGCGTGGATTAAACCGCCTCTTTCTCTCTCTCTCTCTCTCTTTCTCACTATCTCAGACAAGATATATCGATTCTTCAAATACGGATGAGAAGATCCTCACAATGCGGTGGCATTGTTCACTCTCGGCTCCCGCAACGTCTCAGAATGAATATCGGGTTAAAGAATGTAATTACAGTTGGCGCAAATCATGAGATTTGATGATTTTTCGTCAGATGGTTGAAACGTTCTTTCCTTCGACGATTGATCAACCCTTGATACCCGAGTTTGAATTCTTAATTTTTAACTAACGCAAGAAGAAATCTCCCTTCCGAGTTTGCTTCCAAAACTTGTTCGAAGCTATAAAATATTATACGAAGAGAAAATATGCATCATTATTTGGTGAATGGAGAGGAAAAAATTAGTAGAATTGAAGCAATTGACGTACGATTTCTGATGCAGTGTTTATCATAAGGAAATAAGAAAATTTAAACTGTACCTTCTCTTTTCATTTGGGAATTTCTACTCGCGGGTTTCTCGTCGCCAGCAATCCCGGAGTCTTCAGGGGCGGTAAAACCGTTGAATCGAGTGGCGTGCGAGAGCTGAGAAATAAAAATAGGGAGGAAAATCTAGGCGGTGTGTACGTCGTTACCGAGTTGTGGCACGATCGCTTGTCCCAACGGGGGACGAGGAACACGTCGTTGGATGTAACAGGCGTCGTTATACGTGCCGAGAGGCGTCGGGACGCGGGGGTGGAAGCCTGCCGACGTCCGCTGCATTATGCATTATCCTTGCCTAACCGACGTCCTGCGCCGAGACGAGGGACGATCTTTAATTGCAGCGAAGATCGGTGAATTAATAACTAGCCCCAGCTGCGGGGGTGGAACAACCCTCGGGAAATCGAATTTTCTTCCCCTCCTTTTGGATTTTACGTAATTAATATTCCCTGGAATTTGTACTTATACTTTATCCTCGAAGGATCCAAACACTCATTTTTACGGGTCTGCGGATAACTTGAATTTTTCGAGCGATTTCATTCGAGTTTGGATAATCGCAATTTTTTCAATCATACGATCCGTATTTTAAATATCGCGACAAAATATCTTTCGAATACATCAATCTAGCGGAATCTGAAATATGCGATTTTTTAAATTACTGTTCCATCGAGTTGATTATTATTTCACAGTATCTCTGATTTATGAAATTTGGCAACCGTTAGATTTTACCGATCCTCTAACTTAAAGTTTACTTATGAATCTTCGAAAAGTGTATTAAAATTTTTGACGAAAAGTATTTTGCCTTTCGTAGGTACGACTGACAATTAGTCGAATACTTTGAAAACAGGAAAAACAATTGTGAATTCGAAATTTGAACAGAATGATTCGAAATATTCGTAATGTGTTTGAGAAATTCGACTCGAACACTATTTGCGCACTCCTAATACATTTAAATAGTGAATTGAAGTGTGGAAAATCATCTCCTCGAGTCGAGGATGAGCATCCAAGAGACTCGAGAGATAAGGCGAGTCGAGGCGTTCGGCTTAGCAAAAAAAGTTGTTGGCTTTTCACGCTTCGCGGATTTCTCGCCTGCATGTATCCATATCCATATCCATACGTACGTACATAACACACAACTAGTCGACGCATACATACCGCGTTACCCGTCAAAGGAAACATCCCACTTGTTTCTTGCTCGTAGAGGAGCTCCAGTTACCATCCGCTTTTACTTATAGCGGAACGAACAATTTTTCACCAGCAAAAAGCCGAGCACCGATATCATCTCTTCGTTACGTACCGTTCTGTACTAAGTTACGTTCGTCTTGCCGTACGTATTTACGTACCTACTTCCATTATTTCTCGGTCGGAAAGTACGCGTAAACTTAAAGCGCCATTTTCTATCCCCGAGAAAAATATAATAATTTTTGACCGACTTAATAATTACCATCGCTCTATAACTAGCTTAGCTAAACCCAACGGATTAATGTAGCTAAGCAACTTGCAACGATGTTAACGCTTTTTATCCAGCATGGAATATACCCGGTCTTATGTAGGCGTTTTCCATCAGGCTCTTCAACACGCGCAATCTGCCCTCTCGAATACATAAATGTACAGTATAGATGTAACGTGCGAAGTTAATTGATGGAGCGATTTTGCCTCATTACGTCGTTGTAGCCGTAAAACTAAACTGGACTGTAACGTATAGATCTTCCCAAGTACCTACGTGTTACAACTGGGTCAAAATGATCGCGTACTTACGCCTATCGCAAGGTTATACTACGTGGTTGGAACGCTCAATTTTGACTTCATCAAAAATGATTTAGATAATTGTGGTTTATCGTTGGAACGAATGTAGTTTTCCATGGTTAAAATGAACCTCGTTATACGGTTTCCGTACTTTTTTTTTTCACCGATTGTTCGATTTCGCAACGTTCGAAGAAAGTTTTAATCAAGTGTTGAACAAGCCGATAATAATATTGTATGCTTTATACAAATCGCGAAGCTTAATTTCAGGGTGGACAAATTATTCCCGAAAGTCTAAACGTTTCGCACATTTCCTCGCCGCGAGGAAATGCGGTGAAGAAAAAATGCAGCTTCTTGTAGCAGTTTATTTTCTCAAGCAACGTAAAAATTTTATCACCGGAACAATGACCCGACGAGTATACATGTAATAGTTTACTAGGCTGTAACGCCGGCTTTACCTACCTGTCGTCAACTGCAGGCGAAGCATAGAGAAACCCGCAAGGTGCCTTGGCTAACAAATGCTGAGTGCAAAGTGCCGCTTATACGTACATACGTATCGCGAAAAGTCGACGGTGGCTTCTGCTGCGGTTTGTACGTACAGGTAAACGATCCAGGAAACGTTTTTGCCGCGGGATGCGAGTAAAAATGTAAATAGATAAGAAGATGGAAGGGGGGCAATATGGAATTTTTACAAAGACGAGATAATCTGTTTCGTAGCATTTAAAAGTGTAGAAATAATCGAAATTTAAAATGTAGAAACGTCAGAATATAACAGAAAATTAATCTTGGCGATTGATAGATATGTTCTTATCCAATTTCGTCATTCTATAAATTGAACTATTTCTTCATTTTGAAGACGCTTTGATGAAACCCTATTTTCTAATCATCTTCTATTTTTACTACAACTATCATTTCTGCGTAACGCGGTTTCAAAGATGTATAAACGGTAAAACACTCGGTTACAGTTTCCGCTCACTTTTCATCTCACCTACAACCTCCTTTTCTGTGAGTCTATGAGTTTAGGGGTCTAGACAGCCAGCTTTCAAGTGGAAATTCGCTGCGCGGCTGGGCGGAAAACAGGAGGAAACATTTCCTCTTGAAAAGTTGATCGTGGATATAAAGCTCTGTAAAGCCCCAGTTTCGTGTAATTCGATAATTGGTTTAATGCCCGGCGCGTGCTGAATAGTGTTGCAGATTTTTTTTTTCAATATAATAATCATTGACAGAGCTTTAATGATGATTGATGGCTTTTGTGCGGCTAGAAGATTGCCAGTGGCGGCATGCGACTTCAATTTTTCACCTGTGCTTCCACGCTCCCGCTGGAATAAAATGTTTTCTGCATGCATTTTTTCGTCCCCGTACCTATAATCAACTCTCTGTATTCTTTTTTCTTCACCGCAATCTCACGCGATCTTTACCGGCTTCTGGTCCATTGCGCGGATCGCAAAATTACTCAACTTTGCACGTAAGCATTCCGCGCGGTTTTTGCCATAGCGCAAAAGGCCTCTTTCTTTTTTCATAATTTAACAATCACGCTGTGCTCGTTTCATTAGAATTTTATACCTTTTTATCAACGATTCTGGGATTTTTTTGGAACGTTTTGCAGCCGGCTAATAAAGCGCGAAAGCTGCCAAAGATCTGGGATCACCTAAAGACAAGTTGTTCGAAAACTTACAATACCATCAAACAATTCGCCCCTCGAACCTATATTATCCGCAGTGTCATCGTAGCCGAACTTGATTACGATATGATTTTACGCTCTTCGAGCGCTAAACGCTGCGTTAAATCAAAACCATCAATCGGCTTCATGAATTATTCCAAACGTTTATTATAATATTGAGTGCTGCTAGATGTATACGTAAACTTTGTCGTTTCCTTGGTATTATAAATTATCCACTTTCTTTCACGACTCCCTCGCAAGATTTTCGTTTCGTATACAGCGAGGCGAACAGAAGGATGAGGCAAGGCCGTGAATTGAATAACAATTACGCCTCCAGTAGGTACCTCCAGGGTTGTCGACTCTACGGCTGGTTGTGGAATAAGTTTACTCGTAAATGACATCCGTTTCGTTTTCCACGAAGATAATATCCATTACGTAATATTTTTTTTTCTCAATTTTCACATCAGAGAGAATTTTTCCATTAGAATCATTTATTCTTTTTGAGTAAAATATTCTTCTACTCCCGTCACGGTATCATCTTCATTGTTAATTCGCTAAATTATTTTCTCCTCACTCTCTGTGTCACTCGCAAAATTGTGGAATAAAATTTTGTAAATGATTGCAGAAAAATGCAGAGATTCTAATTTTTCATAAAGGCATTCCGCACATCGCTTTCATCGAATTGAAATTCGGTAAAGGATTTCGTGTCAACCCGAAGCCTGCACGTTTACCTGCCTGGAATTCCTGAAAGGAATGCAGCTTTTTATCTCGCGTCTATTATACCTGCACTGCACGGCTCGCTGCAGCAAACGGATGCACCTAGCCCGAAAGTCGAAAGCAATATATAGTCGTCACGGGGTTTGTGGACTCGGTGGTGAAAAATCAGGGATTAAAATTTTTTACTCCTGCACGCCGGATGCGGGGTCACTCATGGCTATTTAATGATTTCACCGCGCCCAGGTAGAACCGCATAGTGGGAGCTGACTCAGGGTCAGTCTTGAAGGAACACCCGCATTGATCGCATCGCTGAAAGCCAGAGGAGACAAGCCGAGAGCCGGCTCTAGTTGTTGTAAGACTCGGGGGAGACGGCGTCGAGTCCGGTCGAGAGAACAAACAGCCAGGAGACTCGGGCTCGGAAAAGCTGCTGCAGGGTGGAAAAGGAATTGGGAATTTAGGTCTCGGTATTTTTCCCTGAAAGCTAAAAAATACGGAAACGCCGAGGTGCCGGAGCTCATAAAAATTTCATCCACGTTTCGACTTCATCTTTGACCATTTTTTTTTTCTCTTTCGTAAATCGGGGGACAGGAGTCTGAGTGAAAATAAGAAAAAAAAAAAAAATACGTGAAAGGAAATCGTCCATAGCCTCGGATGAAAATTTATTCCAACGGTCCGCAGTGAGCGAGATTTCTTTTTTTTTTTCGTTCGAGGAAATTTTGATAAGAAAAAAAATAAATAACGCGAGGGCGGGTCGAGGTTCTTACAACGAACGATAACAGCGATATTGTTGTACGGAAATCACTTCCGGTTTACGTATAAGAGCCAACGTGGAACGCGGTCGAGCCGAGGGGACTCGGAGGGTGGATCACCTAGAAAGACTTGCGTGTTGAGTCATTCTCTAGAGATGGGAGATGCACCCCCAGGCCTTGCGCCATCTCTATGGCCAGGGAATTCCGTCGGACTTCAGTCCTCTCGTTCACCTACTTAGGCGCGGGTCGTGCAGTCTAGGGACTCGGGGATTTTTATTCGAATCCAATACGGTCATCACGACTGTTTGTTACGACTGATCAAGGAGGTTATTTGCACGGAATTATTCAGTTGTCGAATTATAAACCGCCGCCAGGGTTTTTCCGAAATTTCTTTGATTTTTCTACTCGCTAGCTTCAACGAAACCGTCGTATTTGTTGGTTTTTTAATCACTCTCCGTGACACGGTGACAGTTTTTTTTTAATCCGAATTTTTGACGACTTGTAATAATTACTGCGGGGTGATCGGTGAGCGGTGAAGAATTCAGAAAACGGTATCGAAATTCGGTGTCGGTTCTATTGTACCTAAATGGAATAATTTATCAGAATTCGAAGATGGTAGAGTTTTTGGAAAATTAATTTTTATTTATACTGAGAGAAAAAATGCCTGATTGTGACGTTGTTGAATTTTTGTTTAGAAATTAACTGGATATTTGATGCGCCTGCACCTATTACTCTGCTGAAGATGCAGAGAGTGAACTGAGGCGATTTAAAACGAGAAATCAGATGACACTTTGATCTCTGAATTCACTGGCACCGAATCGAGATACGTACGTTTTAATCTATCTCGAGGCGAAGTGGGTCGCCGGCAGTATTTCCACAGTCCAATGCAGTATATGCACAAAGTGCGGTAAACATTGTTACAATTTGGCAAAAGCTTATTTTTCTTCGAGTTTCATGATTTTTGCTAAACGATACGAAACGATAAAAACACCGACACCGCCAATTTCGATAACAATTTATTTAACGTTGAAGAAAACAAGGTTGAAGTGAAGAAGTGCAAATATCGCAGTGCAGTGTAGAAAATATTTCACATAATTGAGTGGATTCTATTTGTTGTTGAGGTTTTTCATTCGTATGTTTTTCGTTGTAGCTTCTCGCTAAGACGAAGATATATTTAAAATTTGATTGAACAGTGATTACATTTTAACCGAACTAATACGAAAAATTTCCCAAGTTATCGAGATGTTGAAATTTTGCTCACCCAGCGGACGGCGGCGTAACGCAACGGTGAGAATTAGTTGAGAATATTAAATTTTCATCATCATTTAAGGGAGCTTTCCAGTGTGACAGCCCGAAAAATCGCCGTTTTTCGCGATTTTTTTTTTTAAAGAAAAAATAATCTAATCGGTCTGGTTTTTTTTTGTATATTAATTGGGTATTGAAGAATGCAAAACAATTTTTTAAAGATCGATTTATTTATTAATTAATATCTATAAAAATGATGAAACAATTGTTGCAGAAAATGCACTTGGATGTGGTGTCCACGTTGGGGGTCACAATTTTGATCTGAAACAAAAAACACAAAAAGATTATTGATCGGTATATAATTGGCTTTCGTGCTATGGAGGCTTTTTTCTTTTTTTTTTTTTTTGCAAAAATGGCGCCGGTTTGAACAAAAAGTATAGATTTTAGCATTTTTTTTTGGCAGTTTTTTTTACAAAAAAATAGGAAGATGTCAAAAAAAAAAAAAAAGCTTCCATAGCACGATAAACAATGACGTTAAGAATATTGTGTAAAAAATTCAACTCGATAGCTTTAAAACTCTGCCCTCCAAGTTGGACACCGTTTTGAAAAATGCTGTTTCGAGAAAAACGCGTTCAAAGTTTCAAGTGAGGAAATTTTAGGTAAATCGTTTACTTACGGTCAATCAGCGATGCCAGGTCCGTACAATATCCCTTCTGCTTCTTCGAAAAGATCGTGCTCAATGGATTGTTTAGTCCGACGAGCTGTCCTCGCCTCTTCGCTATCCAGGGACGCCCGGCGGTTTGCTTGGATGATGCGCGCATTCTTGTACTTAGCGGCGAAATCTGCGGCGCTCGGCCCTATCGTGCATCACATCGTCTTCAAAATTTTTAAAATTGGGTCGTAACCTTCATTGAAGGTGCACACAGCACACTGCGTAGCGATTTCTACTATCTGCTTGCCGCAGAATACGTGCTTTGGGGCTGAGTTTTTGAAAAATTAGCACGCGATCCGCTTTTTTTTTGAAAATTGAGTGCGACAAAAAAATAAGTCGCGCGACTAATTTACGGCTAATTAACGGCAAATTATGCAATAGTCCGAATTCACATTTTCGACAATTGGCGAGCCAAGTTCATGTACGTGCAGGTAGGAACGAGACAATAGAAATAACAGTCGCACGGGCAGACGGCCGACGCGGCAGCTGTAGCGCTCCGTTGCCTTCTTCCAAAAAATGCTGTACAGTAACCGAAATAATCTGAATTTCGGCATGAAAATTTCAGGGAATATTCGGAAGAGTGTATACTATTCGATAAAGCAAAAAAAAAAAAATCGATTTTTTGAAAATTTCACACTGGAAAGCTCCCTTAATACCAGCGTCGTTATCGAACGAGTTCGATTTTCCCGCTTCACTTCGTATCCGTTTTAATGGTACCGATTTATTCGGTACGTTGCCTGCATGCACGAATGTTTATAACTGTGGTGATAATTTTTCTACCACTTCTTACCGTACGAACGTGGAAAAGTTCGACCTACAAATTTGTTGCAACACTTTTACGATATCGTACGCGTATACATATAGCGGGCCACGTGTCGATAGCAGAAAAGCAGCCAAGGCGCTATCTAATATTAGAGCTTAGTGTAAACTGGAGAACGCAGCCCGGCTAACATTCGTGTATACTCGGTGGCGGTTCGACAGGCGTGAAGTGACCTAATCGTCGTGTTTAGTTGCCGTCGACAAATAATCACGGTATTTAAACAAACCGCGACACAAAAATAAACCAAAGTCGGAAAAAATCACGGTACAACTCAATCTTCGAAACGAAATCTTATTCAATTGGATGAAATTAATCAATCAATCAGTCTTTCATAGAATTTTGAATAGTCGATCGTCTGCGAAAAAATGTTATCTTTTTTAAAATTATTTTCATTCTTTATCAACTCGATAATTGTAATTCAAGTTCAAATTTTCCGTACAGGGATAGTTATCATAACCATGTACAAAAAAAAATACTTGTACCCCTGGAATTCTGTCGACATAATGTTATTAAAAAACGTTAAACAGGAATTGTAATTTAAACCGCGCTTCCCGATTCTCACATCTGTGTAACATGTATAAATGCATCGAAGCATCGCGTGTCTATGAAACTTTTGATCCACTTTTTATCCCCGCATCGTAATTTACCGTAGCTGTTAAGTGCATATATATGTATAATATACGAGGGGCTGCGATACCTTTAATGACATGCATTATCGATCACGCGGCATCGGAGAAGAACGCGATGGTAACTGCAATAGCTGTGTTTTATCAGGTTTTCGACTTTTTACAGTGATCATTTTTCGCTACAAGTATATATTCGTTCCGCGTAATTTCACGAAACTTTTCAACGTTGCGCAGAATCTCTCCCGGCTCGGTTCGTATTGAAAGGTATTTTTTGTTACAGGTAAATCCAGGCAGCAAAGCTGCGCAGCAAGGCGTTCGAGAGGGCGATTTGATAAGCAGCATAAACGGTAAACTGACGCGAAATCTCACAAACAGCGAATCTCACGATCTACTTCGAAGCACCGGGGAGCAACTGACCCTCGGTTTAAACCAGTGAGTATTTGCCGTAAAAAATGTTCAACGTTTATTTTATTATTTGTATTTTTTATCACGTGTGTATTTATATGTGTTTATTCGAGGCTTGAAATCTATGCTCTTGATTCTTTTTTTTTTTTTCTTTTTTATTCCTTTCCTTTCACATTGAATTTTAAACCCGACGAAGAGAAATATTCAGGGAAAGAAATTCAAATAAGCCGTGAAACGCGACTGGCGATAATTTTGTACGAGTCAGTGCCAGACGATGCGATAAACGAATTACACCGCGAAAAATACGCCTACGAGTGATTTGCAATCTCTCTCTCCCTCTCTTCCTCTTTATGTACATAAAGTTTTTTAATCCCAAGAGTAAGATTCATCATAATTCAAGACCGCGTAATCCGCGAAATTGCATTGTTTATTAAGTTTCTTCAAATAAGATTTTCCTCATTATCATCACACTTCTGAGCACCTATGCAAGTTTTCTCTCTCGGTTTCATTCTTGTCTCGAATTCAACGTCCGTTCTCCGATAACTCAAAAAATTTTCTTCAACACCTACCGCATAAATCGTATAAGCCGCGACATTTTTTCCATCACCTCGATCTTGTGCGTAATCAAACATCATGGCAGTCCTAATGGATTATCGATTCAAAACTTCCTCGCGAAATTGCGCGAATACACGATTTGCAGCTATTTTTTCCCATGCAGCAAGTTAAACCTGTTAAATAAACTACATTTTCTCTGTACGTTTGAAAGTTGTTTTTTCTTCTCTCTTTTCTCTCGGTAAGGCATTCTACCCATATTATAATTATACATCGTGCAGACAGAATTTCTCGTCTCTTATCAATGATATTAAATCCGGGTGTTCCATGAAATCGCATCACGGAGTGTTGTCGGAAAATAAGTCTTGCACAAGCCCTGAACAGGAACAGTGATTATTTCAATTGCATATTTCGCTCAAACTGGACTTGGATATGTACGCATGCATGTATGTGACAGGGATACAGTTTCACCGTTAATTTCAACAATAAGAGCTTGTTCGCTAATCGTCGATGATTCACGAACGGCTGGTGCAGATACGCAATTAAAAAGATTAGCACTTGTAACGCACAAAACATCGCTGCGTGTTTGCGTTGATATTACGATGCTGTTTGTTGAATCGTGATTTTACGTGAAAAAGCTTTCCGCATTTGCGGTGTATATAATCACTTCGAGTTTAAATTACGAATTACGTTATAAATCAGTGTACAGAAGTGGTTCAATTTATCATTAGTTGTATTCTACAATTATTTGCCAATTTCTCCCAATATCGACAAATCGCCCGATACGTCTGTGAACATTTGTAGCGTAATTTTAACAAAGAGATATTGGCTATAATTACAGTTTCTTACCATCTTTAAATATCCCCAAAAACTATTGGAGATTCCAAAAAGAGGATATACTTATGAAATCGCGAATGAAGAATAAAAATAAATAAGTGAACGCGCAGACGAAAAAGAGATGAAATTTGTAAATCCGAGTTGAGATCCATGCGAGGATCTCAAGAGGAATAAAATGTCGTATGCCTACCATAATAAAAGTGTCGCACAATGGGCACAGATAGACTGATGGAAGCCGGAAACACGCCGACAGACAGTGAGGTCACGTGACGTCAGAGGGGAGCGCCGTTTTTCTTTTTTCCCCCTTTATTTCTTTTCTTTTTTTTTTGTTCCCTCTCTCTCTCTCTCTCTCTCTCTTTCCTTCGTTCTTTTTCGGTACACTTGTATTTTCAATTGTATTCAATGGATTATTCATTCTCGTCTCTGTACAATATCTATCGGTATAATCACTGTTCGACATGTAGTCATCGACTGACTCCGCGTTAGATATTCTGATCATCCCGCATGCCGAATTTGATCAATTTAATCGTGCGACTGCAGTCTTTTAATCGTGCATTTGTGCAGCGTATATTCAAGGAGCAAATAATTTTTAACTAATATTCTTACTCTGTGAAGTAAAGATAACATTTGGTGCATTTATACAAGTCCAAGCCTTGCGCAACGTTTTAATTTAATTTTCATTTCATTGAATCAATTTAAGATTGTTATTTGTTTTTTTCTTTCGTCTTACAGAGAAGGCACTAGCTCGCCCAAACGGCGGATATACAAGAGCAGTCTGCAGGAAAACACGTCCACGGAGACTTTGAAGCGTAAGTAGTAACGAAATAATAATTTGTTCATAACGTTGTGAAATTTTCTTTATTTTATTTGGAGTATAATTAATTTTTTTTAAAACAAATAACGAAACAAAGTAACGATTATACGAATCAAGACTTTCCAATCCATGCATTTTGTTTCATGATGTGATATGTTTTTTTCTGTCAAATATTTTTTTTCAGCAATAAAAATTTCTTAAACTGATTTAATCAATATAATTACACTGATCAACAATTTGACTTTCACAAGATTTAGGTAATATTTTGAAATTTTGTATTCTAGGGATCACAACCAAGACAATCAGTTCAAACACCCGGCTACTTACATCGGAAGTCAAGACCAACCGATCGGGTGAGTGATATTAATAAATTTCCCTACGAGTTTCTGCAGTGCGAAAATTCGCGGGTCGAGCTGTTTAACTTCAAGGCTAAAACGAATTAGGCGCAGTCAGAGG